>NC_081763.1:4372400-4741052 GCF_963082965.1 Carassius carassius
AACTGAAGAAGAGGTGAATATCAGTATTTTAATTAAAACAAAAAGAGTCAGAATTGGACTAAAAAGGTAAAATATTTTAAACTGTTGTGAAAATCCTGGCATGGTTTAAGGGTGAGAATAACCCGGCGTGGTTTTACTATATATTGTATGTAAAATTCAAGACCCCTTTGTGAAAAATCACGGCATGGTTAACAGTTTTAAATATAAGGATTGGTATACATTTTTAACTGTTGTGAAAATCCTGGCAAGGTTTAAGGGTGAGAATAACCCGGCGTGGTTTTACTATATATTGTATGTAAAATTCAAGACCCCTTTGTGAAAAATCCCGGCGTGGTTAACAGTTTTAAATATAAGGATTGGTATACATTTTTAACTGTTGTGAAAATCCTGGCAAGGTTTAAGGGTGAGAATAACCCGGCGTGGTTTTACTCTATAAGGAAAATAGGTTGTATGTAAAATTCAAGACCCCTTTATGAAAAATCCCGGCGTGGTTAACAGTGTTAACAGGTTCTCCCCACTCAGTGATGCACCCACTGAGAAACCTGATGAAAGTGCTCTAGTTATTGGTGATTCTATTGTACGGAACGTGAATATAGAGACACCAGCCACCATAGTCAAATGTTTACCGGGAGCCAGAGCGCCTGACATCTTGGCAAATTTAAAAGTGCTGGCTAATGCTAAACGTAAATACAGTAAGATTGTTATTCATGCCGGCGCTAATGATGTTCGACTTCGCCAGTCGGAAATCACTAAAAATAACATTAAAGAGGTGTGTGAACTTGCAAGCACGATGTCAGACACTGTAATATGCTCTGGTCCCCTCCCTGCTTACCGTGGTGATGAGATGCATAGCAGATTGTCATCACTCAATGGCTGGATGTCTAAGTGGTGCCCACAGAATAACATAGGTTTCATAGACAATTGGACGAGCTTTTGGGGCAGACCTGACCTGTTTAAAAGAGATGGTCTTCATCCCTCCTGGGGTGGCGCCACTCTTCTCTCTAGAAATATGGCAAATAGTCTTAGTGTTTATACTTGACTAACTGGGGCCCAGGTCAGGAAGCAGACAGACTGGCTAAACCGACCATCTGCTAGCTGCCTCCCGTCACAGAGGTCAGTTAATTCTCAGCACATAGAGACTTTTTCACCTAGATATCACACTATAGAGACTGTGTCTGTTCCCCGAACTAGAAAAAACAAAAAACGTCCAAACCAAGTTAAGATTAACAATTTAATTGAGGTTCAACAAATAAAAAACAGAAGCAATATGGATAAACAAATGATAAAGCTTGGCTTATTGAATATCAGATCCCTTTCTACGAAAACACTTTTTGTAAATAATATGATCACTGATCATAATATAGATGTACTCTGTTTGACAGAAACCTGGCTAAAACCTGATGATTACATTATTTTAAATGAGTCCACCCCCCAAGATTACTGTTATAAACATGAGCCATGTCTAAAAGGCAAAGGTGGAGGTGTTGCTTCAATTTATAACAACGTTTTCAGGATTTCTCAGAGGGCAGGCTACAAGTATAACTCGTTTGAAGTAATGGTACTTCATATAACATTATCCAAAGAAACAAATGTTAATGATAAATCCCCTGTTATGTTTGTACTGGCTACTGTATACAGGCCACCAGGGCACCATACAGACTTTATTAAAGAGTTTGGTGATTTTACATCTGAGTTAGTTCTGGCTGCAGATAAAGTTTTAATAGTTGGTGATTTTAATATCCATGTTGATAATGAAAACGATGCATTGGGATCAGCATTTATAGACATTCTGAACTCTATTGGTGTTTAGACAACACGTTTCAGGACCTACTCATTGTCGAAATCATACTCTAGATTTAATACTGTCACATGGAATTGATGTTGATGGTGTTGAAATTATTCAGCCAAGTGATGATATCTCAGATCATTATTTAGTTCTTTGCAAAATTCATATAGCCAAAATTGTAAATTCTACTTCTTGTTACAAGTATGGAAGAACCATCACTTCTAACACAAAAGACTGCTTTTTAAGTTATCTTCCTGATGTATCCAAATTCCTTAGCATATCCAAAACCTCAGAACAACTTGATGATGTAACAGAAACTATGGACTCTCTCTTTTCTAGCACTTTAAATAAAGTTGCTCCTTTACGCTTAAGGAAGGTTAAGGAAAACAGTTTGACACCATGGTATAATGAGCATACTCGCACCCTAAAGAGAGCAGCCCGAAAAATGGAGCGCAGCTGGAGGAAAACAAAACTAGAGGTATTTCGTATTGCTTGGCGGGAAAGTAACATATCCTACAGAAAAGCATTAAAAACTGCTAGATCCGATTACTTTTCTTCTCTTTTAGAAGAAAACAAACATAACCCCATGTATTTATTTAATACAGTGGCTAAATTAACGAAAAATAAAGCCTCAACAAGTGTTGACATTTCCCAACACCACAGCAGTAATGAGTTTATGAACTAATTTACTTCTAAAATCGATACTATTAGAGATACAATTGCAACCATTCAGCCGTCAGCTACAGTATCACATCAGACAGTGCACTATAGACCCCCTGAGGAACAGTTCCACTCATTCTCTACCATAGGAGAGGAAGAATTGTATAAACTTGTTAAATCATCTAAACCAATAACATGTATGTTAGACCCTATACCATCTAAGCTCCTGAAAGAGGTGCTTCCAGAAGTCATAGATCCTCTTCTGACTATTATTAATTCCTCATTGTCATTAGGACATGTCCCCAAAACCTTCAAACTGGCTGTTATTAAGCCTCTCATCAAAAAACCACAACTTGACCCCAAAGAACTAGTTAATTATAGACCAATCTCTAATCTCCCTTTTCTGTCCAAGATACTAGAAAAGGTGGTATCCACACAATTATATTCCTTCTTAGAGAAAAATGGTATATGTGAGGATTTCCAGTCAGGATTTAGACCGTATCATAGTACTGAGACTGCTCTTCTTAGAGTTACAAATGATCTGCTCTTATCATCTGACCGTGGGTGTATCTCTCTATTAGTTTTATTGGATCTTAGTGCTGCGTTTGACACAATTGACCACAACATTCTTTTGCATAGACTTGAATACTTTGTTGGCATCAGTGGAAGTGCATTAGCATGGTTTAAATCGTACTTATATGACCGCCATCAGTTCGTAGCAGTGAATGAAGATGTATCCTATCGATCACGAGTGCAGTATGGAGTACCTCAAGGCTCAGTACTAGGGCCGCTACTCTTCACGCTTTATATGTTACCCTTGGGAGATATCATCAGGAAACATGGTGTTAGCTTTCACTGTTATGCTGATGATACTCAGCTCTATATTTCTTCGCAGCCCGGTGAAACACACCAATTTGAAAAACTAATGGATTGCATAGTCGATATAAAAAACTGGATGACGAGTAATTTCTTACTGCTAAATTCTGAAAAAACAGAGGTGTTAATTATAGGACCTAAAAACTCTGCTTGTAATAACCTAGAACACTGTCTAAGACTTGATGGTTGCTCTGTCAATTCTTCGTCATCAGTTAGGAACCTAGGTGTGCTACTTGATCGCAATCTTTCCTTAGAAAGCCACGTTTCTAGCATTTGTAAAACTGCATTTTTCCATCTCAAAAATATATCTAAATTACGGCCTATGCTCTCAATGTCAAATGCAGAAATGTTAATCCATGCATTTATGACCTCAAGGTTAGATTATTGTAATGCTTTATTGGGTGGTTGTTCTGCATGCTTAGTAAACAAACTACAGCTAGTCCAAAATGCAGCAGCAAGAGTTCTTACTAGAACCAGGAAGTATGACCATATTAGCCCGGTCCTGTCAACACTGCACTGGCTCCCTATCAAGCATCGCATAGATTTTAAAATATTGCTTATTACTTATAAAGCCCTGAATGGTTTAGCACCTCAGTATTTGAATGAGCTCCTTTTACATTATAATCCTCTACGTCCGCTACGTTCTCAAAACTCAGGCAATTTGATAATACCTAGAATATCAAAATCAACTGCAGGCGGCAGATCCTTTTCCTATTTGGCGCCCAAACTCTGGAATAACCTACCTAACATTGTTCGGGAGGCAGACACACTCTTGCAGTTTAAATCTAGATTAAAGACCCATCTCTTTAACCTGGCATACACATAACATACTAATATGCTTTTATTATCCAAATCCGTTAAAGGATTTTTAGGCTGCATTAATTAGGTAAACCGGAACCGGAAACACTTCCCATAACAACCTATGTACTTGCTACATCATTAGAAGAATGGCATCTACGCTAATATTTGTCTGTTTCTCTCTTGTTCCGAGGTCACCGTGGCCACCAGATTCAGTCTGTGTCCAGATCAGAGGGTCACTGCAGTCACCCGGATCCAGTACGTATCCAGACCAGATGCTGGATCAGCACCTAGAAAGGACCTCTACATCCCTGAAAGACAGCGGAGACCAGGACAACTAGAGCCCCAGATACAGATCCCCTGTAAAGACCTTGTCTCAGAGGAGCACCAGGACAAGACCACAGGAAACAGATGATTCTTCTGCACAATCTGACTTTGCTGCAGCCTGGAATTGAACTACTGGTTTCGTCTGGTCAGAGGAGAAGTGGCCCCCCAACTGAGCCTGGTTTCTCCCAAGGTTTTTTTCTCCATTCTGTCACCGATGGAGTTTCGGTTCCTTGCCGCTGTCGCCTCTGGCTTGCTTGGGGACACTTCATCTACAGCTATATCGTTGACTTGATTGCAAATAAATGCACAGACACTATTTAACTGAACAGAGATGAAATAACTGAATCCAATGATGAACTGCCTTTAACTATCATTTTTGCATTATTGACACTGTTTTCCTAATGAATGTTGTTCAGTTGCTTTGACGCAATGTATTTTGTTTAAAGCGCTATATAAATAAAGGTGACATTGACATTTTAAATACTAGGATTGGTCTGATGTATGTGTATGTGTGATTGCATGAAAATATAACTCGTATTTGGGAGGTAAGAGTGCTGCGCACCTTCTCTGGACCGTCACTTAAGTGTGACCTGGTAGGAATGGACGCAGTACTCTGGTGGCCCAGATAGAGAGACTGGAAGATAAGCCCTCGTATAAAGGGATAAGTGTGAAAAAAATAAAACACGGGTGAACGAGTGGCTGATGGCTGAAAGACACATATCATTTAAAGAACTGTTGTTACCGAGTGACAGAGAAAGAGTCAAATTACCCCCAAGCAATTTGCTGTGTAGATTACTGGGACATAGTAAATATTGTGAAAGGTGTGATCCAGATAGGGAAATGGTACCCCTATGAGGATGGCTACATACGGGGAATCGTGGGAGGGATTATGTAGACAAATGCTTAAACACTCAGAGCCCAAAGACAGAGATAAAATAGGACAACAACTCAGAAAGGCATGGGAGAAGCTGAGTAGCCTATATGGGTGGGAAAGAGATACAAAAAATGGAGGGAAGTTGCTAAAGGCAATCTTAGAGGAGGAGAAAAGAGCCAACGGTGAACTAGAAATAGCGCGAAAAAAGGGTGAAACGGGCTCTGTATGGCAGAAAAGAAAGAGTAACAAAGACATAGCAGAGAAAGAAGCAGAATTGAGAAAAAGGAGCAGAATAGCTGCTGCCATGGCAGCTAGGGTAAAAAGTGCTACATGGGCAGAGGAGAAAGATCGGAGTCCACCCCCTTATGCCCCGCCCACAGATAAAGTAACGGCATCAGCCCCAAAGCAAATGCCATTGTTTGAAATAAATGAAGGGGTGGTTAAAACCACAACTAAAACAGCAAAAAGTGACGGTACTTTTAAAATCACGAAAGGGCAAATAGATGTAACTCTCAGTGAGAGAGATAGGGAAGAAAAAGAACGAGAACACCAGTTACAACAGTATGAAATAAAGGTAATGATAGAACAAGAAGTGAAACAGAAAGTAAAAGATGCAATAAAAAAAGAGAAAACATTAGTCAATTGCAGGGAGAAATAGAGGAGGGATTGGAAGAAGTACAGAATATAATGAAGGAAATACAGGGAGAAAGTTTGCAGAGAGGAAGTATACCATTGAGGGAAGGTGGTAAAAGGAAGAGCAGCGTAGGGGAAGGCAGCATAAGAGGAATGTCTCCAGGGGGCGCCACAGTCAGAATGGTAGGAGATAATAAAGATAGCTTAACCATCACAGGATATGACTTAGACATTGATTGGAACCATATAAAACTAAAACAAGAGGATGAGATCAGGAGTGAGTTTGAACCATATGAACAAACCCACCACAGTGTAATGGCAGAAGATGGGGCTCACCCGTCCTCCCCCAGGTTTACCACCTCTTTATAAGCATTACCCGACGTAAGACGAAAAAGTTCAAAATATCAAATGCCACTGATGAGGGCTAATGGCAACTATCCAGAATACAAACCGTGGGGCCATTCTGACATGAATGCTGTGTTGAGTAAATTCCGAAGCCATGGCCAGAATTAAGTGAATGAATGAATACAAATTTGATGTAAAAGTAAGGACAATGACTGCAAAGAACTTTGAGAAACATTTGAGTTGCGAAAATAAAGTAAAAATAAAAATATAAAGATATTTATTTTTAAAATGCATATAATTTCTGACAAGTTTTAAACTGGGCTAGAGTAAAATGATAGTACGATGAAATTATGTTAAAAATGAATGAAAATGCATTGTTATGAGTCCTGAATCCCTCAGAGTTCTCTCTCTCATTCAAAGTAAGCTAAAATGCCGTTATCTGAGCCTGTGTTTAAGTGATAAGCTATTTATAGTACAGCACATGGTTTCAGTCAAATCATAGGCACTGAGATGCTAAAGGACATGACAAAAAGAGTTCAGATTTAATGCATTAAGAGGGCAATTGGTAGTTAAATGTTCAACTGCCCAGTGCATTTAAGAAATAAGAGATTTTAAAAATAATGAATAACAATTTAGGAGCAATTGTTGAAGAGACATGAGGTCTTTAAAATAATGATACAGACCCTGAGCTATAGAGGTAATAATTTTGAATAGTTAAACAGTTGTATTGCTATTTGTTCTATGACCAGTAACTTATCTGTCTTATTTTTAGTCTCCACCATCATACAGGGCCTGATGGCTGCAGCTACAGAAGCAACAGATAATTACAATGAATGGACGGGTGTGAAAAATAAATTCACTGAGTAATCTCAGCATGATAGTTTGGAGGCATCCAATTGATTTTAGCAATTAAATATTAGTTTGATTAACCTTTTTCAATGTTTTAACACTAGTAGGTGATGTCAATGGCTCTCATGGTTCTTGAGTGTACCTTTCCTAAGCTGCAGAAAATACTGGATTCTGGAAGAAGACTGTCGAGGATGTTGCAACGGGAAAGAGTGGTTACCAGTGTGCATGAGGTGATTTCTCAATGACGGGTAAGATCCTCTTCTGGCCAATAGACTGTCGAGGATGTTGCAACGGGAAAGAGTGGTTACCAGTGTGCATGAGGTGATTTCTCAATGACGGGTAAGATCCTCTTCTGGCCAATAGGGGACAACCTAAGGCAGGGGGTCACCGCCACTGGGCACCTGCCCTGAAGGGAGGTGTTATATGTGAGATGGTAGTGGAGTTGAGGGGATGCTTGATAGGCCTAGAGCATCATTAAGAGGGCAACTGTAGGAAGTACAGCAATCTGCCTCAAAAACGTGAGCTCCTCCAGACCTGATCACCAGCAACCGCATTCCTTGATTGCTTGTTGTGACAAGCATCCACAACTTGATGCAACTATGCCAGGGGATCAGACCCTGAGGAAAAGAGGCTTATTTATAAAGAGTTAATGGCAATGGGCTGTCAAGAACCATCTGAGACCATGTGATGACAGACATTATTTTGAGACAAAATTTCTTATGTGGCTAAAACGATATTGAACTAATATGTCTATATCATAGTCTTTACTCATGCAGGTAATCAGGAATAGCATAAGATGATTACAAGATATGGTGGTGGCTACAAATGAAGACTACTTTTGCGTAATCAAGAGATGGTTTAGATAACAAAGGTTAAGGGAATTAAACATGTAAGGTAAAAATAATTTTAAAGAAATGCTCCTAGCATTATGTATTTTAAACAGTCTAAACTGAGATTTGAGATATAGAAACTTTGACATTTTTAACCTATTTGAATGATTAAGGGTTATATGTTTGATCAATATATAATAAAATTGATATTATAGTCTAAGTTAAAGTTTGGCGAAAATTGTCTAAATAAATAAATAACTAATATTTTGCAATCAGTAAGAGAGAGAGAGTGCTTGAGTGGAGGCAGGGATGGTGCTCTGCTTCTCTTATCGGCCTGCTAAGTAAGAGTAACCAAAACAGAGCAATGATTTTAAGACCAAAACAACCCAGCTGATTTTTCTTTAAATAAGAGGTAGGCATGAAAAACAGTAAGGCTGTACTGCAGTGGACAGTACAGAAAGAACAGGTTTTCATAAATCTGAAGACTGACATGGCTGCTGCTGCCACATTGCAAACTCCCAACCATGCATTACCTTTCTACCTAGATGTAAGCAACACCAAGAACAGTGTGAGTGGGGTGTATCAAAAACAGTGCCAACAAAGGCGAGTGCTGAGTTACTGTAGTGCTCCTTTGGACAAAGTTGAGCAAAGACAGGCACCCTGCGCACAATTTGTGGCAGGGCTGGCTAAAATTATAGAAAAAACACAGCATCTGGTGATGGGACACCCACTACACATCCTGACAAACCACTCTGTGCTGGCTTTCATTACTTCCGCTGCATTTACTTTTGCAGCACAGAGACAAAACAAATTACTCAAAATTCTCACTGCCCCCAACATTGTACATGAACACAAAGGAATAAACATGGCTGAGCTGGTGGGGGAGGGGGAGCCTCATGAATGTGCCCCAAGGCCTTGACGGATGACAAGGTGAGGGAGGGTTTGAGGGACATCCCTTTAGACAACCCTGAATTGACACTTTTTTGTGATGGATGTTGTTTCAGGACAGAACAGAACGTGCTGTCTGCAGGATTTGCAGTGGTTAGCCAAACAGAAAGAACATTTACAACAGTGATTACAGACAAATTACATGACAGGCCTTCAGCACAAAGGGCTGAATTGTTGGCTCTTATAGCAGCATTGAGAATAGCCACAGATAAAACAGTTAACATCTACTCGGACTCAGCTTATGCAGTAACAGCTGCAACGATAGAACTAACCGGGTGGGCCAGGGTAGGGTTTGTAACATCTACAGGAAAACCCATAAAACATTCACAAGAAGCCTGTGAGTTATTAGAGGCTATCATGCTACCCAAAGAATTGGCTATCATAAAATGTACAGCACATACAAAAGGTCAGGACAGTGTCTCAAAAGGGAATGATGCAGCAGACCAGGCAGCAAAACAGGCAGCTGGATACCTTACATTGCAAATGGTAGTCACCGCAACAGATGAACTGATGGAATTAGAACCAGCAATAACCACTGAGTACATCAGACAGGAACAGACGGCAGCCTCTCCTGAGGAACGTAGTAGTTGGGTAAGCAAGGGAGCAACAATGGCTGACACAGGGCTTTGGGTGGGACCTGATAGATGACAGGTACTACCTGCAAACACAGCAGCTCACATATTAACAGAAGCGCACTCATTGGCACACAGTAGTGAGAAAGACATGACAAAACGCATGAAGGCATGGTGGCACCCTTTTATGCCTCATTTGATCAGTAATACAATTGCTAACTGTGAGACATGTGTAAAATTCAATGTGAGACCTACTGCTAGGCCTGAGGCTGGACACTTCCCCACAGACAGGGGCCCAGGGCACACAGTGGTGATTGATTTTACTGATATGTTGATACCAGTGAACAAGAAAAGGTACCTGTTGGTGATGGTGGACCAGTTCAGTGGGTGGCCTGAAGCATTTCCATGCAGAAAGGAGGATGCCATGTCTGTGGTGAAGTGCCTGATTAATCAGTATATTCCAAAACATGGTTTCCCAAAATCAATCAGGTCTGACAATGGCTTACACTTTAAAAACGAACACCTGCAGATGGTAGAAAAACAATTGGGTTTGAAACATGTGTATGGGGCAGTATACCACCCCCAAAGCCAGGGGAAGGTGGAAAGGCTAAACCTAACACTGAAAAACAAATTGGCAAAAATATGTGCATGTACTAACATGAATTGGGTTGAAGCTCTGCCTGTGGCATTAATGTCTGTCAGATGCTCAATCAATAGAACCACAGGGTTTACACTATTTGAACTGACCACTGGCAGACAATTCCTGGCCCATGGGCTCCCCTCTGTACGGAGGGGCAAACTGACACACCAATTGCTTTTGCTACTAAAGTGAATGCGGTTATTAACATGTTTTGCCCACAGAAAAATTGGCCTGACCCCTCTGGCACAGATCCAGCCCCGAAGGAAATATCTGACAACCAGTGGGTAAGATTGAAACAGCTAAAACGAAAATGGTCATCTCCCAGGTGGTCAGAACCACTGAAAGTGACAGCACGCACCTCCCACTGTGTACAGGTAGCTGGAAAAGGTAAAACATGGTTTCATTTGTCTGCATGCATGTTCTGTGACCCTCCTTCTAGGACCCTAGCAGACACCAGAATTGACCTTTTGGAAGGTCAAAGAGAGGGAGACGTGGAGGAGCAGGAACAGGAGCAGCGTGAAACAGAGGAAGCAGAGGAAGGACAGAGTCAGACCAATGCAACTAACACTGCTCCAAACCAGCTAACCCTGACAGAAACAAAAACAAGCCCAAGACTTTTACCCAGGAAAGGGGACTTGTTGGAAATTCCCGAGGACATACCCTTTGCCCACTGCATAAGCGCAGATTATGCATTAGGAGCATGAGTAGCCAGACAGATTAGGGAAAAATACGGAGTCCAGCAGCTAAATGCAACAGTAAGCAGACCAGGTCAGTGCATAAGAACAGAGCATGGTAGGAAACACATCTACCATTTAGTGACCAAATTGTGGTGTAGGGACCTACCCACTTATGAAACATTAGAAAGCTTCCTGAGAAATTTAAAGGAACAGTGTAGCAAAGACAAAATTGAAGTACTAGCCATTCCCAAATTAGGCTGTGGGCTAGACAAACTGAACTTTACAAAGGTTAGAAGCATCCTAGAGAGGGTGTTTGACAAAGAGACCATACAAATAGTGGTAATTGTGCAATAATGAGGAAAATAAATGTGGCAGTATGTGTATGGGGAGTGGCGGTTATAGCTTGCATAGTAATTGTGGGGTATCACATAGTGGGTATGAAAAGACAAAAAAGGAACAAAATATGGGAGGGAGGGTCTTCTGGGGTAAGAATGACCCTAGAAAAATTGAAAGGGAAAGATGGGTACTGGGAAGTGGACCTGTGTAAAATTATAGACTGTAGGGGAGGGGATGGAGAAAAGGGGTGGCTGGGATATATAGTGTATGGATGTTACTGGGCAAAAGAGAAATCGCCAACCGAAGCATGGTGTCCCAGTTGGAACGATGTAACTTGGACCTCAAAGAATGTAGGGCAAAGTAAAATGGGAGATGGGGTAGTATTAGGACAATTAAAAAACATGTTAAAAGTACCACTAAAAATAACTATAGTAGGCCAGACAAAAAGCACAAAGAATAGACTGATAATAACCCTAAAAAATTACAGAGGAGGGAATTACGAAGAATACTTCACTCTGGGAGTAGACATCAGAACGACTGACCCCCTGCATTTGATAAGAATAGTGACAAATGATGGAGTCACGCCCACTAAGGGCAGCAACATAATTGATTTGACTAAGAGAGAAAGGGTAATAAAAGCATTAGATTATAGTACAATCACTCCTTTAGATCTAATGACCATGGAAACAGGATACCATGAGTCCAACCTCTGGTTAGATTGGGTATATAGTGCAGCTGCCGATTTAGGGTTTGAAGGATGTATAGCCTGTGCTGCTGGCAGGCCACAATTAAACACGGAACCAGGTCCTCTCCATCAGAACGATGAATGGGGATATAAATGCATGTTGAAATTAACACAAGAGAAAAATCCTACTAACTGCTCTGCTCTAACCCAAATATACCCCATTACTGGGAATAAGTCATCTCTGGGAGTGCCACTAATCAGACAGAAAGCTAATTACACCTGTTTCAACTTTACTTCCGAAACTAGCACCAAGATTTTGGTAGGAAAATTCAATTAAAAAATGGTGTACAAAAATTGAACAAGGGGGGCATGAAAAAATCGGTCCCATACCGAGAGAGGGACTCTATTATGCCTGTGGGAAGAAAATAACCATAGTAAGAATAGACTCCAATATGGAGGGCCTTTGCGCCATGATCAGAGTAGCAGTACCTATGATTCTGATAGGAAACAGGAAGGCCCCTGAGATTGGTACCCGAAAGAGGAGGGCCATAGCTGATTTTGACCTCACCAAAAATACCCCCACTTACATAGATGCTATAGGGATAACAAGAGGGGTACCTGATGAGTTTAAAATAGCAGACAATATAGCTGCAGCCTTTGAAAACATACCCATAATCTCTGCCATATTTCCAATTACCCCAAACAAAAATGTAGACAGAATTAACTACATTCATTACAATGTACAGAGACTATCAAACTTCACCAGAGATGCTGTAGAAGGATTACGGGCCCAGTTGGCAGCAACCTCTTTGATGACCATCCAGAACAGGTTAGCACTGGACATGCTCCTGACAGAGAAGGGAGGAGTGTGTTCCATGTTCAAAGACACCTGCTGTACAGCAATACCTAACAACACTGCCCCTGATGGTTCCGTGTCTAAGGCCTTAGATGGGTTGAGAGCACTCTCTGAAGAAATGAAAGAGAATTCAGGGGTGGATAATGCTGTAACTAGGTGGATGGAAGACATGTTTGGGGCCTGGAAAGGAGTAATACTATCTATACTAACATCTATGGGAATATTCCTGGGGATCCTGGTGACCTGTGGGTGTTGTTGTATCCCTTGTATGAGAAGCATGGTGAACAGGTTAATTACAACTGCAATAGAGAAAAAAGATCCTCCGCCATACCAGATGCCCTTACTAGCTGCAGAAAGGAGTGAGGAGAGCGAAGAAGACGAAGAGGTGGTAGAAATGTTAGGTGATCTCTAGTAGGAGATCAAGAGAGGGAATTGTGGAAAATATTATTGTGTCTATGTTTTAAATTGTAACAAATCAAATGAACAAACTGTCTTTTAGAAGAATGTGTGTAGGTGTTGTTCTCTCTCTCTCTAACTTCAGCAGAAACTGCAAGGCCCAAGAAGGAGGCTGCGGTCTCAACTATCAGAAAGATACATGTGAAGGCCAGCGCCCTGCACAGTGGAAAAGTACCCAAGGAGGAGCCACTGTGAAGCAAGAATATATATTCAACTGCTTATGCTTTGTAAAACATTCTGGACTGCCCAGGTGTTATATCTTTGGTAGACTGTAATCCTGAGCTCAGAAAAGACAATTCTGATTCTTTATTAAAGATTTTCTAAAACCATATACAAGTCTCCAGTTTATCATTTGACGAATCAACAAACAAGGAGGAAAACTCTGCAGGGGCAGACTTTCCAACAATGTCCACTTCTGAAGCCAGACTGGTTGCTGTCAAGGAGGTTGTTGTGTGTGATAAATGTAGAGACTTGGTTGAACACAGCTCGTTCAAGTGTTTTTGCAATGAAAGGAAGAAGGGAAACTGGTCTGTAGTTCTCTAAAAGAGATGGGATAAGGGTGGGTTTCTTAAGTAGTGGAGTTATACGAGCCTGTCTAAATTGATGAGGGAAAAACACCAGTGTGGATGGATATGTAATATATATATGTTTTTAAATAGTACATTGCAACTATACTAACAAAAATCGTACTATCTATATACATTTAAAAAAGTACATTAGCATCATGCTTTTGCCTATTTTCCCAATACAACTTTTAGCACACTTTGAAACATTTGTAATTTAGTATATGTTCTAAAAATATATATTTTACAAAACTATACTTGAATTGAAAGTTCTGTTTATTATTATAAGTATATTTATTTGCACTTAAATATATTTTATTAATATTTTTTAACTGTGTGCCTAAAATGATCATTGTAACAATGCATTGAAAGTATACTTTTAAAGTACATAATTAAATAACCTGAAGTTGTAGTAATTGTAAGTCACAATTTTTGAGTACATTTTAAGTTTACTTCTTCATACTTAGACTTTACTTCATTACTTGGACATACAGTACATTGTTGTTGTTTTTTTAGAAAGTATGGCCAAAATCTGAAATTCAATCACTCTGCATTAATATTATATCATTGCATTATTATAACATATGATCATACATTTTATGGAGAAAATAAACCTGAAAAAATTCAATTGGCATTGATATCTCTATAAAGCTGCAGAAGTAGTTCCCCAGGAATCAGTTTTTAGTCTCTTGCAGTATTGTTTGAAATTGGAATGACATACAGTTCATCTTTAGACCTAATAATAACACAAAACAGACAAACAGGTCCGGTGATTTTTTTTTTTTGTCTTTTAAACCAGAAAGACAGCTGACAGATAACCAACACTCGCTAAATGGAGAAACTAAAGCAACAGGTAAGACAAACCAACCCATTCACTATATTACAATAACTATTAACTTTTTTTATCGTTGTTTATGATACACTTCATCGGTTTCATCCGGAAAATCCATGTTCCATGTGATGTTAATTAAGTTTACTAATTGAGATGAAGCCCCAGTAAACAAAGCGGCTCGAGGAGCATTTATGGCTGTTTTGCTAACTTTATTTACCATTTCATACTGATATTTAAAATTCAATTAAAGTTACATACATTACAAAGCAACTTTACAGAAAATTATGTTTCTACAATATTTAGTAGTAGCTTATAAGTGGTGACTGTCAATTTGTGCATATGACAGAATTTTTCAGAAAAAATTATACAAGATGCAGTCAGCCAGACAAACATTATTAACAGCAATTATTATGATGCAAACACACTTGTAGCAATATTTGTTAGTTCTGTTTGTTGATTCAGGGTTAGCATCATCTGGGGTTAAATCCCAGCAGAAACGGAGAAACAAATAGAGACATCATTAGCGTAGCTGCTGTTCCAACTAAGAAAAATTAATTAGTTTAACCCAAGCTGAAGAATGAGAATGCACATTTGATCAGATACAACTGCAGTCACAATTTATGAGATGCATTATTTGAATGCTTGGCGAAAGAGATGTGTTTTTAATCTAGATTTAAACAGAGATAGTGTGTCTGAACCCCGAACAGCCAAATGTGAAAAAGCTCTACCTCCTTTAGTGGACTTTGCTATCCTAGGAACTACTAAAAGTCCAGCATTTTGTGACACTAACGAGCGTGATGGATTGTAACGTGGTAGAAGACTAGTTAGGTACACAGGAGCTAAACCATTTAGGACCTTATAGGTAAGTAATAATAGTTTTTAACTGATACGGAACTTAATAGGTAGCCAGTGAAGAGACTATAAAATTGGGGTAATATGATCATATTTTCTTGACCTGGTAAGGACTCTAGCTGCTGCATTTTGGACTAGCTTGTTTATTGAAGATGCAGGACAATCACCTAGAAGTGCATTACAATTAGAGCCCGACCGATATATCGGCCGGCCGATATTATCGGCCGATATAAGCTAATTGCATTTAAATCGGCATCGGCATTTATAACGGCCGATGAAACATGAGAAACAGAGTCTCATGCTTCACTCATGTTATGAGTGTTGCATAGTGTGCCCACCAGAGGGAGCTCTGCAGCTCCATAGTTAACAACAGCGCCAGAAGTCCACTACAGAAGAAAGCGATCAGCCAAGCCACGGAGATGTAACTTACTGTTTTGACGGTGAGTCTGTCGTTCGTCATGTGAAATGATTGTAGATTTAGTTCATACCCTGTATATAAAAACTGTGTGGTAGTTCTAGCTAACGGTCCTATCATTATCACTTCTAAATATTCTTTAACATCACTTACAGCCGCTAATGCATTGCTATATTAGATAGCCACAAAGCTAATACCATGTTTATCAGTGGAAGAGCGCGAACGTTAATAGGAGGTCAAACTATAACGTTAGCGTTTAACATTCTTATTCTATTGCGGTGTGTTTCCCACATAATGACCGCGTAATTGGGCCTTTAACACAGGACGCGGTATGCACAGCGCTTGCCGCTGGGTTCAGCGTTGCCCTTCAGATACAACGCGATTTGCGCTGCGCTATGGCGTAGGCGGGGTTTTAAAAACGTTTAGCGGGAGCTCTTTCATAGTCTGTTCCTCCTCCTTTCGGTCAGCAGCAAACATGTATCTGTCCCGTTGTAAGAAGCGAGCGATAGCGCTAGTCCTGCTGATGAGAATTAAGAGAGAAGCAAGGAAGAAGAGGCTACCCTTAGGTCCAGAGAACAATTTGGTGAATTCAGGCTGGTTACGTTACTCTAACGCTAATAGCTTCCTTTTTAGCAGGCCCCTTAAATGCTTGCTATTAACTTGTTTGAAGGTGGTTCTTCTCAAAATTGACAGCGGTGTGTTCATGACACTAACGTTAACCATTCAACTTCGAATTGATTCCGTAATCTTCTGGTAATAGTAGGCAAGACGATGTTCTGTGAGAGCAAATATAGTGTAGTTACAGTAACTACAGTAGCTGCGTCAGAAATGATTAAACCAGAGGGGACATGTAAATAAATGTGAGCTGAATAAGCGCTTTTTTTTTTTTTTACATATTGTTTCAAAGCAGCTTTACAGACATAACAGGAAAATGTTGAAATAATATTGTTAAATATAAGTAGGTAATACCTATTGCTTGACAAATAAAAAAAATATATATATTTCTCATTTTTGCCTATGTAGGAGATCCCAGTTTATTATTATTATAATTCTAATGATGACATGAGTAATGATACATGGTGATATTATTAATACACATGCTTATTCTTTCTCTGTCTCTCTTTCTGCCTACAGATGGCTGAAAAAGGTGAATGCTGTAGCAGCAAAGTGTGGGACTACTTCTGCAAATACTTTAACTTTAGTATTATAATTTATTTACAGTACACACACAGACTGTTAAAACCAGCTTCAACTGGAAGAAAGTAAAAGGCCCCTATTATAAAATCCCCCTATTATAATTTATTTACAGTACACACACAGACTGTTAAAACCAGCTTCAACTGGAAGAAAGTAAAAGTGTTAAATGTTTAAAACCAGACTGTTTTTTGATCATTAAAAAATATATACTTTTGATGTGCAATTGTTTAGTCATTGAGACTGTAATCTAAGATTATTTTTAAAATCAAAATATCGGCTTATAAATCGGCTCTTTTCGAGTTAATATCGGCATCGGCCCCCAAAAATCCATATCGGTCGGGCTCTAATTACAATAGTCCAGTCTAGAGGTCCGGAATGCATGAACTAGATTTTCTGCATCAGAATCTGGTAACATGTTTCGTAGTTTGGCAATGTTTCTAAGATGGAAGAATACAGTTTTTGTAACATGGGAAATACGGTTTTCAAAAGACAAGTTGCTGTCTAATATAACACCTAGATATTTGACTGTAGAGGAAGTAACAGTACATCCGTCTAGTTGCAAACTGTAGTCTACTAGATTCTGTGTACTGTTTTTTGGTCCAATAACTAATATCTCGGTCTAATCCGAATTTAATAGGAGAAAATTATTGGTCATCCAATCTTTTACATTTTTAACACACTCCTTAGATAATTTAGTTTTTTAGAACACACTCCTTAGATAATTTAATTTTGTTACCTTAGATAATTTAGAAGTCTCATCTAGTCTCGTTGAGCTATATAGCTGAGTATCATCAACATAACAGTGTTGTATTTCCTAATAATATTACCAAGGGGCAACATCTATATTGAAAATAGAATGGGACCTAGGATGGATCCTTGTGGCACTCCATATTTTACTGGTGATAAATGAGATGATTGCCCATTTAAATGAACAAAATGTTAGCGATCGGACAGGTAGGATCTAAACCATCTTAGAGCCTGCCCTTGATATTTGCGACTCGCATTTTTTAATTCAAAACTCATACTTGAATATGTTTTCAGAGCGAAGACAGCATGGAATGCTGGGATGTCAAAGGCAGCACGATGGCTGCAATACTATGGGCCTAAAGTGAAGTACAGTAGGTGGACAACCAAAATACACTGCAGAACCATGGCATTAACTGCAAGTCAGTCGCATGATAAAGTTATTCTTGAAACTACCGCCAGGTGGAACTAATTGACAGGTTGCAAACTGAGTGTAATTGTAAACTTTTGGTTTGTAAACAGAGATGAAATGATGAAGTAAAACAACAACATAATATAACATTGTAACATACTTAAAAACCATTATAATATGTATATATATACACATGCTTACATACATACACTGATTAAAAGCTAAATGTTTTTATATCAGTTTGTTCTTGGCAAAAAAATAAATAAAATAAAAATCCCCCGGTTCCATATGCAGAGCGAAATGAGAACAGTTAAGTATTTAAAAATAATTCTTATTAACTCTGCTGTTATTCCTGACTTTTTTCGAATTATGCCTTTACTGTGTGACCAAAAATGGAGTATTATCTGTTTCAGCTGTTTGATTGCACTGGTGCCTCACGATCAGTGTTGGGGAGTAACTAGTTACATGTAACGGCGTTACGTAATTTAATTACAAAATAAATGTAACAGTAATCAGTTACAGTTACTAAGAAAAAATGAGTAATTAAATTACAGTTACTTATGAAAATTGTAACGATTACAAAGAGGATTACATTTGAATATTTACACACACCCACATACAGCTTATTTCTTTCCCAAATTGCACTAAGACATATGGCCCATAATCTCCGAGACGCGGAAAACACATTCGTAGAATCGAGTCATAAAAATGGAATTCAGCCTATAGGCTAACGCGGACACAATATGCCACATTTTGGACGAATAAATCAAAAGTAGGTCAGTACACTTGAATCAAAACCCGATATGGACTGATGTCTGTGAATATTAAGCCGCAAAAAGACTGAATATGAATCCTGCACGTTCTGCGTGTCTGTGGAAATCAGGCGCTGACTGGACATCGGGAGAACCGGGACTATTCCCGGTGGCCTGGCAGACGATTTGGCCTTCTACTTTAATATTGTTATTGTATAATTGCAGGCCGAATATACTAAAGCGATTATTTCCGAATCCGCCATTCGATAATTAAATCTCTAATAAATCATGAATCGGTTAGTCGTGACTGGCAATGGTTGGGCTCGCGCGCTCTCCGCGCCTCCGCCGAACGGTTTGGATCAGACTCAGAGTAATCAATGCGAGAGAGAGAGACCGGAGTGAGATGTGTAAGCGCACAGCTGGAGCAGAGAAGCGACACTTCTGTTCAGGGTTTCAGGTGCAGGTCAGTTTCATCTGTAAATATGCTAATGTAGTTTTGTCTTTGTTTACTTAGTCAAGCAGCAGCAGCACATTGCTCGCAATCACTCAAAATACTGTATAAACGACGTCATTATTATCTATTGTAATGTTACAGTAGTAATTTAGCAGACAAATCATCATATTTTATCATAGGTTTAGGGGGAGCTAGTGGATACAAAAACAAAACCATTAGGAAAATTAATATAGCCTATGGTATGGCACTAACTGTGGTTTAATTATGGAATTTGTAGTAAAAATAAATACAAGTGGTAATTCATTTGCCAAAAAAACAAAATTGCACTTACAAAACATGGTAAAAGTCAAATACAAATCTAGGTGGGTGGATAATGGAAGTGAAGGTGCAGTTCAGGAGAAAACTCTTAATTACGTTGCAAGTCCCCAACCTAAGGATTCAAATCTTTTTCATATCAGGTCCATAAAAAAAATAGGGTTGTCCATGTTTCAGAATGTGTTGTGGGTGTATGAGTGTGAGATTTCCCAGCCTATTGTTTTCCCCAGTCCGCCCCTCATGGAAATTAATCTCTAGAACAGTCACTTCATGAGCATTTTTTACTTATTTTGAGAAACTATCATCATATCATATACAAAGAGACAGCAGTGTTTCAAAAAGACACCAATGTTTCAGGAGTTTAGTACACAAAATAGGACACATGCTTATTAGATAACCGTATTTGAGTTGATGTATATGCTTTTATTTTTTTATTAACTATTTTTCCCCAAACCATTGTTAGATGCAGTTAGATGCCTGTAGTTATGCAAAGATTTGGTTTCAAAAACAGTATCTATAAACTATTTATTTTGATTTTAAATCTGCTTTGAACTTCAGATCAATCTCTAAGTAAAGTCTGATTGTGTGGTGGATGTGTTCAAATGTGATCATCTTAATCATCTTAACCATCCTTCATCAGGTGATGAAGGATGGTGAAAGTCTGACAGTATTGAGCACTACTGTAAGGTTAAACCTGCATGGTGTAAAATGGTTGAAGATGATTAACAGTTGCAAATTAACATTCATTAGAAATTTATAAAAGTAATCAAAATGTACTCAAAAGTAATTAGTTACATTACTTTATTAAAGTAATTAAAAAAGTTACACTACTATTACATTTTAAATAGGGTAACTTGTAATCTGTAACCTATTACATTTCCAAAGTAACCTTCCCAACACTGCTCACGATACATATTTATTGGAAACAGCGCAGCAGTTCACCGTGCCATTTGGCGTGAGCAGCTGTTCACTTTGGCATATTTTTGGCTCATTATGATTTTTTTTTCCGTCAATACTGAAACGGGTAAACTACAAAGCTTATTTTACCTAATGAATAATTGTTTAGCTTCAAAATAAGTTTACATCATGAATATGGAAACATTTGGATCAGTCCCAACTTACCTTACGTTTTGCTTTTGATTTTGTTTATAACTACCCTATTATTATAAACTGCAATTATATATATCCATTAGAATTACATATTTTTAATTCTTGTTCTGTTCTGATAGTTTAATTTAAGTGATTTTGTTGTGAAGTGAGGGAAACAAAAAATATCCTGTTGGTACATGATAACATTATTAGGCCTGCCATTATTTCTGAATATAAAAAGGCGATTTATACAATACATATTATTGCAGCAAAATGCAGCAAACGAAAATAGGCAATTAATCGGTTAAAATTTGCTACTGTGGGTTAATCTAGGCTATGTTGTTAACTATTTACAAATTGTGTGTTTGTGTTTATCCTGTTTTTTTTATTGCATCTGAAAATGACTAAGAAACAAAAAAGCGTCCTCCCCCCTAAAAATTGTGCATGTCCACAATTTTCAGACTTTATGCGGTCTGGCGCAGAACCTGCCTCCTGCATCTGTGGACAATTTAAAAATGTTTGATATAAAGGTTGCTTTTATACAGGGATTGTTAATTTTAAAAACAATCCAATTATATTGTTAGTTTCATGGTAACATGCAATCAACGTCTTCGGTTACAATACAAGATAAGTTCATTTAGACTATTTAACCTGCATTTAACATTTTCACACATTTCAATTTATAAGCTCCTTGAGAAATTAAAGTCAGTTTAATAGTATTGAGATTCAAGTTGAATCTAGTATATGAAAAAAAAACAAAAAAAAACAACAACAACATGTAGGTTCATAACAAGTTTCGGAAGGAGCATGTAAGATACTTAGCCTAATTAGCAAAGGTGGAGTCACTTAAGATAAGCAACCTTAGAGTATAAATACAGCTGAATTAGCCTACCTGTCTCCATTGACGGTTTATCAGCATCCAGGTTCGCTCTGTCTGTCATCTTATCACAGACCAAATTTTCATTCCAGCGAGGAGATCCATACCGGGGATTTTTCAGATCTGCTACTTTTGCCGATACCCATGATTATTCCTACCTCGCCAAACACGGCCGTTGAGCACCATCAAATGTCATCGCGACAGCTGCTCTCTCGCCAAGCCACACGTCGTGGCCAATAGACCTTGCAAAGCCCGAGCTCGCCTTGCTCGACACCACGATCGATCAGCTCAAGACCGGGCTCTCCTCGAGCGCTGTATCGCAGCAGCAGCAGGCATTCAACCAGCCTGGGCTGCACCCCAGTTTTTTTTTTTCGCAGCAAGCCTCTCACTTTCCGCCGCAGCTTTTCCAGCCGAGGCGCAGTTTGAGGCTGTCTCCTCTAGCGGCGCAGATCGTGCGACGTAAATCAATACATTTTCAGGTAAAGTCAAGTCAAGTCACCTTTATTTATATAGTGCTTTAAACAAAATACATTGTGTCAAAGCAACTGAACAACATTCATTAGAAAAACAGTGTGTCAATAATGCAAAATGACAGTTAAAGGCAGTTCATCATTGAATTCAGTGATGTCATCTCTGTTCAGTTAAATAGCATTTATTTGCAATCAAGTCAACGATATCGCTGTAGATGAAGTGAGCCCAACTAAGCAAGCCAGAGGCGACAGCGGCAAGGAACCAAAACTCCATCAGTGACAGAATGGAGAAAAAAACCTTGGGAGAAACCAGGCTCAGTTGGGGGGCCAGTTCTCCTCTGACCAGACGAAACCAGTAGTTCAATTTAGAGGTCTTCACAGTGCACCCGAGACCCGTCGACCCAGGACCCGACCCGGGACCCGTACGGGTTCGGGTCTATATTTTAAATGATCAGTCGGGACCGGGTCGGGTCCGAATCTATTACCTCGGGTCCCGGGTCTGTTTAACATTGTGTGTAATACCCGTGCGATCGGAGTCATCGGAAACGGAGAACACCCGGCCGTGATCAAAGACTGCTTGTGTTTTTTGTAACTTGCAACTTGTAAAATTAGGAAAAGATTAGAGTGAGCCAAAAAAAAGTGATCTCTCTCTCTCTCTCTGCTTTTAAAAAGCAGAGCGCGCAGACTCAGAGTTAATACGTGCACGCACGGTATTAATGCTTGCAGACATGACAAACTCATATTTAATATATTTCAAATCAGCAACACAATCTGAGGTGAACTGTCACATGAATGTTTTCTATGACGCTCAAATTGCGTTAAAGCATTTTAGGTTGATACAGCTAGCACGCATGTGCAGTCTCGAGCGCATTTCATGTTTCTATGGCAACCAGTGAGGGACACTTTGACCGCCAAACCGCGTTTTACATTTTCTCCCATTTTTATAATATTATAAATGAACCGTTTAATCTTAAAGTTTTAGTGGTCAGATTCAGACTCGATGCAGAGCAGAGAGCACAGAGATCAGATGATAGCAAATAAATAACGTCAGCGGCCATGGCATTGCACGAGCGATCATAATTATAGTTCAAAAGGGCAAACAGTCGAAGTTATTATGCGAATTAACTCGAGTCAGAATGTACATGTGCACAGTAGCATTTGTCATCCGTCACTGTGACATCAAGTGGACTTTTGAAGCTGAAATAATGAGTGGATTCAGCTTGGAGTTCGAGAGGAATAACACAAATAACTTTCTTGTCGGAGGATTGTAATGCATCAAAGGCAGTCAGGTACAAGGAAGAGAGACTACGGCTCTTTAAATTAGGTAAGACAAAAAGCTGTATTTTTTGAAACAGGTTTATTGACTTGTAATAGCAATTTATGGTGGAATATGTGACAGTCGGGTCAAGTCGGGTCTGTGTCTTCCCGGTGGGTTCGGATCCAGATTTCAAATAATATACGGGTCCGGGTCGGGTCCGGGTCAGGTCCGGGTAGGCATTTCTCGGATCTACACGGGTCCGGGTCCAGCTTTTGAAATATTAGACCGGTCCGGGTCGGTTCGGTGTAGTACATTACGGGTCTCTTTCGGGTTCGGGCACGAATTTTTGGACCCGTGAAGACCTCTAGTTCAATTCAAGGCCGCAGCAAAGTCAGATTGTGCAGAAGAATCATCCGTTTCCTGTGGTCTTGTCCTGGAGGTCCTCTGAGACAAGGTCTTTACAGGGGATCTGTATCTGGGGCTCTAGTTGTCCTGGTCTCCGCTGTCTTTCAGGGCAGTAGAGGTCCTTTCTAGGTGCTGATCCACCATCTGGTCTGGATACGTACGGGATCCGAGTGACTGCAGTGACCCTCTGATCTGGATACAGACTGGATCTGGTGGCTACGGTGACCTAGGAATAAGAGAGAAACAGACAAATATTAGCGTAGATGCCATTCTTCTAATGATGTAGCAAGTGCATAGGGTGTTATGTGAAGTGTTCCCGGTTCCGGTTTACCTAATTAATGCAGCCTAAAAATCCTTTAACAGATTTGGATATTAAAAGCATATTAGTATGTTATGTGTAAGCCAGGTTAAAGAGATGGGTCTTTAATCTAGATTTAAACTACAAGAGTGTGTCTGCCTCCCGAACAATGTTAGGTAGGTTATTCCAGAGTTTAGGCGCCAAATAGGAAAAGGATCTGCCGCCCGCAGTTGATTTTGATATTCTAGGTATTATCAAATTGCCTGAGTTTTAAGAACGTAGCGGACGTAGAGGATTATAATGTAAAAGGAGCTCATTCAAATACTGAGGTGTTGTTGTGGTCAATTGGGTCAAACGCAGCACTAGGGCTGTCACGATAACCGCAATATTGTAATACCACGCTATTGACAAGCAAACCGCAGAGGAAAGATAGCAACCGCAGAAATCGCAGTGTTCAGTTTTTTTTTTTTTTATGAGGCTGTGGCCTTGTTTTTTTCAATTTTTCACTGTGCATTCAATGTTAAATAAATTAATGATACAGTATGGTTACGACTGTCTCTTTCTCGTGAGTCGTTGTAGCTTTATGGTGCTTCGTTTGTTTTGAATAGGTCAGCTAAAACGATGGGAGGCGCTCGATCTCGTCCCAAAACCTAATGTCACGTCGCCAGTTTGGGAACATTTTGGCTTTCAACCCAAGAAAAAGGGCGAGCAAGCGAATATAGAGAAAAAGGCTTAACGTGTTATTAAACGATTTGCATTCATATTCAGTGCTCATCTGATTTTTTATAGATAGTATACTTAATTAGTATGATTTTTAGGGAGTTTGGTCTGTTAATATCACTGTCTTAGTACATTAAGCCATGTTAAGCGTTTTTCACTGTAAGCGTTTTAGAGTGTCCCCTGTCATCCAGCGCAGCTGCCCCCTCAAGCATCAGATCGCGGAGCAACATCAAAAAGAACAGCTGAGACAGGCCGACAGTTAGGAGTAGCTGAAGCCTTTGCGAAATCTGTAAAATACAGCCGTGAAAGTAACAGGCATACCTGCTGAAGTCACGGACAACCTCCATACCCAATACCCAATATCCAGTGCCCATACCCAAGAGAGCGTGAGCAGATAACGAGCTCACACGCTTTCTGCTTGAGGAGTGCATAGATTCCAATGCGAATCCACTGTCCTGGTGGACCAGTGGTGGCGCGATAATCAGTCTAGATTTCCGCTGCAGTCGTGTGCAAATACGTGTAATACATGTTAGAATTCTTTGATTTCATTAAAAAAAAATTATTGGAAAACGCATGTTCTTGTTGCTGTTTGGCATTTAACAAGAAACAAAAATGTTTTAAAACGTGTCTCTCTGTTAGTTAAAAAAGCAACAATATATGCTACATAACTCAACGATAGAGCTTTGTATGCAGCAAAATCAGGATAAATTAGGTATGTAAAAAAAAACAAAAAAAACGGCGGTAATACTGCATATCGCGCTATTGAGCCACCCATAATAACTGCAGGGGAAACTTCTTAACCGCGACAGCCCTACGCAGCACTAAGATCCAATAAAACTAATAGAGAAATACACCCACGATCAGATGATAAGAGCAGATAATTTGTAACTTTAAGGAGAGCAGTCTCAGTACTATGATATGGTCTAAATCCTGACTGGAAATCCTCACATATACCATTTTTCTCTAAGAAGGAATATAATTATGAGGATACCACCTTTTCTAGTATCTTGGACAGAAAAGGGAGATTCGAGATTGGTCTATAATTAACTAGTTCTTCGGGGTCAAGTTGTGGTTTTTTGATGAGAGGCTTAATAACAGCCAGTTTGAAGTTTTTGGGGACATATCGTAATGACAATGAGGAATTAATAATAGTCAGAAGAGGATCTATGACTTCTGGAAGCACCTCTTTTAGAAGCTTAGATGGTATAGGGTCTAACATACATGTTGTTGGTTTAGATGATTTAACAAGTTTATACAATTCTTCCTCTCCTATAGTAGAGAATGAGTGGAACTGTTCCTCAGGGGGTCTATAGTGCACTGTCTGATGTGATACTGTAGCTGACGGCTGAATGGTTGCAATTTTATCTCTGATAGTATCGATTTTAGAAGTAAAGTAGTTCATAAAGTCATTACTGCTGTGGTGTTGGGTAATGTCAACACTTGTTGAGGCTTTATTTTTTTTGTTAATTTAGCCACTGTATTGAAATACCTGGGGTTATGTTTGTTTTCTTCTAAAAGAGAAGAAAAGTAATCGGAACTAGCAGTTTTTAATGCTTTTCTGTAGGATAGGTTACTTTCCCGCCAAGCAATACGAAATACCTCTAGTTTTGTTTTCCTCCAGCTGCGCTCCATTTTTCGGGCTGCTCTCTTTAGGGTGCGAGTATGCTTATTATACCATGGTGTCAAACTGTTTTCCTTAACCTTCCTTAAGTGTAGAGGAGCAACTGTATTTAAAGTGCTATAAAAGAGAGAGTCCATAGTTTCTGTTACATGATCAAGTTGTTCTGAGGTTTTGGATATGCTAAGGAATTTGGATACATCAGGAAGATAACTTAAAAAGCAGTCTTTTGTGGTAGAAGTGATGGTTCTTCCATACTTGTAACAAGAAGTAGAATTTACAATTTTGGCTATATGAAGTTTGGACAAAACTAAATAATGATCTGAGATATCATCACTTGGCTGCATAATTTCAACACTAGCAACATCAATTCCATGTGACAGTATTAAATCTAGAGTATGATTTCAACAATGAGAACTGAAACGTGTTGTCTCAGCACATAGAGACTCTTTCACCTAGATATCACACTATAGAGACTGTGTCTGTTCCCCGAACTAGAAAAAACAAAAAACGTCCAAACCAAGTTAAGATTAACAATTTAATTGAGGTTCAACAAATAAAAAACAGAAGCAATATGGATAAACAAATGATAAAGCTTGGCTTATTGAATATCAGATCCCTTTCTACGAAAACACTTTTTGTAAATAATATGATCACTGATCATAATATAGATGTACTCTGTTTGACAGAAACCTGGCTAAAACCTGTTGATTACATTATTTTAAATGAGTCCACCCCCCAAGATTACTGTTATAAACATGAGCCGCGTCTAAAAGGCAAAGGTGGAGGTGTTGCTTCAATTTATAACAATGTTTTCAGGATTTCTCAGAGGGCAGGCTTCAAGTATATTTTGTTTGAAGTAATGGTGCTTCATATAACATTATCCAGAGAAACAAATGTTAATGATAAATCCCCTGTTATGTTTGTACTGGCTACTGTATACAGGCCACCAGGGCACCATACAGACTTTATTAAAGAGTTTGGTGATTTTACATCCGAGTTAGTTCTGGCTGCAGATAAAGTCTTAATAGTTGGTGATTTTAATATCCATGTTGATAATGAAAAAGATGCATTGGGATCTGCATTTATAGACATTCTGAACTCTATTGGTGTTAGACAACACGTTTCAGGACCTACTCATTGTCGAAATCATACTCTAGATTTAATACTGTCACATGGAATTGATGTTGATGGTGTTGAAATTATTCAGCCAAGCGATGATATCTCAGATCATTATTTAGTTCTGTGCAAACTTCATATAGTTCAATTCAATTCAAGTTTATTTGTATAGCGCTTTTTACAATACAAATCGTTACAAAGCAACTTTACAGCAAATTATGTTTCTACAATATTTAGTAGTAGCTAGTAGTTTGTGCACGTTTGACAGGATTTTAGAAAAATAAAAATAATAATAATAATACAGGACGTAGTCAGCTAGATGATGAACTTTCAATATTATTAATTAATAGTAATTAAAGGATGCAGTCACACATGTAGCAATAATTGTTAGTTCTGTTTGTTGATTCAAGGTTAGCATCATCTGGGGTCCTCTGAGGGTCAGCATCATCTCTTCTCAGGTGTTCTGGATCCAGACTGGAGCTTGTGTAAATCCTAGTTACCACGGGATGTAAATCCCGTGGCAAAACATAGAAACAAAATAGAGACATCATTAGCATAGCTGCTGATCCAACAAAGTAAAATTAGTTTAACCCAAGCTAAAGAATAAAAATGCAGATGCAACTACACTCACAATTTAAGAGATACATTATTCGAATGCTTGGCGAAAGAGATGCGTTTTTAATCTAGATTTAAACAGAGAGAGTGTGTCTGAACCCCGAACATTATCAGGAAGGCTATTCCAGAGTTTGGGAGCCAAATGTGAAAAAGCTCTACCTCCTTTAGTGGACTTTGCTATCCTAGGAACTACCAAAAGTCCAGCGTTTTGTGACCTTAGGGTGCGTGATGGGTTGTAGCGTGGTAGAAGGCTAGTTAGGTACGCAGGAGCTAAACCATTTAGGGCCTTATAGGTAAGTAATGATAATTTGTAACTGATACGGAACTTAATAGGTAGCCAGTGCAGAGACTGTAAAATTGGGGTAATATGATCATATTTTCTTGACCTGGTAAGGACTCTAGCTGCTGCATTTTGGACTACCTATAGCTTGTTTATTGACGAAGCAGGACAACCACCTAGAAGTCCATTACAATAGTCCAGTCTAGAGGTCATGAAAGCATGAACTAGCTTTTCTGCATCAGAAACAGATAACATGTTTCGTAGCTTGGCAATGTTTCTAAGATGGAAGAATGCGGTTTTTGTAACATTGGAAATATGATTTTCAAAAGACAAATTGCTGTCCAATATAACACCCAGATTTCTGACTGTAGAGGAAGTAACAGTACATCCGTCTAGTTGCAGATTGTAATCTACAAGATTCTGTGTGGTGTTTTTTGGTCCAATAATTAATATCTGTGTCTTATCCGAATTTAATTGGAGAAAATTATTTGTCATCCAATCTTTTACATTTTTAACACACTCTGTTAGCTTAGATAATTGGGAAGTTTCATCTGGTCTTGTTGAGATATATAGCTGAGTATCATCAGCATAACAGTGGAAGCAAATTCCGTATTTTCTAATAATATTACCAAGGGGCAACATGTATATTGAAAATAGAAGGGGACCTAGGACGGATCCTTGTGGCACTCCATATTTTACTGATGATAAATGAGATGACACCCCATTTAAGTAAACAAAATGGTAGCGATCGGACAGGTAGGATCTAAACCATCTTAGAGCCTGCCCTTGAATACCTGTATAGTTTTGTAATCGATCTATGAGTATGTCATGATCTATGGTGTCGAACGCAGCACTAAGATCAAGTAAGACTAGAAATGAGATGCAGCCTTGATCTGACGCAAGAAGCAGGTCATTTGTAATTTTAACAAGTGCAGTTTCTGTGCTATGGTGGGGCCTAAAACCTGACTGAAATTCTTCATACAGATCATTTTTATGCAGGAAGGTGCTCAATTGAGCAGACACAACTTTTTCTAAAATTTTAGACATAAATGGACGATTTGAAATAGGCCTATAATTTGCCAGTACACTAGGATCTAGTTTTGGTTTCTTAATAAGAGGCTTGATAACCGCCAGCTTGAATGGTTTTGGGACATGACCTAAAGATAACGACGAGTTAATGATATTGAGAAGCGGTTCTTCGGCTACAGGTAACAGCTCTTTTAGTAATTTAGTGGGTACAGGATCTAATAAACATGTTGTTGGTTTAGATACAGTGATAAGTTTATTTAGCTCTTCCTGTCCTATATTTGTAAAGCACTGCAGTTTATCTTTGGGTGCGATGGATGAAACTGAAGTGTTAGACGCTGTAGAATCTACATTCGCTATTGTATTTCTAATGTTATCTATTTTATCAGTGAAGAAATTCATAAAGTCATTACTATTTAACGTTGGTGGAATATTTGAATCAGGTGGCGTCTGGTAATTTGTTAATTTAGCCACTGTGCTAAATAAAAACCTTGGATTGTTTTGGTTATTTTCAATGAGTTTGTGGATATGCTCTGCCCTAGCAGTTTTTAGAGCCTGTCTATACCTGGACATACTGTTTTTCCATGCAATTTTAAAAACTTCCAAGTTAGTTTTTCTCCATTTGCGTTCAAGACTACGAGTTACTTTCTTGAGAGAGTGAGTATTACTGTTATACCATGGCACAGTACGTTTTTCTCTAACCTTTTTCAATTTGATGGGGGCAACAGCTTCTAATGTATTAGAGAAAATAGTGCCCATGTTGTCAGTAATTTCGTCTAATTCATGTGTATTTTTGGGTACAAATAGCAGTTGAGATAGATCAGGCAGGTTATTTGCGAATCTGTCTTTGGTGGCTGGAACAATAGTTCTGCCCAGACGGTAACGCTGAGACATATAGTTAATATCAGTTATACGCAGCATGCACGATACAAGGAAATGGTCTGTAATATCATCACATTGGGGTACAATATCTATAGCAGTAAGATCGATTCCATGCGATATAATTAGATCTAGTGTATGATTAAAACGATGAGTGGGCCCGGTGACATTTTGCTTGACTCCAAAGGAGTTTATTAGGTCAGTAAAAGCAAGTCCTAATGTATCATTTGCATTATCAACGTGAATATTAAAATCTCCCATGATTAGCGCCTTATCAACTGTAACTAGAAGGTCTGAGAGGAAATCTGCAAATTCTTTTAGGAATTCTGTATACGGCCCTGGTGGTCTATACACAGTAGCCAGAGCAAGAGATACATTAGATTTCTTTTGCATGTCTGACAGTGTAACATTTAGCAGAAGTATTTCAAAAGAGTTAAACCTGTATCCTGTTTTCTGGGTAACATTGAGAATATCACTATATATTGTTGCAACACCTCCTCCACGACCAGTCTGACGGGGCTCATGCTTATAACAGTAGTTTGGTGGCGTAGACTCATTTAGACCAAAATATAGCCAAAATTGTAAATTCTACTTCTTGTTACAAGTATGGAAGAACCATCACTTCTAACACAAAAGACTGCTTTTTAAGTTATCTTCCTGATGTAACCAAATTCCTTAGCATATCCAAAACCTCAGAACAACTTGATGATGTAACAGAAACTATGGACTCTCTCTTTTCTAGCACTTTAAATAAAGTTACTCCTTTACGCTTAAGGAAGGTTAAGGAAAACAGTTTGACACCATGGTATAATGAGCATACTCGCACCCTAAAGAGAGCAGCCCGAAAAATGGAGCGCAGCTGGAGGAAAACAAAACTAGAGGTATTTCGTATTGCTTGGCGGGAAAGTAACCTATCCTACAGAAAAGCATTAAAAACTGCTAGATCCGATTACTTTTCTTCTCTTTTATAAGAAAACAAACATAACCCCAGGTATTTATTCAATACAGTGGCTAAATTAACGAAAAATAAAGCCTCAACAAGTGTTGACATTTCCCAACACCACAGCAGTAATGACTTTATGAACTACTTTACTTCGAAAATCGATACTATTAGAGATAAAATTGCAACCATTCAGCCGTCAGCTACAGTATCACATCAGACAGTGCACTATAGAACCCCTGAGGAACAGTTCCACTCATTCTCTACTATAGGAGAGGAAGAATTGTATAAACTTGTTAAATCATCTAAACCAACAACATGTATGTTAGACCCTATACCATCTAAGCTCCTGAAAGAGGTGCTTCCAGAAGTCATAGATCCTCTTCTGACTATTATTAATTCCTCATTGTCATTAGGATATGTCCCCAAAACCTTCAAACTGGCTGTTATTAAGCCTCTCATCAAAAAAAACACAGCTTGACCCCAAAGAACTAGTTAATTATAGACCAATCTCGAATCTCCCTTTTCTGTCCAAGATACTAGAAAAGGTGGTATCCTCACAATTATATTCCTTCTTAGAGAAAAATGGTATATGTGAGGATTTCCAGTCAGGATTTAGACCGTATCATAGTACTGAGACTGCTCTCCTTAGAGTTACAAATGATCTGCTCTTATCATCTGATCGTGGGTGTATCTCTCTATTAGTTTTATTGGATCTTAGTGCTGCGTTTGACACAATTGACCACAAAATTCTTTTGCATAGACTTGAACACTTTGTTGGCATCAGTGGAAGTGGATTAGCATGGTTTAAATCGTACTTATATGACCGCCATCAGTTCGTAGCAGTGAATGAAGATGTATCCTATCGATCACAAGTGCAGTATGGAGTACCTCAAGGCTCAGTACTAGGGCCGCTACTCTTCACGCTCTATATGTTACCCTTGGGAGATATCATCAGGAAACATGATGTTAGCTTTCACTGTTATGCTGATGATACTCAACTCTATATTTCTTCGCAGCCCGGTGAAACACACCAATTTGAAAAACTAATGGATTGCTTAGTCGAAAAAAACTGGATGACAAGTAATTTCTTACTGCTAAATTCTGAAAAAACAGAGGTGTTAATTATAGGACCTAAAAACTCCGCTTGTAATAACCTAGAACACTGTCTAAGACTTGATGGTTGCTCTGTCAATTCTTCGTCATCAGTTAGGAACCTAGGTGTGCTATTTGATCGCAATCTTTCCTTAGAAAGCCACGTTTCTAGCATTTGTAAAACTGCATTTTTCCATCTCAAAAATATATCTAAATTACGGCATATGCTCTCAATGTCAAATGCAGAAATGTTAATCCATGCTTTTATGACCTCAAGGTTAGATTATTGTAATGCTTTATTGGGTGGTTGTTCTGCACGCTTAGTAAACAAACTACAGCTAGTCCAAAATGCAGCAGCAAGAGTTCTTACTAGAACCAGGAAGTATGACCATATTAGCCCGGTCCTGTCAACACTGCACTGGCTCCCTATCAAGCATCGTATAGATTTTAAAATATTGCTTATTACCTATAAAGCCCTGAATGGTTTAGCACCTCAGTATTTGAATGAGCTCCTTTTACATTATAATCCTCTACGTCCGCTACGTTCTCAAAACTCAGGCAATTTGATAATACCTAGAATATCAAAATCAACTGCGGGCGGCAGATCCTTTTCCTATTTGGCGCCTAAACTCTGGAATAACCTACCTAACATTGTTCGGGAGGCAGACACACTCTTGCAGTTTAAATCTAGATTAAAGACCCATCTCTTTAACCTGGCATACACATAACATACTAATATGCTTTTATTATCCAAATCCGTTAAAGGATTTTTAGGCTGCATTAATTAGGTAAACCGGAACCGGAAACACTTCCCATAACACCCTATGTACTTGCTACATCATTAGAAGAATGGCATCTATGCTAATATTTGTCTGTTTCTCTTTTGTTCCGAGGTCACCAGATCCAGTCTGTGTCCAGATCAGAGGGTCACTGCAGTCACCCGGATCCAGTATGTATCCAGACCAGATGCTGGATCAGCACCTAGAAAGGACCTCTACATCCCTGAAAGACAGCGGAGACCAGGACAACTAGAGCCCCAGATACAGATCCCCTATAAAGACCTTGTCTCAAAGGAGCACCAGGACAAGACCACAGGAAACAGATGATTCTTCTGCACAATCTGACTTTGCTGCAGCCTGGAATTGAACTACTGGTTTCGTCTGGTCAGAGGAGAACTGGCCCCCCAACTGAGCCTGGTTTCTCCCAAGGTTTTTTTCTCCATTCTGTCACCGATGGAGTTTCGGTTCCTGGCCGCTGTCGCCTCTGGCTTGCTTAGTTGGGGACACTTCATCTACAGCGATATCGTTGACTTGATTGCAAATAAATGCACAGACACTATTTAATTGAACAGAGATGACATAACTGAATTCAATAATGAACTGCCTTTATCATTTTTTCATTATTGACACTGTTTTCCTAATGAATGTTGTTCAGTTGCTTTGACGCAATGTATTTTGTTTAAAGCGCTATATAAATAAAGGTGACTTTGACCACCATTAAAAGGCAGCAGGTGCATAAATACACTTTTGTTTACTCCATGTTGTTCTGAGAGCTGAGGTGTACATTTTGATTTTCTGAAATACATCAAGGTAAGTGCGCAAAGGTCTCTCTCACACACTCTCTCTCTCTCTTTCTCACACACACACACACATACACACACAATATAATATGCTGTTATACTCCATATAGCTTCATATACAAGTCAGAAACTAAGCTTTTTTTGCACAGGCCTATCTAAAGGGTTAATGGTCCCACCTAGTGATCAACTGTAAATATAACAAATGTTACCTCTTCCCAACAGGGAAAACCACCAACAATCAAGAATCTCACACACACACACACACACACACACACACACACACACACACAAACACTATAATTTGCTGTTATACTCCATATACAAGCCAGAAACTAAGCCTTTTTTTTGCACAAGCTTATCTAAAGGATTAATGGTCCCACCTAGTGATCAACTGTAAAAATAACAAATTTTACCTCTTCCCAAAAGGGAAAACCACAAACAATCAAGAATGCATGATTATATGGTGTCATGGCTTTGCAATCAAAAAAAATGTCGTTATAATGGAAGTCAATGGGGCAAAAACAGCCACCAACAATAAATTAGGGAGAAAAAAATTCAATCTAATGCTGTACAAATACTAAAAATGCATAAAAGCCAATGTTGCTACTAATCTTTGACATGCCCAAGACTGTTATAAAAAGTAAAAAAAAATCCAGCCACAATTACTATTATATTGAAAATAAGTCATTTTGTGTGTTTTTTTCCCCCCAAATCAGTGACATCATTTATGAACATGCCAATTAAAGAGTTAAAATCTTGGATTTTTAAAAAACATTTGGTAGTTTTGATCAGGACTGAAGTTGATTAACAGATTTATGCAAAAAAAATTGGAAAAAAAATATTAATCTGATACATTTTTACAGCAGTTTAATTGAGTGGATGTTTTCATCCCGAACATACCGAAAGGGTAGTGAATTTGAACAATCCAAAAGGGTTAATAGGTGAATTTAATATCCATGTTGATAATGAAAAAGATGCATTGGGATCAGCATTTATAGACATTCTGAACTCTATTGGGGTTAGACAACACGTTTCAGGACCTACTCCTTGTCAAAATCATACTCCAGATTTAATACTGTCACATGGAATTGATGTTGATAGTTTTGAAATTATGCAGCCAAGTGATGATATCTCAGATCATTATTTAGTTTCGTGCAAACTTCATATAGCCAAAATTGTAAATTCTACTTCTTTTTACAAGTATGGAAGAACCATCACTTCTACCAAAAAAGACTGCTTTTTAAGTTATCTTCCTGATGTATCCAAATTCCTTAGCATGTCCAAAACCTCAGAACTACTTGATGATGTAACAGAAACTATGGACTCTCTCTTTTCTAGCACTTTAAATAAAGTTGCTCCTTTACGCTTAAGGAAGGTTAAGGAAACCAGTATGACACCATGGTATAATGAGCATACTCGCACCCTAAAGAGAGCAGCCCGAAAATGGAGCGCAGCTGGAGGAAAACAAAACTAGAGGTATTTCATATTGCTTGGCGGGAAAGTAACCTATCCTACAGAAAAGCATAAAAAACTGCTAGATCCGATTACTTTTCTTCTCTTTTAGAAAAAAAAAACATAACCCCAGGTATTTATTCAATACAGTGGCTAAATTAATGAAAAATAAAGCCTCAACAAGTGTTGACATTTCCCAACATCACAGCAGTAATGATTTTATGAACTACTTTACTTCTAAAATCGATACTACTAGAGATAAAATTGTAACCATTCAGTCGTCAGCTACAGTATCGCATCAGACAGTGCACTATAGACCCCCTGAAGAACAGTTCCACTCATTCTCTACCATAGGAGAGGAAGAATTGTATAAACTTGTTAAATCATCTAAACCAACAACATGTATGTTAGACCCTTTACCATCTAAGCTCCTAAAAGAGGTGCTTCCAGAAGTCATAGATCCTCTTCTGACTATTATTAATTCCTCATTGTCATTAGATTATGTCCCCAAAACCTTCAAACTGGCTGTTTTTAAGCCTCTCATCAAAAAAATACAACTTGACCTCAAAAAACTAGTTAATTATAGACCAGGGGTGGCGAACCTGTTCAGCATGATGAGCCAAAAAAAAATCCCTCATCACTGCAAAGAGCCACACAACAGATGTGTCTAACAATAACGTTACAATTTATTACTTATTACAATTACTAATTACATACACAATAGTTTTCATGGATTTTAATGTTTGTCAATGTTTGTCATAGTATCAGCCTACCTAAAAGGTTACATGACTCAGTGGGACACCTGGCACTCCTTGGTTTCCACAATCTTTGTTAAGTCTGGCTTGTATTCAGTTGTGGCTACTCGTAGTAATTCTTTCATATGCGTGTCAGTCAGGACAGAGCGATGCTTTGATTTCACTTGTTTCAGTGTTGAAAAAAGTGATTCACACATGTAAGTTGACCCAAACATTGACAATAGTTTGACTGCAGCCTGTTTGACATTGGGATATCTCTCATTCGGCACAATCTTCCAAAACTCCACGGTTCCTTCCCTCAGAACACTTTTAAGTCTGTCATCCTCAGAAAGTTCAATCATTTCAAGCTGAGTTGCTGCTTCATCTTCCACTAAAGGGGCTTTTAAACAGTCTGATTCAGCAGTGAATGGGTTGATAAGAAATGAAATTTGTGGTCTTTTTTGGCGTAGGCCGGAGAATCTGTCCTCAAAACTCTGTTCGAGACTTTCAAGCAGTGTTGCATACCGTGCAGTACTCCCATTTACAACCTCTGCTGCTTGTCCACTTGCCTTCAACAAGGATGGAAAATGTGTTAACTGCCTCTTTTGTAGATGAGTCTTGAACAGCTTGAGTTTGTTGACAAATGTGAAAATACTCTGCACCAGGTCAGACACCATCTTTGACTTCCCTTGCAGATCCACATTGAGGCCATTCAGATAATGCAGCATGTCGACCAAAAAAGCCAAGTCCGAAATCCACTGGGGATCACGTAGCTCAGGATAGTCCTTATGTTCCTCTGCAAGGAACAGCTTCACTGGATTTAAAAGCTCAAAAAAACGAGAAAGCACATTACCTCTTGACAGCCATCTTACAGCACAGTGAAGAAGCAGATCAGATGAAAGATCTTCATCAAGCTCAGCAATGAGATTTTTGAACTGCCTGTGATTGAGAGCATGTGTGCGTATAAAATTGACAATTTCCAGCACAGGTTTCATGATGTGATCAAAGTTCAGCTTTTTAGACACCAAGTGCTCTTGGTGGATAATACAGTGAAATGTCCAAAATTCAGGAAAACGGTCATCAGCTTTACACAGCCCTACAAGGCCTTTCCCAAATCCCAACATGGCTGGTGCTCCGTCAGTGGCTATTGCTGTTAGCTTTGATAACTGCAGATCTGCTTTCTCAACAACAGCCATCAGTGTCTCTTTCAGGTCGATGCCACGGGTTCTGTCTTTCAGTGGCACAATGTCAAGCAGCTCTTCCTTAATTGTGCAGTCTTCTGACACAAACCATACAAATATCGCCAACTGTGGCTTATCTTGAACATCGCAAGACTCATCCAAAGCAATGCTGAAATACCGGCACTTCTGAAGATCTGAATATAAATGTGTTTCAACTGAGTCGTTAATGTCCGATATTCTCTCTTCAACTGTGTGCCGTGACAGCTGAAGGTCCTTTACTGAACGTTTCAAATTTTCATTTTCGGGACAAAGAATAGCAACAACATCACTAAGGCACTTTTTAAGAAACTCCCCTTCACGATATGGTTTTTTTGCACGAGCAATGTTCCATGCCAGTTGATATGACGCTAATGTCACTGTCTCTGAATGCTTGGTAAATTTCCGAAAAAGCTGACTTTGCTTCTCTGACTGACGTTTCAAAGTGTTTACCTTGTGCTTGCGAAGTTCACTGCCTTTGGGAAATTCCCTGGCCACTGTAGAATGGAGTGATGTGAAATGGCGCTCAAGATTTGAAGCCTTAAAATGCGACAACGACGTCTGGCATATCAAGCAGAATGGTTTTCCATTTCGTTCAACAAAAAAATATAAATCCTCCTATTCAGATAAAAATGTTCTGTGCTCATCTTCATAGTTGCGCTTAGCTGTATGCTTCTTTGATTCTGCCATGATAATTCCTACTAATGAACTTCACATTAACCTGACAGCGGCAGCTCCTGTCAGTCAATAATAGGCTAGCCACGTTAAATTACGCGAGAGTTGAGGTTCTGTTAAAAATAATAAAAAAATAATATGAATAATGTATTATTTTTAAAAAGTCAAATTACATTCAGATAATACATTTAAATTCATTCCTATTTATTTTTAAATAAAATTTAGAAATTCTAAAAAAGTTGAATGAATTGCGATGTGAACATGTGGAGACTGAACCGAGCCGCAAAAAAGCAGTCAAAGAGCCGCACGCGGCTCGCGAGCCGCGGGTTCGCCACCCCTGTTATAGACCAATCTCGAATCTCCCTTTTTGGTCCAAGATACTAGAAGAGGTGGTATCCTCAGAATTATATTCCTTCTTAGAGAAAAATGGTATATGTGAGGATTTCCAGTCAGGGTTTAGACTGTCTCATAGTACTAAGACTGCTTTCCTTAGAGTTACAAATGACCTGCTCTTATCATCTGATCGTGGTTGTATCTCTCTATTAGTTTTATTGGATCTTAGTGCTGCGTTTGACACAATTGACCACAACATTCTTTTGCATAGACTTGAACACTTTGTTGGCATTAATGGAAGTGCATTAGCAAGGTTTAAATCGTACTTATATGACCGCCATCAGTTCGTTGCAGTGAATGAAGATGTATCATATCGATCACAAGTGCAGTATGGAGTACCTCAAGGCTCAGTACTAGGGCCGCTACTCTTCACGCTTTATATGTTACCCTTGGGGGATATCATCAGGAAACATGGTGTTAGCTTTCACTGTTATGCTGATGATACTCAGCTCTATGTTTATTCGTGGCCCGATGAAACACACCAATTTGAAAAACTAATGGAATGCATAGTCGATAAAAAAAAAACTGGATGACGAGAAATTTCTTACTGCTAAATTCTGAAAAAAAACAGAGGTGTTAATTATAGGACCTAAAAACTCTGCATTTAATAACCTAGAACACTATCTAAGACTTGATGGTTGCTCTGTCAATTCTCCGTCATCAGTTAGGAACCTAGGTGGGCTATTGGATCGCAATCTTTCCTTAGAAAGCCACGTTTCTAGCATTTGTAAAACTGAATTTTTTCATCTCAAAAATATATCTAAATTATGGCCTATGCTCTCAATGTCAAATGCAGGAATGTTAATCAATGCATTTATGACCTCAAGGTTTGATTATTGTAATGCTTTATTGGGTGGTTGTTCTGCACGCTTAGTAAACAAACTACAGCTAGTCCAAAATGCAGCAGCAAGAGTTCTTACTAGAACCAGGAAGTATGACCATATTAGCCCGGTCCTGTCAACACTGCACTGGCTCCCTATCAAACATCGTATAGATTTTAAATTATTGCTTATTACTTATAAAGTCCTGAATGGTTTAGCACCTCAGTATTTGAATCCTCTATGTCCGCTACGTTCTCAAAACTCAGGCAATTTGATGATACCTAGAATATCAAAATCAACTGCGGGCGGCAGATCCTTTTCCTATTTGGTGCCTAAACTCTGAAATAACCTACCTAACATTGTTCGGGAGGCAGACACACTCTTGCAGTTTAAGCCTAGATTAAATACCCATCTCTTTAACCTGGCTTACACATAACATACTACTATGCTTTTAATATCCAAATCCGTTAAAGGATTTTTAGGCTGCATTAATTAGGTAAACCAGAACCGGGAACACTTCCCATACCACCCGATGTACTTGCTACATCATTAGAAGAATGGCATCTACGCTAATATTTGTCTGTTTCTCTCTTATTCCAAGGTCACCTTAGCCACCAGATCCAGTCTGTATCCAGATCAGAGGGTCACTGCAGTCACCCGGATCCAGTACGTATCCAGACTAGATGGTGGATCAGTACCTAGAAAGGACCTCTACATCCCTGAAAGATAGCGGAGACCAGGACAACTAGAGCCCCAGATACAGATCCCCTGTAAAGACCTTGTCTCAGACGACCACCAGGACAAGACCACAGGAAACAGATGATTCTTTTGCACAATCTGACTTTGCTGCAGCCTGGAATTGAACTGCTGGATTTTGTCTGGTCAGAGGAGAACTGGCCGCCCAACTGAGCCTGGTTTCTCCCAAGGTTTTTTTCTCCATTCTGTCACCGATGGAGTTTCGGTTCCTTGCCGCTGTCACCTCTGGCTTGCTTAGTTAGGGTCACTTCACCTACAGCGATATCATTGACTTGATTGCAAATAAATGCACAGACAATATTTAAACTGAACAGAGATGACATCACTGAATTCAATGATGAATTGCCTGTAAGTGTCATTTTGTATTATTGACACATTGTTTTCCTAATGAATGTTGTTCAGTTGCTTTGACGAAATGTATTTTGTTTAAAGCGCTATATAAATAAAGGTGACTTGACTTGACTTCCAACCGTACAATAACACAAACACAAACCTCAAAAACAACACAGAAGTGGGTCACTGAGCTCAAAACCAAGCTTCTGCTGTAGCCATTCCAGTCCTCTGACCTGAACCCTATGGAAAATGATAGGAGTGAACTGAAGAGGAGAAGCTCCAACATGGAGCTGGGAATCTAAAGGGTCTGGAGTGATTCTGGATGAAGGAATTGTCTCTGATCTCTTGTCAGGTGTTCTCTAACCTCATCAGGCGGTCCTCCTCGGTAGGGACTGGCCAGGGTTCGACCGCCTACTTGCCGCCATCACACAGCCTGCCAGCCTCGCCGGTAACTGCCCAACCCGGAAGCCCGTCAGGAAAGCCCGACGACGTCCCGTGCTGCTGGCCTCCGAAAGCCCCAAGGATGGTGAGTCACCCCCTTCCATCTCATAACCTGTATTTTGATCTGTTCCAGCAGGTGACTGGGGCCGGGGGATTCTGCAAGGAGCAGCACGAGGACGACCACCTCAAGCACTGTTGGGCTCAGGTGAGGGTTGCGGAAGGAAAAGAGCTTCAGCCAGCACCCCACCCAACGCCACACTTTATAGTGAACAAAGACCTGCTCAATGTCGCCCAGTGGAGGGGGGAGGAAAAAACCCTGCTGGTCGTCCCGCGCAGCAAGACGGGGCAGTAATCGAAATAGCCCATGCACACCCGATGGCAGGCCACCTGGGGGCCCAGAACACGGTCCAGCGCCTCCGCGATTTCACTGGCCGGGCCTAGAGGCCGAAGTTCAACGGTTCTGCCAGGCCTACCCAACATGCCAACGGACATCGCCTCGGACCCCTCCCCCCAGCCTGCTGATACCGCTGCCCATCATTGAGGTGCCCTTCGAGCGTATTGGGATGGATTTGGTGGGGCCGCTGCCGAAGTCCACCCGGGGGCATGAACACATCCTCGTCATCGTGGATTATGCCACCTGCTACCCTGAGGCCATTTCCCTCCGTAAAGCCACCACGGAGGCCATTGCTCATGAGTTGTTCCTCCTCTTCAGTCGGGTCGGCATCCCCTCCCAGATTCTGACTGACCAGGGCACCCTATTCATGTCCCGGATGATGGCAGATGTCTGCAAGCTCCTAAGGGTGCAACAGCTCTGCACCACGGTGTACCACCTCCAGACTGATGGGCTTGTCCCCACGTCTTGGAGCACGACGTCCATACACCACCGGGGACCATTGTCCGGCAGCGGCCCTACCGTGTCCTGGAGGCTCGGCAACACGCCATCTAGGAAGAGGTACAGGAGATGCTGAGGTTGGGAGCAATTGAACCATCACGCAACCCATGGTCCAGCCCCATCGTCATGGTTCCAAAGCCCGACGGCACCCTCCGCTTCTGTAACGACTTCCGCCACCTGAACGAAGTCTCCGAATTTGACTGCTACCAATGCCCTGTGTCGATGAGTTGTTGGACCGCTTGGGAAGGGCCTGGTCCATCTCAACCCTCGACCTCACCAAGGACTACTGGCAGGTCCCCTTAACGGAACAGGTCAAACCGAAGACTGCCTTCTCTACCCCAAGTGGCTACTCGCAGTACCGGGTCCTTCCCTTTGGCCTACACGGGGCCCCAGCCACGTTCCAACGATTGATTGACGAATGCCAGGGTGACGCGGTGGTTCCTTGCACTCTGTAGTGTATTTTTGTCTGCCATGAATCTGAGTAATCACACAGTCTCGGGGTTTTGTTTCTAGAAGATAGACAGCTCCAGGACTTCAACTTCACCGTGCAACACTGAGCGGGGACGGCCAACGCCAACGCCGATGTCTCCGTAAGACTCGGCTAACCCTTTCTTTCGTTGTGCCTACAGAGAGCAGCGTGTGACCGCCATTCCCAACGCCCACGGGAGAGCACCGACCCACACTGCACCAGCGCAATAACGAGGAAGCCGAGCACCGAGCACCAAGCCGCCTCACAGCAACGCCACTTCACCACCCTTTCCTTCAGTAAAATCCACCTTTCGAGGGACCTTCCCTTCATCCTCGAGTCATGTCCTTCTTCACCCCACCACAGTATATATTTTATTATTATTATTTTTTTTTTAATTAGGTCAAATGCCTAAAAGAATTGTGTTGTGGCTTAGTGGCCATATAGGAAAATGTGGGTCCCATGGCCAAACCAGTTGAGTTGAGTACTGGTATACAGTATTCCTTTGACAAACAAAATAAACTGTAATTGAGAAAAAATTCATCTGTTTGAGCTATGTATATTTAATTATTGTTATTATTTAATTTCTGAGTGTAGCGGATGCTTTGGCATACATTCAAAGTAACTTGCTCGAACAATGATACAGGTAAAGTTCTTTTTCTTAATTATTAATGCTCAAAATTTCACTGATATTCCTGTTGCTTGCATGAACCTAGTGGCCTCGATATCAGGATTTGGCCAGGTATTCCTTTCTGGAATTATTGTTTTAAATAGCTCATTGAAGCCAGTAGAATTGACTCATCATGTCTAAATATTTTTTTCAAACTTAAGGCCAGACATCAAACTGACATTTTTCCTGAGAATACTCTTGTATTACTCAATGAGGCCAAGAAAAATGTGAGGACATGGATCAGACAAACTTTCAAAGGCAGACTTTTGGACAGTAGCTATATGTCAGTTGTCAGTTTCACAACAGAGATTGAGGTAAGCAGACAAATACATTTGAGGTCATAAGTTCATATATGCAGAGAATAAAATAGTTTCCTTAAAATATGAACACCAATCATATTGCTATTTTGTCTTGTGCATTGTATGTAAACATTCACTTTTGTGAAATAGCTTATTCAGGACAGTGTTAAAAAATATTTATTTTTTTTCATTTCTCATATTGTTTTTATTATAAACATTTTGCAGATTGCCCAGATTGCTCAACTTTGGGTCCTGTTAATGTTATTAAATATCTGCATTTTTTTATTCTGCATAAAAAATACTGAATGGAAATGGCAAGATGTGCATAAAGCACTCTGGTTTCTGACGTAACCTTCATTAGATAACTGGAACGAGAACTCAGTTTTCCCAAAAATACTGAATCCTGATTTGATAATGTATAATTGCATGAACAAATGGCATTTCAGCCTACCAAAGTGGGTGGAACTGTTATCAGGGAACCAATGTTACTTCAGTTAACAGAGCATCTCCTTTTGATGTGGTTCACTCGCATTGTGTTTGCCACTCTGTGGGGAATAATATGCAGTAGCACTATGCTATAAACACAGAAAAAAAAGCTGTCCTGTGAGCCCAGAAATAGAGTATTCAAGGTGAGGGCCCTAAGGGTAGCATTGGCCAGAAAAGGGCACAATTAACCCAGAATCAGGCAGGGTCCTCAGACTTGACTTTAAACCCTCTAACACACTTAAGACGGAATGCCTTAAGCAAAAGAGATTTGCATATGGCTAAACTTCAATAAATGTGACTAGACATTAAACCAGGACTACTGACAAGTTTAATGTCACTTTATAGTACAAAGTGTTTCTTTGTAGTACATATTTGTAAATATTGGACTCTATTTGTTTTTGTTCTTTACCCTCTTTAGGAAGATCACCTTGATCAAATTGAGGTTTATTGCTCAAAGATTGAGAAACTTAATGGCTCCCAGCCTTATCTGGTGGATAGTGTAGAGAAGTGTGCTTTCCAGGCTGTTACCACAATATGCCAGGTAAAGGTCTTTCACTTCATTCTCACTGACATCATGAGTAATGCAGATTTATATAAATATTCATTAGAACATTTAATAAAATGGTATTTGGACCGAAGTCTAGTCCAATTTGAGGATTATTTAGCTTTTTGTACCTACAGAATTTAGTGAATGCATGCTAGCTGGAAATATTTAAAGAAATAGTTCGTTAAAAATTAAAATGATTTACTAATTTACTCACCCTCATGTAATTCTAAACTCACTTCTGTGGTGTGCAACAGGAAAAATTTTGGATAATATTTGTACTATTTGTATGTGAGAGTATGTGTGGTATCTTTGTGAGAACCAGTTTGAGTTTAACCATCAGAGTGAGGACCAATAGTCTAAATTGAGGACATTTTGGCTGGTCCTCACTTTTTGGTCCCCATTTAAAGGGCTGTTTGAGGGTTAAGACTTGGTTTTAGGGTCAAGGTCAGGGGTGATGTTATGGGGGAAGGTTGGGACAATTCCAAGGGGCCTAATCAGACATATGTGGGTGTGTATTGTAGGGATGCACCGGTTGACCGGCCATAAATCGGAACCATCCGGTTTTTGCTTAAAGAGCCAGTAAGATGAAAATTCTAAGCTTCCTATCACTGTTTATAAGTCCTGTACAACAGGTTTAAATCCATGCAAGGTTAAAAAACATTGTCATTTTGTCAAAATATCATTTTAAAATTACCTCAATTCTCAGAGATCCCCAAACGGTTCGCGCAAAGCTGTTCAAAAGATTCAGTTTCCTTAAACCCCACCTTTTGGTAGCATACTGTGTTCTGATTGTTCAACTGACATAGTCAGTTTTGATTGGTTGTTCCGCATGTACGTGTTGTAAAATGAAACAGCCGGCCATAGCTCACCTTCAGATGTTTTTAGATAGGGTATTATTACAGTACATAAATACCATGGCATCTAGAACATCATATCTACACGTCTTTTATCATTCATCCAAGTAATAAAAACGATGACACACACTAACATTTTCATACTCATGTAAGCACGTACATAACCAAACTGAGCACACAACTTCTCAGAAATGCGTTAACAATGCGTTAGCATTAACATATGGTGCAAGCACGACATACTGATAAGACGGTCGGGAGAAAACAAACACATAACTTCATAATCATAAAAATGAATTTTAGCCATTGGTTCTTCTGATCTTCATTCTTTGGCAGTGAAAATAAAACAAACTTGCCTTTACAATTAAAAACACACTGTCTCCTCGACATGATGCTATCACACCAACTACTAACCAGAGCGTCTGTGTGGGGGGTGGGGCAGGTCAGAGTTTTGTTTCTCTGAAGACGGTAGGCGGAGATTATTATGCAAAGTGTTCTCGCTACGTACAAAGAGATGGGCAAAAGATTTGAAATCTATAACGACTCGTTTCAGAGATTCAGAGACGACTCCTTACTTTAGAAGCCAATAACTTTATAAATCGTGTACTTTTTGGTTTAATTACTTTGCACATTGTTTACACTGATGGACAGCTACATCATACACTGTAATACAGGTAATTTTTGATTTCCCATCTGTGTGGCTCTTTAAAATACGCGATCGGCAATCGGCCGGTTTTTGGTATTTTTTCGGCCGTTTTTTTCCGGAAGTGCGCCCGCGTGCACATACTACATTGTAATCATTCGCCATGTCATTTGTGTGGAAGTATTTTGAAATCTGTGTACAGGACATGGGCAGCCGTTCAGCACTGGAAGTGCAGAGCTTCATGTCTAAGGCACAGATAGCAGGAAGCGATCAGCCGCTGGTGTACTGGCGCACAAATAAGAGACCCTTTTCTAAGTGCACTAAAGCTGCGCGAGCGTATACTGTATTCTGTCCGAGGCCCTAAACACGAGTAGACCGTGAAGGGATGTTTAGATCAACTTCTCACGTGTTGGATGAGAAACGAAATGGACTAAACTGTGACAAAACTGATTTTTTTGTTTTTGTAAATTAGAACTTGCATACATTCATTGGCTCAAGTAAAAAAATATAGATGTGAATCATTACCCTAATTATTATTTTTTTAATTGGATGAATGAAACACTTTGCATCTTTGTTTTATTCGCACCAACATTATTTGATTTTAACATTTTGGAATAATGTATTTATATAGCATACTTTTGTTTAGTCTCACTGGTAAAGACTTTTTTTTTTTAAACCAAATTTAAAAACTAAAACAAATACTGAATGCTCATTAACAAACCTCTTATTGAATGTGTGTTGATTGTGTTGTTTGGACTGTAGAACTATGCAGTTTTTGCCTTTAATTTCGCATGGTTACAGTTAATCTTTTCATTTAAGGCCAGTTCTATATAGTTTCAACCCAATTCAAAAACAAAAGCTAAATGCTGATGTCTGTACCATCTATGTTTGTATTGAATGTAAGCTACTAACTGTGCAGTTACTGCCATTAATTTCAGATGGTTACAGTTATTGTTTTCAATAGCCAAAAGCCAGTTTGGCCTATTAAATACCAAATAAACATCTTGTTTATGCACTCTTTCCTTCTTTCTTGTTTGTTGCTTAAAGATTAAAAAAAAAATCGGTATCGGAATCGGCCAGTTTGCTTGTAAAAAAACGGTATCGACGGAATCGGCCATGAAAAATCATGATCGTGCATCCCTAGTTTCAACACTTCCATGAACTTGTCCAGGTAAGTCTCATCAATGTCAATTTGCTGCTTTTCTTGCAACCCTTCAAAATCAACTGTAAAACAGAACAAATTTAGTATTAAAATACTGTAGCATATATTTTCCCCATCACATGCTCTTGCAGATTGCGGCACATTGTTATGAGAGCATCTACCAATGCTCTCTCATAATCAATAGCCGTCACCTCTTCTTGTCTAGACTGAAGAAGCCTCCTCATGGCAATAGTGTCCTTGTAATGTTCATTTTCACAAATAAAACTCTGTAAAAACAGTAGAGTAATGACTCATCATATTATAGTATGGTAAAAGGGGAAAATCTCATGCGTGAGATATTTTTTACCTAAATTTAGCAGCTCAAAGAAAGCACTCCTCTTTTGCAGCATGTGAATGAGTAGCTTTATTGTTATTTTCCCAGTTAAGACTTGATTTAAAATGTTTGCGAATAATGAGGTTGCCATGGCAAATTTCTCTTTAATCTCATTAGTAAGTAACTGCAGTTAGTAGCCTACATTCAATACAAACATAGATGGTACAGACATCAGCATTTAGCTTTTGTTTTTGAATTGGGTTGAAACTATATAGAACTGGCCTTAAATGAAAAGATTAACTGTAACCATGCGAAATTAAAAGGCAAATACTGCATAGTTCTACAGTCCAAACAACACAATCAACACACATTCAATAAGAGGTTTCTTAATCAGCATTCAGTATATGTTTTAGTTTTTAAATTTGGTTTTAAATTAAATAAAAAAGTGTTTACTAGTGAGACTAAATAAAAGTATGCTATATAAATACATTATTCCAAAATGTTAAAATCAAATAATGTTGGTGCGAATAAAGTATTTCATTCATCCAATTAAAAAAAAAAAACTAGGGTAATGATTCACCTCTATATTTTTTTTACTTGAGCCAATGAAAAATAAATAACTTATTGTCTCACGTAAAAAAATATAGATGGGAATAATTACCCTAAAATGTTTTAATTTGATGAATGAAACCATTTTTTTTCAGTGTGCTACAGCAGGTGATTTTTAAATCAAATTAAGTCTATGTAATTTTGAAGTAAAATAAAAATAATCATCCGAATGCAGAACTGACGTTTACTTCTTTTTTTTTCAAACGTGTATGCAAGTTCTAATTTACAAAAAAAAAGTACAAAGTCAGTTGTCACAGTTTAGCCCGTTTCGTTTCTCATCCAACACGCGAGAAGTTGATCTGAACATCCCTTCATGGTCTACTCGTGTTTAGGGTGCGGACAGAATACAGTATACGCTCACGCAACTTTAGTGCGATTAGAAAAGAGTCTCTTATTTGTGTGTCAGTACACCAGTGGCTGATCGCTTCCTGCTATCTGTGCCTCAGACATGAAGCTCTGCACTTCCAGTGCTGAACGGCTGCCCATGTCCTGCGCACAGATTTCGAAATACTTCCACACAAATGACATGGCGAATGATTACAATGTAGTTCACTTGTTTTTTCACTTCCGGTTTTTTCACACCGGTTTTTCACTTCCGGAAAAACCGGCCGAAAAAATACCAAAAACCGTCCGATTGCGTATTTTAACCAAAAACCGTCCGGTTCCGATTTATGGCCGGTCAACCGGTGCATTCCTAGTAATGGAAGTTACCAGATCAAGGCAAGGGGGATCATTTAGATTGCATGATTTGGAAACACCCAGCAGTTTGAAAACACCCACAAGGTGATAAACACCCACTTTTGCACTGCAGAGACCTAAGTCTCCATCCATTGAGGAAAAAAAAAGCACAAGATCGTCTGAAGGAGAGTCAGAGAGTGTTCGCGAGTGAAAATATCTGTGCTAAACTTAGCCTCCAACTAACAAACTGGCGAGTAAAATCAGAGAATTTATTAGCCCTTGGCTAATATTAGACATCATTTAGTAGACAGAAGGAAGATTTAGTCGCATATGCGAGTGATTTACTTGCAATGTAGAGGTTTGACTTACTAGCCACAGAGCTAACTTCTGAAAAAGTACTTGAAGACTGGAAATAAAATGCATCCCCCGGACAGCAGTTATTAGACACGAGACGAATAATACTGTTTGTTGGTTTGCTTATAATGCTGTTAAAAACAATAAGATAAACACAAACTGTCCATATAATCTAAAATGTTGCAGAATGCTGGAGGAAAATGAACTTACCAGGGTTTGACAGAGACGCTGCTTTTTTTCTTTTAAGCCATGCTTTTAGTCATCACTGTAAGTGTTCTTTGAGCACGGTTCCAGCGTGCTTCGGCCTGCACGCCTGCTGCTACTTAGCCACGATGAGAAGAAACCCCAACTAGTATCGTCAAACTCTACTTTTGTTCTTTTACTCTAGTTTCTTTTCTTTTCCGGTGAGAGTTTCGTGTTCTGAGTTAAATTTTGTAACGCTGTCTCCGAGTCTGACCTCGAGTGCCCGTTCAACTTCAAAGAGCCCACACAACTCTGTGTCTTTAGCCAACGCCCAACCACGGGTTTCCCAAGACGTCACTTCAACGACTACTGAACTTCCAGCCAATCAGCGACATCAGGAAACCCCCTTCTCAACGACAACAAAGGGAACCCCTTTACACAGGCAATGCAAGTACCTCCAGACTGATCTATACTGGTGTATCTAATATAATTTTAACCTCATTGAAGAACTCAGTGCGAGGGTTAATTAAGTGATTGATGGCTGTTCATGTCTATGCAATTTCACGTATTGCTGTAAACTTGGGATTCCACATTTTCATTCTTTTAAAGGGTTAGTTCTGCCAAAAAGGAAAATTATGTCATTTATGACTCACCCTTATGTCGTTCCAAACCCGTAAGACCTCCATTTATCTTCGGAACACAGTTTAAGATATTTTAGATTTAGTCCAAGAGCCTTCTGTCCCTCCATTGAAAGTGTGTACGGTATACTGTCCATGTCCAGAAAGGTAAGAAAACCATCATCAAAATAGTCCATGTGACATCAGAGGGTCAGTTAGAATTTTTTGAAGCATCGAAAATACATTTTGGTCCAAAAATAGCAAAAAACTACGACTTTATTCAGCATTGTCTTCTCTTCCGTCTCTGTTGTGAGCACGTTCACTGCAGTGTAGTATTATCCGGTTCGCAAACGAACCACTCGATGTAACCGGATCTTCTTGAACCAGTTCACCGAATCGAACTGAATCGTTTGAAACTGTTCGCGTCTCCAGTAAGCATTAATCCACAAATGACATAAGCTGTTAACTTTTTTAATGTGGCTGACACTCCCTCTGAGTTAAAACAAACCAATATCCTGGAGTAATTCATGTACTCAAACAATACACTGACTGAACTGCTGTGAAGAGAGAACTGAAGATGAATACCGAGCCGAGCGAGATAACGAACGAATGAGTGACTTGATCATTCTCGAGTCAAGTTCCAGTTGCATCGGTTGTCGGATCACCAGTAGTGATGGGAAGTTCGGTTATTTTCCACGAATCTGTTCTTTCTGGCAGTTCGATTCAATAAACCGGTTGAAGAAAACGGTTCACCGGTTCTTTTGCGATCTACGTTATGATGTCATTGGCGATGATTGCCCTTGATTCAAGCCTTCGGTTTACCTGTGCTCATAACATTAGCACCGAATCAGTTCAGAATCAATCATCAAAAGAATCAGTTCGGTTCAGACGCTCAGTGTGTCAGTCTGCTTCACGCTGAATCACACATGCGCACGGTTCTTGACTCGAGAATGAGTCAATCTTTTGTCAGAATGGGAAAGAAAGGTGATTTAAGCAATTTTGAGTGTGGCATGGTTGTTGGTGCCAGACTGGCCGGTCTGAGTATTTCACAATCTGCTCAGTTACTGGGATTTTCATGCACAACCATTTCTAGGGTTTACAAAGAATGGTGTGAAAAGGGAAAAACATCCAGTATGCGGCAGTCCTGTGAGCGAAAATGCCTTGTTGATGCTAGAGGTCAGAGGAGAATGGGCCGACTGATTCAAGCTGATAGAAGAGCAACTTTGACTGAAATAACCACTCGTTACAACCGAGGTATGCAGCAAAGCATTGCCTCGACACGCACAACCTTGAGGTGGATGGGCTACAACAGCAGAAGACCCCACCGGGTACCACTCATCTCCACTACAAATAGGAAAAAGAGGCTACAATTTGCACGAGCTCACCAACATTGGACAGTTGAAGACTGGAAAAATGTTGCCTGGTCTGATGAGTCTCGATTTCTGTTGAGACATTCAGATGGTAGAGTCAGAATTTGGCGTAAACAGAATGAGAACATGGATCCATCATGCCTTGTGACCACTGTGCAGGCTGGTGGTGGTGGTGTATTGGTGTGGGGGATGTTTTCTTGGCACACTTTAGACCCCTTATGGCGCGTTTCCACCGAGTGGTACGGTACGGTACGGGTCGGGTCGGTACCCTTTTATTTGCGTTTCCACTGCCAAAAGTTGAGAATGGTATCAAAAAGCCGAACCGTACCGTACCACTTTTTGGGTACCCTTCCGTTGGGGTACCTAGCACAGTGGAACGGTACTAAAGGGTGGAGCTAGACTCACTGCAGAACGTTGATTGGTTGACAGAGAATCGTCATTTGCGCGTGCCGCAAGGGGAAAGACACAACACACGAGGCGCCATTTTTAAATTACAACAACGTTGCAACAATGTCGCCGCGCAGCATAATAACTTTACCGTGGTCGACCCAGGAGGTGCAGACCTTCTTGGGTATCATCGGTGAAGAAAGGGTGCAAAGGGAACTCGATGGCATGGTGAGAAACGAAAAGGTTTTTCAGCATGTTTCTGAGAGGATGGCTGTCGAGGGTTACCAGCGGACGTCCGAGCAGTGCCGCATTAAATGCAAGAAACTGCGGAGTGACTATCGCAAGGTGAAAGACCACAACGGCCGGAGTGGTGTTCACAGAAAAAATTGGAAGTGGCTAGAAATGATGGACGCCATCTACGGGCACAGACCGGCGAGTTTGGGACGAGAAGGAGGCATCGATACGGCTACCTCGTTGCTGGAGTCGATGATGGAGCCTCCCGGTAAGTTTGTAATTGTGAAATATAACGTTAGTATACATCGATCACGGGAAAGCTTACGTTCAATGCACAACTTTTGTGCAAGTCTGTTGTTTGTCTGTCAGCCAGCCAGTGTGGTATCAACCGATCATTTGCAAGCTAGCAAAACGCTTACGTTAGTTTATTAGCCTGTGGTGGACGGAGTACATGTCCAGTAACGTTACTTGTAGCCTACAGATACCCTAATAAAATACAACTGTTTTATTACTAAACATATTCTACTAAATATATATTAAAGAGAGATGGGTCCAATGATATAGCTTAAGGAAAGAGTAAGAACTCCGTCTGAAAATTATTATGAAATATCAGAGCAAGGTGAAAATGTCCACATTCAATAGGCTTAAACAGTACAGTAATGTTGTGGGGTAAAAAGTACAATATTATGCTTTGGAATGTAGTGCAATAAAAGTTACTCTTATAAAACTATAGATACTTGAAAAAAAAAATACTTATGTACATTATACAAAGTAAAAATGCTTTGTTTGGCTACCCACTCAGTCCTACTACGTTGTATGTTCTGTATTTATCATAACCGCATTGTTGCCGTTTGTGTTATTAACGTGACTTTTGTAAATTTTCAGTTGAGCATCCTAGCTGTCAGGAGGAAATGGAGGCACTTGATGAGATTTCCACCCTTGAAAGCTCAAGTTCGCCTGCCAGGACATCAACCCCGACACCACCACCAGAATCTGCTCCATCAACTTCGAGTGAACCTCGGCGTATTACAATCGGTAAGACATGACCACCAGAGTGAAAAGAAATGTATAATACTGTAATAATATATACTAGAGGTGTAACAATATTAGAGCTGAAACAACGAATCGATTTAATCGATTAAAATCGATTATTAAAATAGTTGTCAACTAATTTAGTCATCGATTCGTTGCTAAATAATTTATTTGCCATAAGCGGCTTATTTCGTGCATATTTCAGATCTGCGGTGACCAAAGTGTGGCAGTAATGAGCCACCGGAGGATTTACTCAGCCAGTACAACAGGAGAAGTAGCGAATAGCCAATAGCTGGCCTCGTTTTATGTCACGTGCTTCCCGAATGGCGTCTCTGCAGCATTCAGCAGGAGTACTTTATTTTGAGCCTTCAAAAAAGAAGATTAACCTGTAAACTCTGCACTACTGAACTGTTTAAGGGACCGTTCACATATCGCGTCTTTTGCGCGCTCATGTTCGATATTTCCAGTGTAGGAAGCTCATAATGGAAGCGACGCGGTCGCGACGCACCCGTTTTTCCAGGCGCGTGCACACCGCATTGAGTTAAAAACATTTCAACTTTTCAGAATGCAGCAAGCGCACCGCGGGTCATGTGACAAGAACTAAATAATCAGCTTCATCCTTTCCCGTAACAACGTTAAAAGCTCAGCCAAGATGAAGAAACAGCTGATCATAGCTGTATATGGATTCCCATTTTGAAATAAATTTAGTAGCAGAGCTACTGCAAGCGATTTTTAGAGCTGCAAATCCATTTATCCTTTGCTGAAATTTCCGCGTCTTCAAGGAGAGAGCACGTCATGGTTGCTTAGCAAAGGCAGACGCCTCAGGGGCGCTTCTGCGCGAGCGCTTTGGAAAGAAGGAGAAAGCGGTGCGCACAGTCTATGGGTGCGCCTAGCGTTTTAGGCGCGATATGTGAACGGCCCCTAAGCCTTTTATTTGTGCAGATTCTCCAGTACAATGTTGTTTGCAAATGTTTAGTTGTAAAAGCTGATAACATTGCTTTTTAACAGTTAACATTTAAAGCTTTACAAACATGTTCTGTGATCAGTTTGTCGTTTACCAGTTCATAATTCAGTCGTGCAGCCTAATTATGACTGAACGAGAGAGGTAAATGTTTAAAGATATTTGAAATGCACTTTTTTTTCCTAAGTATTCACTGCTCTTTTTCACACAGCAGGTTTTTTGTGTGTCCGTTTTTTCTGGACAACCTTCTGATGGATTTTACTTTAAATTGTGAGTTCCATTCAGGTTTCATGCCATTGGCACTTTATTCGAAGGATTGTTTACAATTTCACAGCATAAGCTATAAAGCTGTTTCCCAGTAAATAATAAAATACAACGCACTGCAATCTTATTCTGTTTTATCCTTATTCTTTGTGAAAATATGTTCTGAAAGATTCCTTAATAAGCTTTGTTCGGGATGTTAAACTACTTTAGGAGCTCTAAGGACTGCCACGGTGAAAACATTATTTGAAATCTTGTGAAATTTGCTAGAGTATGGGTCAGTGTTTTGATTGCAGAAGCGTTTGACAAGGGATCACTAACACATAATAAAACAACTCCAGGTATATTTGTGATGAGGATATGACAATGCAAAATTATTAAAATCTCTTAAAAATCTATGCTGAATGATAAAGACCCTTTATTAATAATTTACTTTGGGGGAAAAATGGAAAAAACTAAAATATAAGTACATAAACCGATTAATCGATTAATCGTAAAAATAATCGACAGATTAATCGATTATCAAAATAATCGTTAGTTGCAGCCCTAAACAATATATCGTGCCATAATATATTTCGCAATACAAAAGCGCAACAATACGTATTGTGGATGTTGACAATATGTATCATGGATAGTTCTCCCAAAATAAAAATTACTGTGTGAGAAAAAATTCATGTTTTCAGAGTGTCAGTACTACATTAAATTACTATATAATGTTGCTTATGATCTATACTAATGCAATGGGGGAATATTTGTGGGTCCTCATAATGGCAAATGTCTTATTACCAGAACGTTAAGAATATTCGTCTAAAATAATTCAGTATTTTCAGCTTCAGAATCATGAATATTTTTATTCTATAAAATTTTATTTATTTTATTTTATCGCAATATTGTATCATGAGTTCATTATCGTCATATGTTAATATATACATGTCCAATTTAGACATTGTATTGTAGTACTGTAGATATCTCCCCATAATATTGGTTGGCTCAAATCACAAGGATCAAAATGCTTCGCTAAACAAACCAACATTCCTGTCTTTTTTGCATTCCAGGCAAGAGGAAAAGGGGGCAACAGGATGTTCATGCGGCCCTGGTTGGGATGCAGGCAGCTGATGAGAAGCAGCAGGAGTGGTTGGAGAGGATGGAGGAACGCCGTGACCGGCGCTTCGAGGCAAGGCGGCATGAGGCTGAACTAGTTCGCCAACACATGGAGCAGTCTGCAAGCTTCAATCAGGCCTTCCTCGGCACGCTCAGTCAGCTGGTGCAGGCGTTGAGTAGTCGCCCCAACCCTGTGCCATGATCCAGCCACTTGTGCTCTTTTGCACACAGCACTTTAGACTTGTTTACTTTTTTGGACTTGTTTAATTTTTTTGGACTTATTTAGTTTTTGGTTTGCACTCGTTTACTTTGTTTGCACTTTTAATTTTTGTTTGCACTTGTTTACAAAACCTTTTTTCTGTCGCACAGCTCATTTTTTTGTCAATAGCATTTGTTTGACTTTTTAAATGAAAGTACTTTTTCATTACCTCATGTGTCCTGTGTTCAATGGCCATCTCACACAATTCCTCCCTTACCCATTCTATAAATTGAGGTCGTTTTATTAATGTTCCTGTCATCTGGTGTCAATGACATCTATTGTTTGCTACCTTGGCCATAATGGCCATTTGGGAGATTATGCTTGCCTTAAATACAAATTAGTTAGCAATGTGTTACTTTACATTTATTGCAAACAAAATCTGAATTTATTTATTTTTACAGTCATAGGTATTGCAGAGTAATAAGTCCTTTACCCCAAATATTATAAATTAATATTATAAATATTATAAATTGTTCCCTTATAATTACACGTGTACTTATAAAGTATGTACAATAATTACAGAAAGGTACGCTGTGAATTTGGTGTACTTACGCAGTACTTTCCGGGCTGTAATCATGAATTACTGCATAAATTATTTGTAATTTTTCATGTTTTTTAGCATAATAGGTCATAAGCTACATACCATGTAATATTAAAATAATTAGCCCTTAGTTGGGTAGCTTAGTTATGAAACACTGCATTTTATTTGTATTTTTCATGGTTGTTACTCCTTTATTCACCAAATATTATAAATTATTCCCCTATAATTACATGTACACACTCTATAATTACCAAAAGGTATGCTGTAAATTATGTGTACTTGCGCAGTATTATCTTAAGCGTTACCAGATTGGCCATTTGATATAGTTACCCAAAATGAATTATACCTCATGTTTAAACACCATCTACATAAGAGGCAGCGGCAAAAATATTTCACAAAATATGAAGAGGCAGGGTAAAAGTAAAAAGGATTTATTCAATGTCCATAAAATCAAAACTTAGCGTTTACACAGGTGTGCCTTTGCTATCTGTACAACAGATTTAACTGTTCAAATAACGCATCAGACCGTCGCGTACATCCCTGCCCTCCTCCTCTGCACCCTGTGCCAGTGGCACCACAGGCTCTGCTGCAACAGGTGTATCCCATTCGTGCTGGTAATCCTCTCCATGCCTTTCACAAAGATTGTGCAGAGCACGACAAGTCAACACCATGGACTTCACCAGTTCGATGTCGCTGTCATTCCTCTTCATAAGGCACCGCCACCTTCCAAAAGCTCCCAAAAGCATTTTCTACCACCACCCGAGCCCTGCACACTTTTTTGTTGTAGGTCAGTTGTTCTGCTGTCAGCCGGACATTGTCAGGGAATGGTTTTAGGAGCCAATTCTGCAAAGGGTAGGCAGAGTCTCCTAGCACATAAAAGCCAGCATTCACCCCACTGATGTTCCTGGTGCAAGCTGGGTAGAGGCTTCCACGCTCAACCAACTCCCACAATGTAGATAGTCTCAGAACCCGAGCATCATGCAAACTTCCAGCCATTCCTGCATATGCACTCCAAAATAGTCCTTTTCCGTCAACTACTCCTTGCAGGATGATGGAATGCCAGCCTTTTCTATTAAAGTAAACACAGTGGTACTCCTTTGGGGCTATTATGGGTATGTGTGACCCATCAATGGCACCAACACACTGTGGAAGCCCCCACCGGTTCTCAAAGTAGGCTGCCATCTCTTTGAACTTCTGCTGGTCAGGGAAACAAATCTGTTCTGGAACTAACAACATGCTAGCGGCCTTGCAGAATTCCTGGACGCACCGACACACTGTTGTTCTGCTGACACCAAAAAGATGGCCAATACTTCTGTAGTCGCTGTTGGTTGCAAGCTTCCATAGTGCAATGGCAACTCTTTTCTTAAGGGGAACACACTCTCTGTAGTTTGTGTCCTGCTTTTCCATTGCTGGATGCACCATGGCACAAAGGAATATAAATGTTTCTTCAGACATCCTGAAGTTGTTCAACCACTGTGTGTGTGTGAATCCTGGAACGATCACATCCCACCAGTCATTTGAGCGGCTGAAAGTCCAAACGGTTGGTCTGCGGCGCTGATTTTGCACCAGATTGAGTATCTAGAAAAAAAAAAAAAAAAAAAAGTTAAGATTAATACAATGTCGCAGTGATGGTGGGTCATTTAATTAAAAGTGCAACTATCATACGCCGGATGAAAAAATACATAAAGTATTATATAAAGTATTATAAACATTGTAAGAGTTACCCTTGGACACGAAAGAATATATACATTTGTTAAAATATCTAATATACTGCACCAGAGAGGGAACTTTGGTGTCATTAAAGCACAAAGAAAAAATAGCTTACAGATATAACTATTTTCTCAAAATTATACTTCTAATCTATCATTAACCACAACTAGTATTGCACTTGTAATAATATAGGCATCAACAGATTCATGTAAAAGTTTAATGATCTTAAAAAGTAACCTTCATAGTGCTTAATGAATAGACTGTAGTTTACAGTTGGCACAGTTAAAATCTGGTTTCACAGGCAGGGCTTATTGTACTTATTTATTCAGTGTAGGGTTATTTAATCTATAACAATATTGCTTAGTTAGCACATAAGACGAAATACATTAATACATGACATAAAAAAAGTTAGCTTAGCTCAAGCTTACCCGCCTGCGCCGTCGTGTTTGTCTTGCCTTGTCTTTACTCGCGCGGTTGTCTGTCTCGTCCCAGCTCCTTAAAATTTCCCAAATTCCCCTGTATTTTTCCGCTGTGTTTTTCCTTGCAGCATGTAGCCTTTGCTCAAACAAATATTGTCTCTTCCTTGAGATAAACAGCCACACACCGAGAAGCAAGAATAGGATCTGCTGTATGTCCTCCATTGTTGTTTGCGGTGAACTTTCCTCTTCCCGCGCGATCGAATGACGTCAAGCTACTTTCCGTCATACACCACGCCTATCAAGTGACGTTATCACTACTTTCTGGAATACACCACGCCTATCAAGTAAGGGTACTGTTGGCGGTGGAAACGCTAGCCAAATCATGGTTTACAGACCCGACCCGTACCATACCGTACCACTCGGTGGAAACGCGCCATTAGTGCCAATTGGGCATCTGATGGCTACTTCCAGCAGGATAATGCACCATGTCACATAGCTCGAATCATTTCAAACTGGTTTCTTGAACATGACAATGAGTTCCCTGTACTAAAATGGCCCCCACAGTCACCAGATCTCAACCCAATAGAGCATCTTTTGGATGTGGTGGAACGGGAGCTTCGTGCCCTGGATGTGCATCCCACAAATCTCCATCAACTGCAAGATGCTATCCTATCAATATGGGTCAACATTTCTAAAGAATGCTTTCAGCACCTTGTTGAATCAATGTCAAGTAGAATTAAAGGGTTGGTTCACCCAAAAATGAAATTAATGTCACTAATTAACCCTCATGTCGTTCCAAACCAGTAAGACCGCCATTTATCTTCGGAACACAGTTTAAGATATTTTAGATTTAGTCCGAGAGCTCTCAGTCCCTCCATTGAAACTGTGTGTATGTTATACTGTGCATGTCCAGAAAGGTAAGAAAAACATCTTCACAGTAGTCCATGTGACATAAGATGGTCAGTTCGAATATTTTGAAGCATCAAAAATACATTTTGGTCTAAAAATAGCAAAAACTAAGACTTTATTCAGCATTGTCTTATCTTCCATGTCTGTTGTGAGAGAGTTCAAAACAAAGCAGTTTGTCATATCCGGTTCGCGAACGAATCATTCGACATTCACACAGTTTCAATGGAGGGACTGAGAGCTCTCGGACTAAATCTAAAATATCTTAAACTGTGTTCCGAAGATAAATGGAGGTCTTACTGGTTTGGAACGACATGAGGGTGAGTTATTAGTGACATAGTTTTCATTTTTGGGTGAACTAACGCTTTAAGGCAGTTCTGAAGGCAAAAGGGGGTCAACCACAGTATTAGTATGGTGTTCCTAATAATCCTTTAGGTGAGTATATATATATACAGTACAGACCAAAAGTTTGGACACACCTTCTCATTCAAAGAGTTTTCTTTATTTTCATGACTATGAAAATTGTAGAGTCACATTGAAGGCATCAAGGGCTATTTGACCAAGAAGGAGAGTGATGGGGTGCGTCGCCAGATGACCTGGCCTCCACAGTCACCGGACCTGAACCCAATCGAGATGGTTTAGGGGTGAGCTGGACCGCAGACAGAAGGCAAAAGGGCCAACAAGTGCTAAGCATCTCTCGGGGAACTCCGAAATGGAATACCATTTCAGGTGACTACCTCTTGAAGCTAGTCCAAAATGCAGCAGCAAGAGTTCTTACTAGAACCAGGAAGTATGACCATATTAGCCCGGTCCTGTCAACACTGCACTGGCTCCCTATCAAACATCGTATAGATTTTAAAATATTGCTTATTACTTATAAAGCCCTGAATGGTTTAGCACCTCAGTATTTGAATGAGCTCCTTTTACAGTTTAATCCCCTACGTCCGCTACGTTCTCAAAACTCAGGCAATTTGATAATACCTAGAATATCAAAATCAACTGCGGGGGGCAGATCCTTTTCCTATTTGGCACCTAAACTCTGGAATAACCTACCTAATATTGTTCGGGAGGCAGACACACTCTTGCAGTTTAAATCAAGATTAAAGACCCATCTCTTTAACCTGGTTTACACATAACATACTAATATGCTTTTACATTTACATTACATTTATTCATTTAGCTGACGCTTTTATCCAAAGTGACTTACAAATTGCTATATATGTCAGAGGTCGCACGCCTTTGGAGCAACTAGGGGTTAAGTGTCTTGCTCAGGGACACATTGGTGTCATACAGTGGATTCGAACCCGGGTCTCTCACGCCAAAGGCATGTGTCTTATCCACTGTGCCAACACCACCCCTTTTAATATCCAAATCCGTTAAAGGATTTTTAGGCTGCATTAATTAGGTAAACCGGAACCGGGAACACTTCCCGGCTCGATCGTCCGGCTGTTCTATTATCGCTAGGGATTAAATCCCACCGCTGCCACCAGTGTAACAACCGCACAAAAGGACAGGGAAGGCAGAGACCCGCACAATCAGATGGCAGTTTATACACGGTTCTTTATTGCTTGTTAAAATATGGCATTCTCTCATAAAACAGATTACCCCCTGGTTAGCCGAAATTGGCCCACATACGAAACGGACGAGCTCCCGTCAGACGAGGAGAATACACAGGAAATCTTCAATTATCAGTTTATGAGTCCACCTAATCAGCTTCTCCACTCTCTGTATTATTTCAAATGTGACTGACTTGAGACTCCTGCCTACGGGTGTCGCTGTTGGACAGTGTTTTCTCTACTTCCTGTTGGCCTTCTGTAGCAAATTGTAGCTCCGTGTAGCTGCTTTTATTTTATTTTTTCTCTAGAATCTTTATCTTACTATCACTCTGTTTTTTAAAGTGGTAAAATATAACTTAATTCACACCATATTTCTGATATTATCGATCAATCTTATCAGATTAACTTTGATCGTTCACTTTTATTTTATATCCGTGAGTGCAGTACACCTGCAAAGCGTTAGCACTCGTTAGCTTGTCATTAGCGTTTTCATTCGAACTTATCGCTGTTTTCTTTTCTCCTCTCCCTCGCTCCAGTTTTTCACAAGTTCATCAAACAACCGCAGTAAGAATATTTCATCAAGCACGGTGAGTAATGGCTTCTCCCGTCATTGTTACTTGCACCTCTTGCCACATGTACAGTTTATCTATCTGTCGCTGATGAGGGATTCACATGTGATAAATGCAGGGAAATAGTTAGGCTGACAGAGAAGATTTCAGAATTAGAGACACGCATCCAAACTTTAATTGAGGACAGTAAGAATGTTAGGGCTCTAGATACGGCTTTGGATGCGTCTAGCTCAGGGATTCCTGTACATTGTTCGGTTCCGGAAACAGAGCCCCTGCAGCAGGGCAACTGGGTGACGGTGAGGCAGCGTAGTCGTGGGTCAAAACACCGCTCTTCTGTTCCGATCAAAACATTAAACAGGTTCTCCCCACTCAGTGATGCACCCACTGAGAAACCTGATGAAAGTGCTCTAGTTATTGGTGATTCTATTGTACGGAACGTGAATATAGAGACACCAGCCACAATAGTCAAATGTTTACCGGGAGCCAGAGCGCCTGACATCTTGGCAAATTTAAAAGTGCTGGCTAATGCTAAACGTAAATACAGTAAGATTGTTATTCATGCCGGCGCTAATGATGTTCGACTTCGCCAGTCGGAGATCACTAAAAATAACATTAAAGAGGTGTGTGAACTTGCAAGCACGATGTCAGACACTGTAATATGCTCTGGTCCCCTCCCTGCTTACCGTGGTGATGAGATGCATAGCAGATTGTCATCACTCAATGGCTGGATGTCTAAGTGGTGCCCACAGAATAACATAGGTTTCATAGACAATTGGACGAGCTTTTGGGGCAGACCTGACCTGTTTAAAAGAGATGGTCTTCTTCCCTCCTGGGGTGGCGCCACTCTTCTCTCTAGAAATATGGCAAATAGTCTTAGTGTTTATACTTGACTAACTGGGGCCCAGGTCAGGAAGCAGACAGACTGGCTAAACCGACCGTCTGCTAGCTGCCTCCCGTCACAGAGGTCAGTTAATTCTCAGCACATAGAGACTCTTTCACCCAGATATCACACTATAGAGACTGTGTCTGTTCCCCGAACTAGAAAATACAAAAAACGTCCAAACCAAGTTAAGATTAACAATTTAATTGAGTTTCAACAAATAAAAAACAGAAGCAATATGGATAAACAAATGATAAAGCTTGGCTTATTGAATATCAGATCCCTTTCTACGAAAACACTTTTTGTAAATAATATGATCACTGATCATAATATAGATGTACTCTGTTTGACAGAAACCTGGCTAAAACCTGATGATTACATTATTTTAAATGAGTCCACCCCCCAAGATTACTGTTATAAACATGAGCCACGTCTAAAAGGCAAAGGTGGAGGTGTTGCTTCAATTTATAACAACGTTTTCAGGATTTCTCAGAGGGCAGGCTACAAGTATAACTCGTTTGAAGTAATGGTACTCAAGTACCTCAAGGCTCAGTACTAGGGCCGCTACTCTTCACGCTTTATATGTTACCCTTGGGAGATATCATCAAGAAACATGGTGTCAGCTTTCACTGTTATGCTGATGATACTCAGCTCTATATTTCTTCGCAGCCCGGTGAAACACACCAATTTGAAAAACTAATGGATTGCATAGTCGATATAAAAAACTGGATGACGAGTAATTTCTTACTGCTAAATTCTGAAAAAACAGAGGTGTTAATTATAGGACCTAAAAACTCTGCTTGTAATAAACTAGAACACTGTCTAAGACTTGATGGTTGCTCTGTCAATTCTTCGTCATCAGTTAGGAACCTAGGTGTGCTATTTGATCGCAATCTTTCCTTCAGAAAGCCACGTTTCTAGCATTTGTAAAACTGCATTTTTCCATCTCAAAAATATATCTAAATTATGGCCTATGCTCTCAATGTCAAATGCAGAAATGTTAATCCATGCATTTATGACCTCAAGGTTAGATTATTGTAATGCTTTATTGGGTGGTTGTTCTGCACGCTTAGTAAACAAACTACAGCTAGTCCAAAATGCAGCAGCAAGAGTTCTTACTAGAACCAGGAAGTATGACCATATTAGCCCGGTCCTGTCAACACTGCACTGGCTCCCTATCAAGCATCGCATAGATTTTAAAATATTGCTTATTACTTATAAAGCCCTGAATGGTTTAGCACCTCAGTATTTGAATGAGCTCCTTTTACATTATAATCCTCTATGTCCGCTACGTTCTCAAAACTCAGGCAATTTGATAATACCTAGAATATCAAAATCAACTGCAGGCGGCAGATCCTTTTCCTATTTGGCGCCCAAACTCTGGAATAACCTACCTAACATTGTTCGGGAGGCAGACACACTCTTGCAGTTTAAATCTAGATTAAAGACCCATCTCTTTAACCTGGCATACACATAACATACTAATATGCTTTTATTATCCAAATCCGTTAAAGGATTTTTAGGCTGCATTAATTAGGGATGTAACGATATTGACGATATCGCGCTATCGCGGTGGTAAACGTGTCTCGATATCGTCGTGGTTGGGTTACAATATTAAAAGGACAGGTGTCCGTCAAAAAGCAAGAGGAATAAACACAGTCCCGTGGAACAAATCATTGTTAACTACATAGACCATGATTCTTTGCGCTGCGTCGTCACAACAACCGTTGTTAAGCCAATAGGATTGCACGCTGTCCACACAAGCTCACAGCAAGCCAGCATGGCCGACAGCGATACTTGTAAGGATGAAAAAAACAAAACCAAAGTTGAGATTGTGCCTGCCCCTGCAGCTTTTAAATCAGATGTCTGGAAACATTTTGGTTTCGCCGTGTCAAAAAACGCAAATTCTCTCACAAAGAAAGTCCTGTCCGGTCATAAAACCCTGAAGGAGGCATTTTCAACAACTATGCCACACAACAGCGCAAGGGCTCAAGAAATCACGAGGTACATCGCGGAATACATAGCGTGTGATTTACGTCCCTTTTCTGCAGTAAATCTTTTGATCTTTCTAAAGAAAAACTTGAACATTAGCTAAAGGATAGTTCAGTGTTTTTCAGAAGGCTTTTTGCCAGACTATTTAAGCATTTTTTTTACTGTTTTTTTTTCTTCTCCCTTGCAATGTAGATATTTTGATCTTTCTGATGAAAAACGTGACCATAAGCTAAATGATAGGTCAGTGTTTTTTAAAAAGCTTTTTGACTGACTATTTTATTTAAGTTTAAGTTATGTTCCTAAATACCAGTTTTAAAAGGCTGCTTTTATTTGCCTTGCACATTTAAACCTGACTTAACTTGATCTTTGTTTGCACTTAAAGGGAATTCCCTATTGTTTACAATTGTTCTAGTTGCTCCTTAACTTTGAACATTGCACAGAAGCATCAGTTATGCAACCAAATATTACTATACAGAATATTGATGTTCCTGACTACAACTTGCACTTTAAAAGCACTATGTGATCAGCGTTTTATGTCGTCATGGATCCATAAATACAACAATAAATTGCCTGTTGACTGGCAAAAGCAGAATAAATGTCAGCATTTTTTCGCTATTATCATCACAAACACTATCGTGAGCTATTTAACAATACCGTGAGCTTTTCCACAATATCGCAATAAATATCGTACCGTGAGGTCAATACCGAAATTGTATTGTACCATGAGATTTTGATATCGTTACATCCCTAGCATTAATTAGGTAAACCGGAACCGGAAACACTTCCCATAACACCCTATGTACTTGCTACATCATTAGAAGAATGGCATCTACGCTAATATTTGTCTGTTTCTCTCTTGTTCCGAGGTCACCGTGGCCACCAGATCCAGTCTGTGTCCAGATCAGAGGATCACTGCAGTCACCCGGACCCAGTACGTATCCAGACCAGATGCTGGATCAGCACCTAGAAAGGACCTCTACATCCCTGAAAGACAGCGGAGACCAGGACAACTAGAGCCCCAGATACAGATCCCCTGTAAAGACCTTGTCTCAGAGGAGCACCAGGACAAGACCACAGGAAACAGATGATTCTTCTGCACAATCTGACTTTGCTGCAGCCTGGAATTGAACTACTGGTTTCGTCCGGTCAGAGGAGAACTGGCCCCCCAACTGAGCCTGGTTTCTCCCAAGGTTTTTTTCTCCATTCTGTCACCGATGGAGTTTTGGTTCCTTGCCGCTGTCGCCTCTGGCTTGCTTAGTTGGGGACACTTCATCTACAGCGATATCGTTGACTTGATTGCAAATAAATGCACAGACACTATTTAACTGAACAGAGATGACATAACTGAATCCAATGATGAACTGCCTTTAACTATCATTTTTGCATTATTGACACTGTTTTCCTAATGAATGTTGTTCAGTTGCTTTGAAGCAATGTATTTTGTTTAAAGCGCTATATAAGTAAAGGTGACTTTGACTTTGACTATGTGGGCAGTAATGAAATAGCCCTTTTCACTGATTTTGGTCAATCAAAGATCAAATGGTGTCGTCATCATGTCTTCTTCAGTTCACTGCATAAGAATAACTATAGTTATTCTATAAGAATAACTAATAACTGCTATAGTTAAAGCATTTATTGCAACTACATTTCATCTCTCTCCCAACAAACAACCAGACTAACACGGCTGTGACAGTGCCTGACTGCTTACTGTGCTGAGACATGCTGAAGTCGCATTTGATCTAAGGTTGTATCGTGTACCTGTCAGATTCATGCACTTGTTTGGCCAAATGTTGTGTTAAACAGTAAAAGCATGTTCAAGCGCAGCAAAAAGACTTGAACAGTTTAAAGAAAGAAACAATAATAATAATAATAATAATAATAATAATAAATAAAAACTGTATTTTTTCATAAACGGCCATACTGTCAGATATTTGATCAGATGAATGTGTTATATGGCACATTTGCTTTTAAACATATTTGTAATATCAGTAAGATACTGTGAAGATCTAAAATAAAAAAGTCAAGATATGAGACTTATAATCCATTATAAATTAAGTGGATTTAAAATGGTGTTCATTGAGTGTTACAAATAATCATATTCATAAAAAGTATAACCACAAATAAGTAATAACAATACATTTTATAATGTATTATAACTGTTGTTATAATTATTTATGATATGCAACAATATATTATAGTTTTTTTTATAATGCATTATGCATTTATAATAAAATACCTTAAGAATACCCTTATAATGTGTAATAAGTCATGGGAAATAAGGGGGAAGTCGTGGCCTAGTGGTTAAAGCGCTTGACTCTTAACTCTAGGGTTGTGGGTTCGAGTCTTGGGCCGGCAATACCATGACTTAGGTTCCCTTGAGTAAGGCATTGAACCCCCAACTGCCCTCCGGGCACCGCAGCATAAATGGCTGCCCACTGCTCCGGGTGTGCATGCGTGTGTGTGCACGCACTTTGGTCACCATACATGGCTGTATGCCTTGTAAATACTTTCATAAATACAGGCATAAGGGTTATCGAACAGATCAGTTGATTGTAATATTAATTCTGCTACAGTTACTACTGGCAGCTGAGGTAAATAATTTTTATCAATTAAAATGTATTGTATTTTTATACATTTTTGCTACATTATAATGCTTTAAGAATACTCTTATAATGTATTATAAATACAGGCTTCATAGAAAGAGTTACCAAAGACCCTCTAACACTAGCGTTCTTTATTATCTTTCTATTCTATCTACTTGTTTTCTTTTTGATTATTATTTTTTTTTAAATGCTGTGTTCACTGCATTAGATTAACCAAAACTTGTCACAGCACTTTCATATTATAGCGTCTATTGTCATAATTTGTAAGTTGCTTTGGATAAAAGTGTCTGCAGAATGACTATATGTAAATGTAGACAGGGCTTAATTCTGTGTAGGTATAGATTCTCTATGGCAAATATTAGGTATTTATTTCAGAAATATATGCATGTACCTTTGTGTTTTTAAACAAAAAATGTGCCGTTTTCTCATGTTTCTTTTTTCAATATTAAGTAAAAAAAAAAAAAAAGAATGTACATGGAGTGAGAAAGAATGTACATGTTTTCCCAATATATCAACCAGTATTTGGTTTTATATAAATTATACCTTTAATTTACTTTGTGGGCCAAATACCATGTCCTGTGATGATTTCTGTGGTTCCTCATTTTGATTTCGGTCATTTTTAAAGAGAAAGTGCATTTATTGGCATTTTAATTACTTCCCGATGGTCAGCGCCCGCTGTCTGCCGCCGCGTCTTCCGAGGAAGTAGATCTCAGGGCCGCGTCGGGGGAAGAGGACACGTGCTCTCTGCTAGCTTCGGGCAGTGAAGGCTGGGCGAGCTCCGGGGATCTCGTGCTCAGAAGCCCAGCAGACGAGCTGACATTGAGAAGGAGCTGATGCGAGTGCTCACGCTGGCCGCGACGAGCCTCGGCCTCGAGTGGTCTGCACCAGCGCCCCCCTCTCATTCCCGGCTGGATGGTAGTTTTCTTCCGGATGAGCGTACGTCCCCGAACTCAAAGCCCGCCCCATTTCTTCTTGAGCTTCACGAAGAGGTGGCAAAGGCTTGGAACGCTCCACACTCAGCGCGAACTCAGCATTCTCCACACTGGATGATGCTAAAAACAGAGGCTACCAGTCACTTCCGCCGGTGGAACAGGCGATAGCGACGCACCTTTGCCCGCCCTCTGCTGGACGGCGGACGAAAGCGGTGTTGCCATCTAAATCCTGCCGCATGACGTCATCTCTGCTTGCGCGGATCTTTTCTGCTGCTGGGCAGACACACACCATGGCCACGCTGCAGATATTCCAGGGTGATCTCCTCCGTAAGCTGGACGAGATGGGACCTGAGGCTATCTGTCTCGCGGATTTGAGGAGTGCTTCGGATCTCTCTCTTCGCGCTACTAAGTCCGCTGCACAGGCCATGGGACGAGTTATGGCTTCCGCTACTGTGGCTGAGAGGCATCTATGGCTGACGCTATCAGACATGGCAGAGTCTGAACGCACTGCGTTCCTCGACGCCCCGCTGACTCCCACTGGCCTCTTCGGATCTTCTGTCAACGAGTTCGTTGAGAGATTCGTCGAGGACCAGAAAGCATCGCAAGCATTCAAGCACTTCCTCCCGAAGCGCTCCGGTTCTGCAGCGAGTCGTGCTAGACCGGCCCCGCAAAGCTCTCAGCCACACCCCCCACCTCCTGCTGCTTCATCGCAACAGCGTCAGCAACGCAGCTCGAGACCCTGCTATCGCTCTACCGGCCGTCGCCCCGCGGGGACCACGGCAGAGGATTACGGTGAGGCCGGAAGCCCCGAAGTCATCCTAGCACTCCTAGGAAAGCGCCGGTGTACGAGTCGTTGCGGCCGAACTCTCACCCAAGCGCGCCGCTGTTTCAGTTCCAGGAATTGTGACTGTCTCAGCGTCTTCTGCAACACGCAAGCCTGTACATTTGTCCTACATAAATCACCAGGGCGGTCTCAGGTCCCGAAACCTGTACAGGTTGGCGGAACGCCTCCTGGTTTGGGCTCAGCGCAACTTGTGCTCACTGAGAGCAGTTCATGTGCCTCGTCTACAGAATCTGGGTCCAGACAGACTGTCCAGAAGCAACATTCCCACGGGCGAATGGTCTCTACAGTCCAGCTGCTGTGGGAGAGATTTGGCAGGGGGCGGAAGTGGACCTCTTCGCGTCCCACGAAAACTCTCACTGCCCCGCGTTCTTTTCCAAGAACGAAAGCGCTGTCACAAAGGTGGCCGTGCTGCCCGCTCTATGCTTTTCCCTCTGTCTCCCTCCTTCCACAGGTGATAGAACGGGTGAGGGAAACAAGATGTTAAGTACTGCTTGTAGCACCACTTTGGAAGAACCAACCATGGTTTCCAGATTTGATGCAGTTAGCAGACACTGCCCCGTGGCCAGTGCCGTTGAGGAGGGACCTCCTCTCGCAGGCCAGGGGCTCGATTTGGCACCCTCAACCGGAGTTGTGGTCCCTCCATGTGCGGGCACTCAACGGTTACCCGCTGATCTCTCAGTGGGAGTGCTAAATACTATCACTCAGGCTAGAGCTCCGTCGACTCGACGGCTATATGCCTCGAAGTGGTCAGTATTCTCCAGCTGGTGCACAGCTCGGGGACGTTCACCCCTTAGTTGTGAGGTAACGGAGGTTCTCTCCTTCCTACAGGAGCTGTTGGATAAGGGCAGAGCCCCCTCCACGCTCAAAAATTACGTGGCGGCTATCACAGCGTTTTCTGAGACAACGCTCGGTCAGTCAATAGGAAGGAACGATTTGGTCATCCGCTTCCTTAGAGGAGCTAGGAGGCTGAATCCTCCCAGACCTCCGTCAGTCCCTGTATGGGACCTCTCGACGGTTTTGGAGGCCATGAAAGGTTCCCCTTTCGAGCCTATCCGAACGATTAGCCTCAAACATCTGTCATTCAAGACAGTGTTCCTGTTGGCTCTCGCTTCAGTGAAGCGTGTGGGTGACCTGCACGCGCTCTTGGTGAGCCCGACGTGCTTGGAGTTTGGGCCTAATGACTAAAGAGTCATACTCAAACCTAGGCACGTTTATGTGCCGAAATCCCTCAACACACCGTTTCGGGCTCAGGTTATTTCCCTGTCTGCCCTGTCGATGTCAGAAGAGGATGGAGACTCAAGTCTTCTTTGCCCTGTTAGAGTTTTAAGAACTTATGTGTCTCGCTCTGCTGTCTTCAGACAGACTGAGCAGCTGTTTGTCTCGTTCAGTGGATGTTCCAGGGGAATGGCCGCTTTGAAACAGAGCCTATCCAGATGGATATTTGAAGCTATAGCGTTAGCTTACACTTCCAGGGGCCTTCAGTGTCCACTGGGTGTCAGAGCATACTCCACAAGAGGCGTCGCCTCATCGTGGACGTGGTCTAGTGGGATTTCCTTACAGGATATATGTATGGCGGCAGGATGGGCCTCGCCGTCTACATTTATCAGGTTCTATAACCTAGAGGTTCCCGCTCTGCAAGCAAAGCTGTTGTCGGTATAGTTGAATCAGGGTCCTGATTGGAACTCTGAGATCGCAAGCGCGAGGCGCTGCCAACTGTTATGTGGGCTGTATTGCGTAAGACCCACATTCCCACATTGTTTAGGCCTTGCCTTAAATATGTGATGTCATATTGCCGCGTCTACGGACGGTGCTAGATATGGGACGGAGTGTTTCCCCCTCCTGTTCTAGGACTCTCTGTGAGTCCCTCTGGTGATTGTGCACTGTAAATCCTGAGCGTCGCTTCCAGGTTTATTGGTGTGTGATCGCTGCACGCACGGCGTTTTACATTGGGTTCCCGTAGCGTCTTAGCTAAGACGCAGTACGAGAGAACTCTCGTAAGAGAACGTACTCGGTTACTAATGTAACCTCGGTTCTCTCTAGAAGAAGGAACGAGTACTGCGTTCTCTGCCGTGCGTACGATTCACTCTGGTTCGCTTCGGCGATGAAATAAATCAGGTGAGTCAGCCTTTTCGAGCTCCCTTTATAGGGCTAGGCCACACCCGTTTCGGCGGGAAGTGGCATGGAGGGCGCGAGCACCCTCATTGGTCTGATGTTGCATCAGCCTGCGCTCGATAGGCTTATACAGTCGCCGCAGAGCAGCCAATGAGCGAGCGAGCCGCCTCGCCTATGGCTGTGTGCTGCTGCAAATGCACTTTACAATAATTCAAAATTAAGGATAATTTTTTGCTTCAGTGTATCGTGAAAAGAGACTTTTCCCGTAGCGTCTTAGCTAAGACGCAGTACTCGTTCCCTCTTCTAGAGAGAACCGAAGTTACATTAGTAACCTAGTACGATTTCCGCCTGGCATTTTCCTACCTTAATTCAAAAGCTTCCCATACACACATGCAGAGTTGTACATACAAAAGTTTGGTATCATCTTACAGGAAACCCTTTGAAATGACATAAAACACTACTGAAATGGATACAAATGATTATATATGTTGTCTGTGTTATAATAAATATGGAAAAAACAAGGCGCTTTTTGATTTCTTCTTTTATAAACTGAAGTTTGAAATTGTACAGCTCAGGGCCTGAGTGTCACTGCCACATTGGACATATTTTATAACTTTCCTGCACATGTAAACTAATAGAGGAAAAAGGAAATTTGTTTCTATCATAATCTATGCAAAAGTTATTCTATTCCAACTGAAGGAAGGAATAATACCCTTTTTGTATACAATTTCCGCCTACCCAAATTTGTCCTGTCCCCATACCCTGATACAGTGGAATAAATGCAATATCTTTATATAATTTTACAGAAAAAACTTTGAAGTTACATAAAAAGCTGTATGTTTGTGACAAATAGTATTATTTATGTTGTTTTTCATATGATGAAACACCTAAATACAATGTGCTTTTTTTGAATGTGTGTTCTAAAAACTTTCTTTGAAACTGGATAACTCAAACTGCAAACTAGCAAACTGCTTTAAATTATAAAATATATCTGGTCTATCGCAATCTAAAATAGAATCCACCATCTCCAGCTTTATATAATTCCATTTATGTCCATTCTGTATTGGTATACTGATTAGGGCATCTGACCTGTATCTCCATCATCTGTGTCTCTTGTCTTCCGACCTTCCTTTGTGTGTTTGAACGCATTCTCCGTGCTAATCCGCTACCCAGGGCTGCTTCACGACCTTCACAGTGTCAACAAGCGAATATATGTTCATCCACACAGCACTGTAATAATCCATATGTATTTACTGTACATTTACTGAGATGCATCATGTACTGTATTTCTCTGTCAATAAACAGCTGAGCTGAGCTTCAAAATAAAGATTCAAAGATATAAAAGTAACTAACACGCTTATCGCCTCACCAGAGGCGCGTTCATTCCTCTCCACAGCGATGGTGGTTATCCATAACTTACAGTATGATTATTATACATTGATAATCTCCAAGATGAGAACATTTCCGCGTGTCTGTTTTGGTCTGTACAAACAGCCGAGGACTCAAAGTACCATCAGCCACTGCAAGATTCGCTCAGCTGGAAATGGCCACTGACTGGCCGGTCCAGGTATCATTCGTTCATTTGTTTTTGCTAAAAAACGAGAAAACACCTCCTTTTTTTTTTTTTTTTTTTAGAAAAACGAAATTATGACTTGATTTTTGGTTTTCCCACTCTTGCACGGAAATCAGAAAAACGATATTCCGATTGGGTCCTGTGGGTGGTGCTAAATCGTTTTTCAAAATAAGAGTTTTCCCAACACTATATTTTTTAGCCTGTAAAATGTATAGTCTAAATATGCATGCTATTTGTCACCCAAATATTGGCCTCACTGACTGAAAAAATAAAATTGAAATTGCCTAAATGTAGGCTAAACATGTTCACGCATTGACAGTTGTCATCATACACATTTAAAAAATACATTTATTCTTTGTTTGAGATGTTTTTATTAACTTAAATTCTTATGAATAATATATTTTTTATGATGTCTATTTGTTATTTAAGGCCTGTATGCACATACAGGATTTAGGGGGCTGGGGGCTTGACTTTATGTTTGGGCCCTACTTACGATACAAACATCATGAGGGAGTAGCACAAATTACACAAAAAAATTAAATATGCTTTGAGATTCCTAGAACAAGTAATATGCAACATGCCTTTAGTCAAAGTATAGCGGTGGGCTAATATTATATCGTCATTATAATACAATATAATGCAGGGTGTGCTCACTCAGTTGAGAGAAGATAAAAACCAAGAGAACTGTATTTTTAATTGTCATTGTTATCTGTCCTCTTATGTCAGATTCTTAAATTTAGTCAACAAAATAAATCAGAATGCAAAGACACTGTGTATGGCTATTATGACCAAATAAAAGGAAGTCTGTATAAAATACATTTTTGGATTCACACAGGCTGTTCAGACATGGCATGTGGATTTACACAGCAAATTATAATTGCATTAACTATGCTAAGAGATTAATGTTTTTAATGTGAAAAATTTAATGTAGAAATATGAAATGATGGAAAAAAAGGAAACGTCTACTTTTTAACTACGAATCTAACACCGCCAGTAGGTGGCGCAAAGTCTCGATCTGAATCCTTTATTCAAACGAGTCATTCAAAAATCCTAATTCGTTTAACCTAGCAAACCACTCTGGGTAGCCTACTTGAATCATTTACTCGTCTGATTCTGTCAAAAATGCAGATATTTTGAGGATCAAAACGCGTGTTGCTCAGAGACGCAGCGGTTCTGCTGTTTTTTCTGTTCTCTTGGAAGATTTTTTAAAATAAATTATAGAAATAAATTACAATATCGCATTTTGGTTTTATGTTTTAGGACAACTTTGATTAAAGGATTTGATCCGCAAAATATTTTTTTTAATATAAAATAAATTATAAATAAATTACAATATTGCATTTTGGTTTTATGTTTTAGGACAACTTTGATTAAAGGATTTGATCCACTTCAAATGTTGACTACTGTACACACACACAAAGAAAACAAGTAGGTCTAGTTAGAATAAATATATATATATAGAATATAGAAAGAAAGTGTTTTTTTTATTATGAAAAACAAGTAGTTAGAAAACAAACAGAGAGCAAGTAGAGGGTCAAGTGTTTTCTTTATTGAAATGCAAACATGTAAACAAATATGTACAGAATTATGTGAAGTTACATATTTACATTATTTTTACAGTTATATTGTGTGGCATGATGGGTAAGTAGTTCTCAGAAAATAATGGGTGGGGGGGTTAGGTTTTAGGTCTGGAGGCATGTTTGGCCAGTCCATTGTCGTCATCAAACCAAAGTCACAGTAAACGATTATCATATCATTCCTGAATCCTGATATGAATCAGTCTTTAAAAAACACATTATTATTGACAATTCAGTGACCAATTATTATAGACAGACACTTGAATTTATTCCTGAATGAATCAGAATTTTGAACAATTAGATTGAATAAAAGGCTTCTTTATTAACACAAAAAAAAAATCTGACACTGATAGCATCATTTCTGGTACCTGGTTGGCAGAGTCAAAGGGGCTAAAAAAGCATAATTTATCAAAAATTCAACAAAAGATTTGGCATATTTTTTTTGATTGTCCTTATTGGTTTCTGTTTTGCCACTTTCATTCCCTTTTTGGATTCTGGATTTATCTGGTTAGCAGGAGCAGACTGTTTCTCACTGTGTTCAACCTTCATCACTGAATCTCCATTGGAACTGTAATTCTTCAGTGGTTCCATGCCCTGAGGATCTGTTCCTTTTTGATTGCCTGTGCTGCTTTTTATGTTTGCATTCTGTCCCATATTAGCACTCTGATCTAGAGTCGTCTGTGCTCCTGTGGACATGGTCTTTTGACCCTTATAGTTTTTTTTTTTCAGCTGTCTGATCTGCTCCTACTGACACTGCTGGGGAATTATTGGCAGTACTGGTGCTGATTGGCTCTTGGGTCAAATCTAACTTTGATGATTTTAATATTCCAGATGCTACACAACTCTCCTTGTTCGATAGACTGATCTGCACCAGAATGGTGTAAAGTTGTGATGAGTTTTGTTACCCCAGTGGATTCATTCTCTAGGCTCCGATGAGAGGATGAGTCAGCTGGTTTAGACATGTCATCTACAGTGCAGTAAGAGCCACCACTCTCAAAACATTTCTTCTCTTTATCATTCAGAGATCAGAGAGATCAGAGGTCAGAGACGAAGGGCCTTCTGCAACACCTGCTTTTTTCTTCTTTTTCTTTCTTTTCTGGAGTAACAGGGTGAATAAAATCAGCATCATAAATCACCAGTAACGCGTAATAAAAATAGAAAGGTAATATTAAACATAAAAAAAACAAAAACAAAACAAAACAAAAAAATGCCAGGACTATTTAAATGTTAAAATTGATATTCATGTTCAGAACCTTTTTCTTTGGGTTAGGACTTATATCTTCATTTGGTCGTTTTGGAGAAACAACGGCAATCTGGTAATTCAATGCTTCTGGTTTACAACCAATATCAGTCATTTCTGCATCGGTACTGTGTGAAATATTTGAGGATTTTTGAGACTTGTGGCTTGTTTGATAAACAAAAAACAAAGGTCACATGACAGTCTAAAAAGTAGTAACAACCACACAACAAGTAGTCTCTCCAAATCAGCGCAGCAGCATTTTGTCAAATCTGACTAGTACGCAAGTGGTCTACACTCTTTTTTACACGTTTTTTATTTTATTTTATTTATTTGTATTTATGCTTTGGTTTAAAACCAAACAGTGCATCAACGCAGCGTGACTGACACAGAAGAGAGTACGCCATCTGCGTACTGGTCAGAATTGCCAAAATGGCGCTATCTCTAACTTTAGCACTCACTATTCTACACTATTCTATTCTTAAAAAAAAAAAATCTAACTACCTTTCTAATCTTTTTGTATTCTATTTTCTTTTCATTTATTATACAATTATAAAAATTTATAAAAAATTATAAAAAGACCTCTAACACTAGCTTGCTCTATTCTTTTTCTATTCTGTTTTCTTTTTATTTATAATATTATTTAAAAGCCTGTGCTACGTGTACTGTGTTTAAGCTAACTGAGACTTGTTATTAGCAAATAATAAATTAAAAACTGTCCATGAAAACAGCATTTTCCAGTCAAGATGGTAAACACCAATTTTTTTAAACTTGTTTTTAAATCTATTATTTAAATCGCCATCACATCACCACGCACAAACAACAGTACGCCAGAGTTGCACTTGCCTCAAATTTCAAAGGTAAAATGCATTTTTAACAAAAGCTTTTTGCGAAATGAATGACAGAACTGTTTGCACTGAACTATGTTCTTAGGGTTTCCGCAGGTCCTTAAAAACACTTAAGATAATTAGTTTCAATTTAAGTCCATGTAAACTCTTAAATGATACAGAAAGTCTTAATTATAAGAGGTCTTAAATTTGGGGACAAAAAGACAAGAATTGCTATGTAGATTAGTATGTAGATTAAACTTAAAAAGGCTATTGAATAAAGGTGAGCGCAGCACGTTTCAAAGTCAAGCGCACTGCGGTTACGGGGCAACTGTCTGCTTGTTCTGAAAGTGAAACCTGCTGCACAGAACAAATTTGCTTTTCAATAAACCCCTCTGCAAATTTTGCTGCATATTTTTAAATGTGAAAAAGTGGATGGACAAAAAGTGAATGCATTATAAAAATCTAAACAATTAAGATATATTTAAGTAATTTAATATAATAATTAATAATAATTGTTTACACTAATATACTGTAATAATTTATACTTTTGACTTTTCTTAAAAATTGAATGTTTCCCTCTTCTTAAAAAATGTTTAAAGGCTGAAATGTGAAATGCAGGTCTTGAAAAGTCTTTAATGCTCATATTTTAAAAATGCTGCAGTTAACCGGTTATTTTATGGTACCATTTGGAATAACAATTTATTTATTTTTAATAAGCCCTTTTTAATCATCCTCTTATGTTGTTTTGAGAATGTTTTGTAGGCCACTAATAAAAAATAGGACCTCTCTATTTTTGTTTGGTGCAAATTTACAGACAAATTGAGATGTTTGTTTGTTGGGGGGATATTGCTGTCAACTGAAAACAAAGTTTTACTTCTCAGTTAGCTGAACTAAATAAGTTTTTTAGTTAATAAATCTTTAAAACAAATTACATGAAATATAGCCTACTTTAATTTCCCTCAATAAAAAAGGAAATAGAGTAAGACCATGTAAAAGTTGTGTGAACGTGGATCTGGCCCCTTGGTATAAAGGAGAAAAAATGCTGGCCCTCATCACAATCTAAGTTGCTCATCCCTGCTATAGAGCATGTAGCCTATGAGCACTATGTTAAAATCCCAGGACACCCTTAGTCCGAACATTCACTGCTATTTATTACTCTGCATTGTCTGACATGAATATTCCATTCTTTCATAAAGAGACAGCAGCAATTCAGTTTACTTTTAAGATCTAGGCTTATTGAGTTCGAAAATACAGTTAATGAAATTGCCTATAATGTGATAAGTTTGATTAACATGACACACACACACACACACACACACGCAGAGAGAGAGAGAGAGAGATGTGAATAATCAAATTGAAGAATTCTGTTGTTTCAGGTTTCTAGATTCTAGGTTTATGCTTATTATTGTCATATTATACATTTTGCGTTCTTTTGCGTATTTTAGTTCATACATTAATACATTTATTTCAATCCGCTACTGAAAAAAAGAAAATATCACATTATTTGTAATGGTTTAACTGGTTATAATTAAATTCTATTTGTTTTAATGGAAACAGTATTGGTTCCTGTTGATATCTACTATTAATTGGTGGCCTTCTGTTGGTGGCTTTTGTTAAAACCACTAAATGGTTTTAATGGTTAAAAGTTGATGGTTTGTAGTAGTATTTGTAGTGGAAATCATTACAATTTATGTGATGGTTTCTATTGTTTTTGTCAGCCGACTCACCATGGGTTTTGTGATGTTATTTGGCATAAATGTGACAGGAATGCTGTAATATTGTGAAATAGTAGTGACTGTTAGTAGTTGTGGTGTGCCTTATGGGAGAAAATCCAGGGCTTTTTTACATTCCCAGTCCGTCCCTGGTCTCAAGCCACCTGATTTTATTACAAAATATCTTAAATTGTCTTCCGAAGACAAACTAAGCTTTTACGGGTTTGGAACGGCATGGGGGTAAAGAGATTAATGACAAAATTTACATTTTGCGATGGAGTAACACATTTTGCGATGGAGTTAATGTCTAAACCTGTGGCCACAAAATACCCTCAGTCCTCTTCCACTCCTCCATGATGACATCACGGAGCTGGTGGAAGTTAGAGATCTTCCGCAACTCCACCTGCAACTGAGGATGGGGCATCACATCAATAGATGTTCAATAGGTTTTAGGTCTGGAGGCATGTTTGGCCAGTCCATCAACTTTACCCTCAGCTTCTTTAGCAAGACATGGTCATCTTGGAGGTGTGTTTGGGGTAATTATCCTGTAGGAATACTGTCCTGTGGCCCATTCTCCAAAGGGAGGGGATCATACTCTGCTTCAGTGTCACAGTATATGTTGGCATTCATGGTTCCCTCCCCAGTGCCGGCAGCACTCATGACACTCTCAACACCATGCTTGACTGTAGGCAAGACACGCTTGTCTTTTTACTCCTCACCTAGTTGCGGCCACACACGCTTGACACCATCTGAACCAAATATGTTATTCTTCCAGTTCCAGTAATCCATGTCCTTAGTCTGCTTGTCTTCAGCAAACTGTTAATAAATAAAATCGGCATAATAAATCACCAATAACACGTAATAAAAATAGAAAGATAATAATAACCATAACACTAGAGATAACACTAAATTTAACACACTTGAGACCTTGTGACACTAACGAGACAAATGACATCAGGGAGAGAAAATGACTAATTGGGCCCAATTTGGACATTTTCATTTAGCGGTGTACTCACTTTTGTAGCCAGCGATTTAGACATTAATGGCTGTATGTTGAGTTATTTTGAGGGGACAGAAAATTTAAACTGTTATACGAGCTGTACACTCACTATTTTACATTGTATCAAAGTGTAATTTCTTCAGTGTTGTCACATGAAAAGATATAATTAAATATTTACAAAAATGTTATAGTTACACATAGATAGATAGTTACACATTGTTATTTTTCAATTTATTTTTATTAAAGTTACAGGTGCATCTCAGTAAATTAGAATGTTGTGGAGAAGTTCATTAACTTCAGTAATTCAACTCAAATTGTGAATCTCGTGTATTAAATAAATTAAATGCACACAGACTGAAGTGGTTTAAGTCTTTGGTCCTTTTAATTGTGATGATTTTGGTCATCATGACCCTAAACCACATTTAATAAAAACTCACCAGATAAGCCGCAAACATTCATTACCAAAGAAGCTGGCTGTTCACAGAGAATCCAAGCATGTTAATAGAAAGTTGAGTGGAAGGAAAAAGTATGGAAGAAAAAGATGCACAACCAACCGCTGTTGGACAGTGTTTTCTCTACTTCCTGTTGGCCTTCTGTAGCAAATCGTAGCTCTGTGTAGCTGTTTTTATTTAATTTTTTCTCTAGAATCTTTATCTTACTATCACTCTCTGTTTTTTAAAGTGGTAAAATATAACTTAATTCACACCATATTTCTGATATTATCGATCAATCTTATCAGATTAACTTTGATCATTCACTTTTATTTTATATCTGTGAGTGCAGTACACCTGCAAAACGTTAGCACTCGTTAGCTTGTCATTAGCGTTTTCATTCGAACCTATCGCTGTTTTTCTTTTCTCCTCTCCTCTCTCTCGCTCCAGTTTTTCACAAGATCATCAAACAACCACAGTAAGAATATTTCATCAAGCACGGTGAGTAATGGCTTCTCATGTTATTGTTACTTGCACCTCTTGCCACATGTACAGTTTATCTATCTCTGTCGCTGATGAGGGATTCATATGTGATAAATGCAGGGAAATAGTTAGGCTGACAAAGAAGATTTCAGAATTAGAGACACGCATCCAAACTTTAATTGAGGACAGTAAGAATGTTAGGGCTCTAGATACGGCTTTGGATGGGTCTAGCTCAATAATAATAATAATAATTCATTACATTTATATAGCGCTTTTCTAGGCACTCAAAGCGCTTTACATAGTCTGGGGGTATCTCCTCATCCACCACCAGTGTGCAGCATCCACCTGGATGATGCGACGGCAGCCATAGTGCGCCAGAACGCCCACCACACACCAGCTTACTGGTGGAGAGGAGACAGAGTGATGAAGCCAAACAGCAGTTATGGGGATTGTTAGGAGGCCATGATGGTCAGAGGCCAATGGGCAAATTTAGCCAGGATGCCGAGGTCACACCTCTACTCTTTTCGAAAGACATCCTGGGATTTTTAATGACCACAGAGAGTCAGGACCTCGGTTTAACATCTCAACCGAAGGACGTTTTAACGTCTCAACCGAAGCTCAGGGATTCCTGTACATTGTTCGGTTCCGGAAACAGAGCCCCTGCAGCAGGGCAACTGGGTGACGGTGAGGCAGCGTAGTCAGTGGGTCAAAACACCGCTCTTCTGTTCCGATCAAAACATTAAACAGGTTTTCCCCACTCAGTGATGCACCCACTGAGAAACCTGATGAAAGTGCTCTAGTTATTGGTGATTATATTGTACGGAACGTGAATATAGAGACACCAGCCACCATAGTCAAATGTTTACCGGGAGCCAGAGCGCCTGACATCTTGGCAAATTTAAAAGTGCTGGCTAATGCTAAACGTAAATACAGTAAGATTGTTATTCTTGCCGGCGCTAATGATGTTCGACTTCGCCAGTCGGAGATCACTAAAAATAACATTAAAGAGGTGTGTGAACTTGCAAGCACGATGTCAGACACTGTAATATGCTCTGGTCCCCTCCTTGCTTACCGTGGTGACGAGATGCATAGCAGATTGTCATCACTCAATGGCTGGATGTCTAAGTGGTGCCCACAGAATAACATAGGTTTCATAGACAATTGGATGAGCTTTTGGGGCAGACCTGACCTGTTGAAAAGAGATGGTCTTCATCCCTCCTGGGGTGGCGCCACTCTTCTCTCTAGAAATATGGCAAATAGTCTTAGAGTTTATACTTGACTAACTGGGGCCCAGGTCAGGAAGCAGACAGACTAGCTAAACCGACCGTCTGCTAGCTGCCGCCCATCACAGAGGTCAGTTAATTCTCAGCACATAGAGACTTTTTCACCTAGATATCACACTATAGAGACTGTGTCTGTTCCCCGAACTAGAAAATACAAAAAATGACCAAATCAAGTTAAGATTAACAATTTATTTGAGGTTCAACAAATAAAAAACAGAAGCAATATGGATAAACAAATGATAAAGCTTGGCTTATTGAATATCAGATCCCTTTCTACGAAAACACTTTTTGTAAATAAAATGATCACTGATCATAATTTAGATGTACTCTGTTTGACAGAAACCTGGCTAAAACCTGATGATTACATTATTTTAAATGAGTCCACCCCCCAAGATCACTGTTATAAACATGAGCCGCGTCTAAAGGGCAAAGGTGGAGGTGTTGCTTCAATTTATAACAACGTTTTCAGGATTTCTCAGAGGGCAGGCTTTAAGTATAACTCGTTTGAAGTAATGGTGCTTCATTTAACATTATCCAGAGAAACAAATGTTAATGATAAATCCCCTGTTATGTTTGTACTGGCTACTGTATACACCAGGGCACCATACAGACTTTTAGATTAAAGAGTTTGGTGATTTTACATCCGAGTTAGTTTTGGCTGCAGATAAAGTTTTAATAGTTGGTGATTTTAATATCCATGTTGATAATGAAAAAGATGCATTGGGATCAGCATTTATAGACATTCTGAACTCTATTGGTGTTAGAAAACACGTTTCAGGAACTACTCATTGTCGAAATCATACTCTAGATTTAATACTGTCACATGGAATTGATGTTGATAGTGTTGAAATTATTCAGCCAAGTGATGATATCTCAGATCATTATTTAGTTCTGTGCAAACTTCAAATAGCCAAAATTGTAAATTCTACTTCTTGTTACAAGTATAGAAGAAACATCACTTCTACCACAAAAGACTGCTTTTTAAGTTATCTTCCTGATGTATCCAAATTCCTTAGCATATCCAAAACCTCAGAACAACTTGATGATGTAACAAAAACTATGGACTCTCTCTTTTCTAGCACTTTAAATAAAGTTGCTCCTTTACGCTTAAAGGCAGGGTAGGTAATACATGTATAAACAACTTTCTTCCAAATTTGTTTAAACAATCTATATATATCAATGCATAATTAAAATGTAAGTATTCTGATAAAAAGAGTATAAAAATCGAGTGACTCTAGACCGTTTAATCTGTATTAAACACAGCTCATTATTTCCATTTCGGGACGAAACATAGGATTGGCTTAGGCGACTGTCACTCTCTCGCAAACATGGCAACCACCCTTTTGCCACACATGACCAGCCCACTTGAGCGTGCACGTTTGATTTGAGGAATTCAACAGGCACGGATCCTAGGAATACCAAAACAATGGCAGAGAAACAGCAAAATTCACAGTACCAGCCTATGCAGTTAGTGAAGGAAAACCAGGCAAAAAAAGGAAGACAGTAACAGTACAAGAAAAGGCAATGAACAAAAAGTCTTTGGATAAACAAAGAAATAAAACGCAAGTTAATATCGGCGTGGCTTTCCAGCGATGGCGAGAACTGAGGGAACTCAAGGGGCTGAAAAGTGACTCCTTGATGGCTTTATTTCTGCTGGACAGGTAAATCTTTCTTTTTGTATTTTGATCATACATATTTTTTTCATGAAGCATGTGTCATTAGCACACGTAGCTGCGTAATATAGCTAACATAACATTACTTAGCGAGCCGTAGTAGAGACGATAAATAATCTATAGGAGCCCAGAAGGGAGGGGGTGGAGTGAATGGAAATAATGAGCTGTCTTTAAAACAGTCGTGAGAGGTCTACAGATACTCGATTTTTATACTTTCTTTTTCAGAGTACTTACATTTTAATTATGTATTGATATATAAACAAATTTGGAAAAAAAGTTTTTTATACATTTTTTTTTACCTACCCTGCCTTTAAGGAAGGTTAAGGAAAACAATTTGACACCATGGTATAATGAGCATACTCGCACCCTAAAGAGAGCAGCCCGAAAAATGGAGCGCAGCTGGAGGAAAACGAAACTAGAGGTATTTCGTATTGCTTGGCGGGAAAGTAACATATCCTACAGAAAAGCATTAAAAACTGCTAGATCCGATTACTTTTCTTCTCTTTTAGAAGAAAACAAACATAACCCCAGGTATTTATTCAATACAGTGGCTAAATTAACGAAAAATAAAGCCTCAACAAGTGGCAACAAATTTCAACAAATTTCCCAACATCACAGCAGTAATGACTTTATGAACTATTTTACTTCTAAAATCGATACTATTAGAGATAAAATTGCAACCATTCAGCCGTCAGCTACAGTATCACATCAGACAGTGCACTATAGACCCCCTGAGGAACAGCTCCACTCATTCTCTACCATAGGAGAGGAAGAATTGTATAAACTTGTTAAATCATCTAAACCAACAACATGTATGTTAGACCCTATACCATCTAAGCTCCTAAAAGAGGTGCTTCCAGAAGTCATAGATCCTCTTCCGACTATTATTAATTCCTCATTGTCATTAGGATATGTCCCCAAAACCTTCAAACTGGCTGTTATTAAGCCTTTCATCAAAAAACCACAACTTGACCCCAAAGAACTAGTTAATTATAGACCAATTTCGAATCTCCCTTTTCTGTCCAAGATTCTAGAAAAGGTGGTATCCTCACAATTATATTCCTTCTTAGAGAAAAATGGTATATGTGAGGATTTCCAGTCAGGATTTAGACCGTATCATAGTACTGAGACTGCTCTCCTTAAAGTTACAAATGATCTGCTCTTATCGTCTAATCATGGGTGTATCTCTTTATTAGTTTTATTGGATCTTAGTGCTGCGTTTGACACAATTGACCACAACATTCTTTTGCATAGACTTGAACACTTTGTTGGCATCAGTGGAAGTGCATTAGCATGGTTTAAATCGTACTTATATGACCGCCATCAGTTCATAGCAGTGAATGAAGATGTATCCTATCGATCACAAGTGCAGTATGGAGTACCTCAAGGCTCAGTACTAGGGCCGCTACTCTTGACGCTTTATATGTTACCCTTGGGAGATATCATCAGGAAACATGGTGTTAGCTTTCACTGTTATGCTGATGATACTCAGCTCTATATTTCTTCGCGGCCCGGTGAAACACACCAATTTGAAAAACTAATGGAATGCATAGTCGATATAAAAAACTGGATGACGAGTAATTTCTTACTGCCAAATTCTGAAAAAACAGAGGTGTTAATTATAGGACCTAAAAACTCCGCTTGTAATAACCTAGAACACTGTCTAAGACTTGATGGTTGCTCTGTCAATTCTTCGTCATCAGTTAGGAACCTAGGTGTGCTATTTGATCACAATCTTTCCTTAGAAAGCCACGTTTCTAGCATTTGTAAAACTGCATTTTTCCATCTCAAAAATATATCTAAATTACGGCCTATGCTCTCAATGTCAAATGCAGAAATGTTAATCCATGCATTTATGACCTCAAGGTTAGATTATTGTAATGCTTTATTGGGTGGTTGTTCTGCATGCTTAGTAAACAAACTACAGCTAGTCCAAAATGCAGCAGCAAGAGTTCTTACTAGAACCAGGAAGTATGACCATATTAGCCCGGTCCTGTCAACACTGCACTGGCTCCCTATTAAACATTGTATAGATTTTAAAATATTGCTTATTACTTATAAAGCCCTGAATGGTTTAGCACCTCAGTATTTGAATGAGTTCCTTTTACATTATAATCCTCTACGTCCGCTTAGTTCTCAAAACTCAGGCAATTTGATAATACCTAGAATATCAAAATCAACTGCGGGCGGCAGATCCTTTTCCTATTTGGCGCCTAAACTCTGGAATAACCTACCTAACATTGTTCGGGAGGCAGACACACTCTTGCAGTTTAAATCTAGATTAAAGACCCATCTCTTTAACCTGGCATACACATAACATACTAATATGCTTTTAATTTCCAAATCCGTTAAAGGATTTTTAGGCTGCATTAATTAGGTAAACCGGAAACACTTCCCATAACAGCCTATGTACTTGCTACATTATTAGAAGAATGGCATCTACGCTAATATTTGTCTGTTTCTCTCTTGTTCCGAGGTCACCGTGGCCACCAGATCCAGTCTGTGTCCAGATCAGAGGGTCACTGCAGTCACCCTGATCCAGTACGTATCCAGACCAGATGGTGGATCAGCACCTAGAAAGGACCTCTGCATCTCTGAGGGACAGCGGAGACCAGGGCAACTAGAGCCCCAGATACAGATCCCCTGTAAAGACCTTGTCTCAGAGGAGCACCAGGACAAGACCACAGGAAACAGATGATTCTTCTGCACAATCTGACTTTGCTGCAGCCTGGAATTGAACTACTGGTTTCGTCCGGTCAGAGGAGAACTGGCGCCCCAACTGAGCCTGGTTTCTCCCAAGGTTTTTTTCTCCATTCTGTCACCGATGGAGTTTCGGTTCCTTGCCGCTGTCGCTTCTGGCTTGCTTAGTTGGGGTCACTTCATCTACAGCGATATCGTTGACTTGAATTTAAACAAAAAACATTGCGTTAAAGCAACTGAACAACATTACTTAGGAAAACGGTGTGTCAATAATGAAAAATGACAGTTAAAGGAAGTTCATTAATGAATTCAGGGCTGTCGAGGTCCTTTCTAGGTGCTGATCCACCATCTGGTCTGGATACATACTGGATCCGGGTGACTGCAGTGACCCTCTGATCTGGATACAGACTGGATCTGGTGGCTACGGTGACCTCGGAATAATAAAGAACTAGAAGACTAATATTAGCGAAGATGCCATTCTTCTAATGATGTGGCAAGTACATAGGGTGTTATGGGAAGTGTTTCCGGTTCCGGTTTACCTAATTAATGCAGCCTAAAAATATTTTAATGGATTTGGATATTAGAAGCATATTAGTGTGTTATGTGTAAAACAGGTTAAATAGATGAGTCTTTAATCTAGATTTAAACTGCAAGAGTGTGTCTGCCTGCCGAAAAATGTTAGGTAGGTTATTCCAGAGTTTAGGCGCCAAATAGGAAAAGGATCTGCCACCCGCAGTTGGTTTTGATATTCTATCAAACTGAGTTTTGAGAACGCAGGGGACGTGGAGGATTATAGTGTAACAAGAGCTCATTCAAATACTGAGGTGCTAAACCATTCAGGGCTTTATAAGTAATAAGCAAGATTTTAAAATCTATACGTTGTTTGATAGGGAGCCAGTGCAGTGTTGACAGAACCGGCCTAATATGGTCATACTTCCTGGTTCTAGTAAGAACTCTTGTGCTGCATTTTGGACTAACTGTAGTTTGTTCACTAAGCATGCAAAACAACCACCCAATAAAGCATTAAAATATGAAGATAATGAATTAACATTTCTGCATTTGACATTAAGATCATAGGCTGTTATTTAGATATATTTTTGAGATGGACAAATGCATATCCAATTGTCTATGAAACCTCTGTTATTCTGCGGGCACCACTTAGACATGCAGCCATTGAGTGATGATAATCTGCTATGCATCTCATCACCACGATAAGCAGGAAGAGGACCAGAGCAGTGTCTGACATCATGCTTGCAAGATCACACACCTCTTTAATGTTATTTTTAGTGATCTCCGACTGGCGAAGTCGAACATCATTAGCGCCGGCATAAATAACAATCTTACTGTATTTCAGACAGGAACCACTTTGGCAAGTTTACTTGAGTTTATTGAACACAATTTATCTTTGGCGGTATGGTTCCTTATGGGGGTTCTTGCTCCCAGAATAATTGAACATACAAGAGCATTAACATTAACCCCCTGGAACCATGAGTTTAGAAATACATAACAATTAAGACTTTTAATAAAGTCTTTAAAGCAAACAGTGATACTCATGTAGATGTAGCAGTGGGACTTTTATCCAGTAGCCTGGTTATGAAGATGGGTGTCTCTCAGCAGTGAGGTCCATACCAGCTAAGATTTTGGAAGACGAAACGAAGAAGACGACAGCCAGAAGGTGCGCAGTAATGTGCTTATGCTTATAATGGGGAGGGAGGGAGAGAGGGTTGCAAATAAAGTTCACATGATCATATGCTTTTTTAAATGCTAACACAGAGGGGTATATACGCTTTGATCGGTGTGGATGATGTGACTCAATACAACAGCTGACTACATTAAAAGGTTTTACTGTTCTAAAAAGCAGATTTGAGGAATGTTGAATAAACCCCGAAACACACGTGATCGTTGTCATGTGGTCAATCTGGCCAATAGTTACAGCTGTGTCGTCATCAGCCACTCTGGAGAAACTGCAGGCTGAATCAGCTGGCTGCTATCGAAACACTCTTGCGATACTTGATGCCACACGTGACGGTCATGTGCGTTGGCGCAGTCTCAGTCGGACAATATTCTACCCGGTATGTACTGCTTCAGTCAGATGCCGATCAGTTTGAACAGTGCTGGTGAGTCAAACATGCCTGATGCTTAGCAAGTCAGCTGCCTAAGATTAGATGCAGCCAGTACTTCTCACTAGTGATTCCCTATGGTTTCAGAGGATGGTTAGTCCTTGTCGCCCTCTGTTGTTCAGAGAAAGGTACACTAGGGTTTTTACGCCCCTCAAGTAAATCTAAGCACTTCCAAAAACATTTAATTTTCCAGCACTTTAGACTGGGTAAATTACCTTTTTTTTTGAACATTAGTTAAGCACATGCACAGATACTCCGCGGATACCCTTACTTGTAAAACGTTTGGATTTTAAGCTGCATTAGCAATTTCATTGTTCTAGACAAATCATCAAATTGCCAACAGGCGGGTCATTTCGACCAGTACAACGGTTTGTATGAATGTCCTTTCAATAATGATGTTCTTAGATTTTGTCACAATAACGATTAATGTTTGTGGGGGAATGACACATCATGTTCATACATCCTTTGATATGTGATTTTTGTAGCATAACAGATGGTTAATCCATTCAGGAATTAATTTACAGAACGTGCAACATATCCTGATTGATGACTGACGATTCCACTGCATTTCGCGGAGTAGCCACAAATGAATTGTTGTTTACATCGTTCCGCTGTTGAGATGATGATGTTCGAGAGAGTCCAGTCCAACGCATAATCTGACACAACTATAGCATTCAACACCGTGTGTGATTAATTATAATGCCAATAATACCTACCCTGATGCTGGGGAACCCTGCATAAGATTGTATGCACTGCGGTCTTAGGATGTAGTTAAACTGAGCAGGGAAATTTTGTTTACCTTTATATGCTCAAGCTCTCCCATGGAAAACAAAACAAGCAGACTTTTTTCTCTTCTATTGGAGGGCGCGCGTTAATGAGAGCACTGTACAGCCACAGGCGCAGATGTCCCGGCACTACTCATGTAAGGTAAGCTGATGGTAAGCAGCCGTTAAGTCAATTGTAGTGAACACTGATGTACCTCTTAGGTCATTCAAAAGTTCATCCATATGCGGCAGGGGATGGCTGTCAACAATCAGGGTCTTATTTGGCTCACCCAGATCAACGCAGAGGCGTATTTTACCTCCTTTCTTTGTGGTGACAACAATAGGTGAAAGCCATGGGGAAGAATCAATTTTCTCAATTATGGCATTTTGTAGAAACATCTTGTCGGACAGAGAATGAAAGTCGACGAAGCTTCTGTCAAACTGGAGTAGCATCAGGTTTGACTGTAGGCTTATGAACAAAGCCTTTCACGCACCCCAAAGAAGTATCTGAAGCAGAAATAGTTTCACCAATGACTACATGTAGTTCGTCAGGTGCAGTAACAGTACCAAAGTGAAAAGAACAGTTCAAGACTCGAATTAAGTCCATGCCCATCAAAGCAGAGCCATCTTTCACAACGTAATCAAGCAGTATCAAGCGGTAAGTGAACAATCTGAAAAGTGTCGTTTGTATACAGCCACAGGCAGAATTGACACTGAAGAGCCCATGTCTACGACTAATTCAGTCTCAAGAAGCACCATTTGGGATTATAACATGAACATTGCATAAAAGTTTATCTGCAGAAGTATTCACAGTATCAGTCAAAAGAACAACCACATCAGGGACATCTTCCCGAACATCCTTAGAAGAACGATAAACTTTAGAAAAAGTCCGGTCTTACCACAAGTACGACATTTGGCTCCAGCGGCCGGGCAATCAGCAGCGTTAGCCAGGTGATTTGTAGCTCCGCAACGGTAACGTGCGATTCGCCCGCCGTGTAGTATCAGCCACAGATTTTGCTCCGTTAGAATGTGCAGCACGCTTCTTCCGATGAAAGGGTTTAGAAGCCATGGCTTGAACTGAACTTTGTGCCGTGAGCATGTGTGAATACGAGATTGCTTGTTCCACCTGACTTGCAATAACAATAGCGGTGTCCAGGGTCAGTGATGGATCTCACAGGAGTCTGTCTCGCACTGCTTGGGCATACGATCGTTCGCCCAGCTGATGGCGCAGCATTTCACTCTCCATATCAGCATAAGCACATGATGAAGATAATTCCCGCAAAGTAGACAGGAACTGAGAAATGGTCTCGTCAGCATGTTGAGAACGCTGGCGAATGCGATGTCGAGTGACCACTACCTTCACCTTCGGAACAAAATGATCCTCCAACACTGTCATTGCCTCTGCAAATGTAGTTCCAGTATTAGGCAACGTGTAAAACAGCCTCTGGCCTTCAGTACCCAAGCTGTGTAGTAGAATAGCACGTTTCCTGGCATCATGCCATGAGTCTCCTGTAGCATTAATAGCAAGTAAGTAATTCTCAAACATTTTCCGCCAGGTAGCAAAAGGAATCGCAGGCTCTCCACTGCATGGCAGAAAAGGTGCAGGCGTAGGTACGGAAACCATCATTGCCAATTTGTTGTGTATTGTAGTATGAAGCACAAGACCAAAGTAATCTCTTCGAATCCCTTTTTATTTAACACATGTCAAACATGCGTTCTTGAACAAAACTTCTATTCTCCTTAGTCAGCAGCACATCAACACTTAAGCGTTACACTGCCACCTTGTGGTTAACTATGAACACCACAAATGAGATGCAATTTTCCATGATCTATGCATGTTTCATGAAGTTACGAATAAAAGCGCATAGTGAAACTACAGTTATTTGTCCTGCTGTGCCTGTAATGTGCCCATTGGGTTTTATGTGTTATAGCAATTTGAGCAATTTCTTTCAATCCAATCTACGGATTATGGTAGGATTGAAGTATATATATGTGTGAAAAGTTCAGATGCAAAAGCCGCTAAATGCCATCTGAAATTTTCACCAGAAATTAGGATTTTTTTCAGGCTCCTATATTTATGTTCAGTTATTTTACTTTAATAGCCTGGAAAAGGACATGCACATTGCCATTAAATTAAAATGACTCAACCTAAGCATAGGAGCTTGATAAAAAATCCTAATTTTAGATGAAAATTTCAGATGGCATTTAGAGGCTTTTGCATCTGAACTCTTCATATATATATATACTTCAATCCTACCATAATCCGTTGATTGGATTGAAAGAAATTGCTCAAATTGCTATAACACATATAACGCAATGGGCACATTACAGGCACAGCAGGACAAATAACTGTAGTTTCACTATGCGCTTTTATTAATATACAACCCGAATTCCGGAAAAGTTGGGACGTTTTTTAAATTTTAATAAAATGAAAACTAAAAGACTTTCAAATCACATGAGCCAATATTTTATTCACAATAGAACATAGATAACATAGCAAATGTTTAAACTGAGAAAGTTTACAATTTTATGCACAAAATGAGCTCATTTCAATTTTGATTTCTGCTACAGGTCTCAAAATAGTTGGGACGGGGCATGTTTACCATGGTGTAGCATCTCCTTTTCTTTTCAAAACAGTTTGAAGACATCTGGGCATTGAGGCTATGAGTTGCTGGAGTTTTGCTGTTGGAATTTGGTCCCATTCTTGCCTTATATAGATTTCCAGCTGCTGAAGAGTTCGTGGTCGTCTTTGACATATTTTTCGTTTAATGATGCGCCAAATGTTCTCTATAGGTGAAAGATCTGGACTGCAGGCAGGCCAGGTTAGCACCCGGACTCTTCTACGACGAAGCCATGCTGTTGTTATAGCTGCAGTATGTGGTTTTGCATTGTCCTGCTGAAATAAACAAGGCCTTCCCTGAAATAGACGTTGTTTGGAGGGAAGCATATGTTGCTCTTAAACCTTTATATACCTTTCAGCATTCACAGAGCCTTCCAAAACATGCAAGCTGCCCATACCGTATGCACTTATGCACCCCCATACCATCAGAGATGCTGGCTTTTGAACTGAACGCTGATAACATGCTGTAAGATCTCCCTCCTCTTTAGCCCGGAGGACACGGCGTCCGTGATTTCCAACAAGAATGTCAAATTTGGACTCGTCTGACCATAAAACACTATTCCACTTTGAAATAGTCCATTTTAAATGAGCCTTGGCCCACAGGACACAACGGCGCTTCTGGACCATGTTCACATATGGCTTCCTTTTTGCATGATAGAGCTTTAGTTGGCATCTGCTGATGGCATGGCGGATTGTGTTTACAGACAGTGGTTTCTGAAAGTATTCCTGGGCCCATTTAGTAATGTCATTGACACAATCATGCCGATGAGTGATGCAGTGTCGTCTGAGAGCCCGAAGACCACGGGCATCCAATAAAGGTCTCCGGCCTTGTCCCTTACGCACAGAGATTTCTCCAGTTTCTCTGAATCTTTTGATGATGTTATGCACTGTAGATGATGAGATTTGCAAAGCCATGCGCGTAATTTGCACGGGGGTTACGGGGGTCATGACCCCCCCAAAAATCAGATCCAGCTAATATAACCCCCCCAATATCATCACATCATTCAGATTAAAATAGATATGAAATATTCAGAATGAATACTTTTGTTCATTTTCTTTATTAATTTCATTTGCCAGCAAGAAAGATAGTATCATATTTTAAATAATCTGTAATGTACCCCCCGCCCACCGCACCGATTTGGTATTACCAAAGTCTCTGGTATTACCCAACCCGCTTTCTGTACCAAGTTTGTTCACTATTTTGCGCAGTCGATGGGATGACTGGTTGGAGAAAGCTGACGGAAAGATGAAAAGGACACTGAAAGGCAGCCAGACAACGATTTTTCATTGTTTGTCGACACCAGCCAAAAAAAAAGAAAAAAAAAAGAAACGAAAAATCCTGACCAAACGGAGGTACCCTTAAGTTAGCTGTTAAGTTAGCTCAGCGTTTCTCAAAGTGTGGGGAATAGAAACATGACAAACAGGTTTTGTGCCCATCTTTTTAATTCCTTTATTTATTGACCATACACTCAAAATAAAGACACATTTAAATGTAAGCCTTGACGTTACTTAACCTCTTCACACGTAAGTTTAAAAGTATTTCAAGGCTACCGTTATTGATCGTAGTATCGCTTTATGGTTCCCATGCAGACGCGCCATTCATTGCTTGTCACACCGTAGCCACAATAGTGCTGAATGACTGATGATCTGCTTTTATTTCCTTTTTTATTCAAAATTTCACAAATGTGTTAGCTATAGCAGGATATATCTGATATTCAGATTGTCAAATATGTGCAAGTGGATGTGTTTTGTTGTTCAAACACCTTTATAACGATCGCATTACTTGAGCTGTATGCGCAACGTATCTTATTAAACGTATTTTATCTTATTAAAATACCTAAAAAAAATACGTACATTATTAGGAATTTACCACCTCTGGTTCAATTTGAGATTATTTTTATTTTTGTTTGTTTTTTTGTTGTTCTTTTTGCATGGATTTTGCAAAGTGTCAAAATGAATCAAAGCACAACTAGGTTAATGTTAGTCCACACTTGTATTGATGTTATCAGAAGCTAAATGCAAACACAATTATTATTATTTTTAAATCTAATTTTGAGTCTTATTTCATCACACTTTCATTTTCTTTATTTGAAAATTTTTAATGCTGTTATTTGATGTTAAGTTTTTAAAATGTGATGTTAATAAAATACATTTTAACAGTTAAACTTAAAGCCTAGTTTATTAACATTTTGTTGGGGTGATTGGGGACAGGTGGGGCTCGAAACCCTTTCCTACCTCTGAAGTGGGGAATGGCAGAAAAGTTTGAGAAACACTGAGTTAACTGATGATTTGTTTTGTTGACTGGAGTTGGCTGGCTAGATGTTCGTTTGCCAGTGTCCTATGAGGTAAAGCCAGAGGGTGCCAGGGACTGTGTAGAACCAATGTCACTGAATTGTAACTGCTGTTTGCTCCAATACAGTCACCCGTTTTGGGGGGGATTGCATAATTAAATTATGCAAATTAGCATGTTACCTTTTACACAAGAAAATAATACAATAAATTAATAAATAAATAAATACGCCGCGAGTTTAACCCCCCCAATGGTAGACCCAAAGTTACGCCCTTGTGCAAAGCCTTTGCAATTTGACGTTGAGGAACATTGTTTTTAAAGTTTTCCACAATTTTTTTACGCAGTCTTTCACAGATTGGAGAGCCTCTGCCCATCTTTACTTCTGAGAGACTCTGCTTCTCTAAGACAAAGCTTTTATAGCTAATCATGTTACAGACCTGATATCAATTAACTTAATTAATCACTAGATGTTCTCCCAGCTGAATCTTTTCAAAACTGCTTGCTTTTTTAGCCATTTGTTGCCCCTGTGCCAACTTTTTTGAGACCTGTAGCAGGCATTAAATTTTAAATGAGCTAATTAAGTGGATAAAAGTGTAAAATTTCTCAGTTTAAACATTTGCTATGTTTTCTATGTTCTATTGTGAATAAAATATTGGCTCATGTGATTTGAAATTCCTTTAGTTTTCATTTTATTAAAATTTAAAAAACGTCCCAACTTTTCCGGAATTCGGGTTGTATATATATATATATATATATATATATATATATATATATATATATAGCAACTTATCAGCAAATAACTCTGCACCACTTTGGAGTTTTTGTTGATCAAGGCGGTGGTTTGAAAAATATGATTAGTAATATTGTGGCATAGGGGGCCCAGTACACTTTGGTTTAGAGGGACCCTTAAAGAGTTGATCAAAATAATTACATTAATTAAAACATAAGACATATGTTATGGCCTATAAATAATGCATAATCTCATTCTGATTCATTTTAAATTGTTTTTACATTTTTTTTCATTTCTTTTTTTGTACTGTTAATGTTTTTAACATTAAATGATCATTATTCAAAATTCAACCTTTGGATAAGCATTATACAAACGCTCTATATTCTGAATGAGTCATATAGTGGAAGCCAATTGATATTCAGTATCGGAGACATTCTACAAGAAACATGCACTTCCACTTATAAAAATCTTGGTGGAAAAAAAGAAACTATTCTTAAATCTGAATGTTGATTCATATAGTAGACATGTTAAACTATAAGAAACACATATCATGCCATTTCAGCATGTTTTTATGACTGGATAAAAAAGATTCTTATACACATTTCAACCCTAAAATATCAGGCCAAATTTGTATATGTTAGAATGGTTTCCTAATTAATTTCTTTGATATGAATAGCATTTTCTTATTGGTCCCATGCCTCTGATTATGTCTAACATAGTATTGTAATTCCTAAAAGAAATATAAGCAACTTTTTGGTCAACTTTAATACACAATATCAGAATACACGTCATGCACTTATATAGCTGTAAAAAGAAAAAAAATAATTTTGGACAAATATCTTACTTGTTCAAAAACAGATAGTACTCTTAGAATGAACAAAAACAGTGAAATGCAAACTCAGAATATTCCGCAAACATCTCACTCCTTACTTAGGATGGTCTAATTAAACCATATGAATAAGTAAAAATGACCGAAGTTCTTAAGTTTTGTAATGGGTCCCCAGTGCATCTACCTGTACAAACCAGGAAAACTGAGTGGCATCTGTACTTTCCTGTCAGAGAGCACCTGTCTATCAAAAGCTCACTATCCAATCAAGAGTAGATCACTGTAAAGCCCGCCCCCACGAGAGGTTTGTGTCAAAACACCAAACTAAAAATGCGAACCATAAACGAAATCTCTGGCGAAATCTGTTAAGAGCCTGTTAAACTTGTGCGAATGAGTTCATTATTTTCATTTTCATTTTCATTGTGTTTTTCTTCTTTTGTAATGGCATATTTTTGATAGTTTCTGAAAAAGTTTCGTTCATTTTTATTGAAGCAAATGTAATTCCATAGATTTCACCGTTGGCTGCATCCGAAAACTGAAAAATGTTGCCGAATTCAGTGTTAGGTTCACTTCCTCTCTCCTGAGATGCCTGCATCTGGCCAGTTTTTGAAGGCATATGTATCTTTCGCTGCCTTTGATATCCCACAATCCTGTGCGTTCCATTCTATGAGAGGCTGCATTCGAAAAAATTCGAGGCAGCTGACTTGCTGCCTCGCTGTCGTATCAGGCAATGACTTTGCAGGCAGCGTTTTTGCACGAAGTAAGTGATTTCATTACTGCAATATTAATTTCTTGCTAGAAATAATATAAAAAGTGGAAAACTTTGACCAGAAACATAAATTTACACACAAACTGACCACCGACTACAACTTTCAGACACCATCTTTATTTTTTGGCTTAACTGTCACAGAATGGAACGCACAGGATTGTGGGATATCAAAAACCGTCCAGATGAAGGCATCTCAGGAGACGGGAAGTAAAGCTAACTTTGAATTCGGATGTGCCTTGATGCCTTCCTACCTCGGAATGCGTCCAAAGGCAGCTTTTTTCAGTTTTTGGATGCAGCCAGAGTTAGGCCAAAAAAAAAATGGCGTCTGAAAGTTGCGGTCGGTGGTCAATTTGTGTGTAAATCTAAGTTTCTGATCAATGTTATCAACTTTTTATGTCATTTCTAGCGAGAAATTGATATTGCAGTAATTAAATATCCACTTAATTATCACCAAAGACTATATTTCACTATATTTTGCTGTAGATCATTAAACCATTACTCTGCCTCAGAAGCCTGTCCGAAATCCTTTTAATGAGGTTCCTTCGTGCAAAACCGTTGCCTGCAAAGTCATTGCTTGATTAGACAGCAAGGCAGCAAGTCACCTGCCTAAGTTTTCGGATGCAGCCGTGTTCCTGGAACAACATATCAATCCACCAATCAAAATTTAGATATAACTTTCCAGGTAAATCTGTTTTAGGCTTGCAATTATGGTAAGTGCTTCTACATCCTTGTTAATCAGCAAGGCTATTATTTCCCACTGAGTTTAGGGATAAATTATGGGTAGGGTTAGGTTTAGGGGTCGTGATTCAGTTAAGTCTATTTTTGGACAATAATGTTGATCCAGTATCATCATAAGATGTTATGCTTTTTCTTTCATTTGTGTATGCATTTAATCGTGTAAATCATATGAATTTAATATTATAGTTCCAGAACAGGGGATTACAAGATTAAAAATCTGTAGTATGCCACACTTCCAAATGATTACCATATACATTTTTTCAAATAAATAAACTGCAACACACCATGATGTGGTTATTGATCAGAGTGATATATTTGAACAATAATTAAAAATTTTGTACTTGAAAGTATTATATTTGTAAGGACAAAAAACAAACAAACAAACAACCAAAAAAACCTATAAATATTTCTGATAACAGTACAGGAATAAATAACATGGGATCATATGAATTAATGCGCTATTTTTGGGCAAAAACAATAATAGTTGTTCAAAAATGTAATAGTTGTTCAGTTAAAAAAAGAAGTGCCAGTATATTTCAAGTTGACTAATATGTTGGCATAAGGGGAATCTAAAAAAAAAAAAAAAAAAAAACTTTTATATTTAAATAAATTAAAAGTATTTAATACATGAAAAAAAGTCAGTTCAAAGTGGACTTAAAATACTATAATCCCTGAAACCATTATATTTTTAGAGAAGTTAGTACCATGACTGAGGTTTCTTGTTTGAAACATTAAAATAATACATACGATAGCACAACACATCAAAACAGAGTTAGTTGTTTTCAGGCAATTTTCTTTTTTTTTACACAGATTTCCACAGATAAGAGGACCTTTTGTGGCTATAATTGGTAGCACATTCTACACAAGTTCTAGGTATAAACGCAACATCAAAATCTATATATGCAGACTGTAAAGGAGTGTATGCCTGTCCTCATGTACAACATGGCCCAGTTTAAAATGCTGATCTGAAATCGTCTTTTAAAATCAAATAGAAAAGAAGGAACTAACTCTGGATCAGCACTTTCACTCTTAGAGCTAGTATCATCAAAAAAAAGTGTGCCTTACAATGGAAAATACTTCATATGAGTATTACCCATTAATTATAACAGATACATATTCATTCTTTATAATTAATACACTGTTTTAGGACAGAAGACTGTAGTGCTCTTCTGATGGATCCAGATCTTCAGAAGTGTTTGTTTCCAAGCAAAGCTTGGTGTAACTCTGGAGTTACATGTGGAGGTAAAGGTCAAGTAGGTCATGTTGGTCATCAAAGTGGCAACATCCTGTGCACAGCAAAGTGTAGCATAATTACCAGCCTCCATTTTTCCTCAGTGAAATGATCTGATGGCAATGGCCCTCTGCCTACAGAAGGAAATGATGAAGAGGTCCTTCAGGTGGCGAATGTGAAAGTGGTTCACAAAAGTAGATACTCCCAAAACAACACATGCTAATTCTAATGTTCTGACAGTATGTAAGTCCAGAATGTAAAAGAGAAAAGCTGCAGCTGCATGTACTGGGTTTTTGTTAGCCTTTGATGATGTATTTTTTTCTACAGCACAGCCTGTTCTCTCTCTTAAGCCTTCTCTTCCTCTTGTTGATTCATGGCCTGGATTACTGCCATCTCTTTTGCCTCTTTTTTCTGGTTTCTCGCCTCAAACAGCAGCCTGACAGGCACAGGAAGGAATAATACTAGCATTGCATTGATCATTGCTGATAGTGCTCGTCCATCACAACTTAATATTAAAGAACTACAGATGGAATATTCTAAACTTAAAGATCACCTTAAGGGGCCGATGTGAGATCACACAACATGCTGAATATTACTTTATTTTTATCCACCGTTATTGAACAATTTGACTCACAGAATTAATCAAATCTGTATATGGGACGCCTAAGTTTACTTCAATATATTACAATTAAATTCTAATCTAACCATGATTATATATCGTTGAAAAGGTCTAAGACTCCTAATTAGATATTTTACCACTGTGTGTTGCTAAATATCATGTAGGAACAGTAATAGATTAGTTAATGATAAGAGTGCACCTCAAAACATGTACATAATAACAGGAGTCCTGACCTTTGTCACAAAAAATCATGTTGCACTTCCTTTGTCCCTATCACATCATAAATTATATATAATTTGAAATCTTAAACCCTCCAAATTCATCCTGTGAAAACCATTTTAAAACTGGACACTGCGTTACCATGTAAATCGTACTTTAAATTCTTATAGCGGGATACAGTATATTATGGTTTTATTAAATAATTAAAACTTTTCATAAACTTGACAAAATACATATCGTTGGAAATGTCTGAATCTCAAGTTTCCATATTTCATGGTATATTGGTGATATCCATATTTTGTCATAGACATAATATTTAGAGATGAATTGATACATTTGTGACAGAAAAAGGCATCAAAAAAATTTAATGGAGTTTGTGTTTCACCCAGTGAATGTTTGTGATATAAAGCCTACAGAAAATTGCATAGGAAACTTTTTTTTTTTTAATATCAACTTATAAACACAACTTATTTAGACATCTGGCTGTAATTTTATAGCAATGTTTGATTAAAACATTTTATAAAATTTATATAAAATAAAATCGTACAGTACATTTTCTTTAAAGTAAATTTAAACTTTTCTTTTTTTAATGCTTTCATTTTTTTAAATGATCTCACTTCTCCAATAATCTGCATTTTTTTGATTGTCTTCTTTAACAAGAGATCAACCTTAGGTCTGTATTCAAAAGCGTTTATAAATTATAACAATTTAAATTTGAATAGTGTATTTTCACATTTATGTTCGAAAAGAGGGGGGTGGGGGGGTGTTGACAGTTTAGAGGTTAAAATAACAATAATAAAATCAAGAGCCATATCACATAAACTGTTAAGACTGGATATTGCAATAGTGTCAGGTAAGATAGCTCCTGATCATTTCTGCACTTAATTACATAATGTTTTAATTACACATGTACCATTTTAAAAAAATTGGTTTACTACAAAAAATAAATAAATAAATAAATCGCTAAACGTAACCACACATTAACATGGTTTTGCAATACTAGCCATTTAGCTTCACCATGGTGTTAAAAGAGTAGAGAGTGGGTGATCTCTGAAACTCCCAGATGTACAAATCAGACCCTCCCACCTCTGTAATAACACGGAGATGTTAGTCCTGTCCGAACTGGTACATGAAAATCATCAGGTGATAGGAATTGAAACTCAAACGTATTTTAGAAAACTAGTCCCGTCTGAATAGGGCTTATGTTTATGTTTTGTGCCATCAAGTGGTTTATAGGAGAACTGAGCCCTTTACCCTATGCACCTTTAACCCAATTGTGCCCTATAAACTGGTTAAGTTAATCCAAATGACAGTAAAAAAAAAAAAAAAAACCTTGTTAACAGATAAAAGCTGAATGTAACACCTGTTTTTGATTATCCTCTGCACAATGCCATCAGTGGTGAGACTGTTTCCACTATCCATTGTTTGCAATATTCCCATTTTCCTTGGTACCTGTGTGTGGAAAACAGACACAGAATATAAACAAAAGCTGGCATTTTTGAGTATACATTCATACATTTAGACATACATATATTTAGCAGACGCTTTTATCCAAAGCGACTTACAGTGCTTTTTTTTCTTTCTTTTTTTTTTACCAGTATGTGTGTTCCCTGGGAATTGAACCCACAAACTTTTGTGCTGCTAACGCAATGCTCTACCATGGAGTAATTATCATTGTGACACTCACAGCATATGGGTCTGATCCATCTCTGTCTGGAAACACTTCAGTTTTCCCATGGCACACCAGGTCTACCTAAACCATGGGGACAGTGTATTACTCTATGGCCATGTTAACACAGCAGAATATGGTTTATCTAATTTATCGCTTATATTCCCACAAAAATCAGTTATTACCAAGAGTAACTGCATTCTATAACAGAACTGACTCCCCTTAAATTTTCTGGATTCTCAACTGAAGTTTTGACGTACAGAACCTTTACCTCCTCATGTAACTCTACAATACAGATGTGCTCGAACCTGATTACCAAAAAATAAGGGATTCAAATCAAAATATGAATTCTACCAAATTATAGTAAAATAAGTAATAGTCAACAAACACAGTCACTCCTCGTGTTTGCTGGATAAAAGGTGATCCAGAGTTATTATGTAATCTCTACAAATGAAATGTGCACAGAAAACAGAGCTTGACATGCCGGAAAAAAAAATGGTGGCCACACAAGTATCGGTCTGAATCTGAGTAAAATGTTATTTAATTTATTTTATTTTTGAGTGATTTTATTTAACATCTAGTTGTATTGCTGTAATAAGAAGATATTGAAATAAATTTTAGAATTGTAATAAATATTAATTTTATAGTTATACAAGGTGTACAGTAAATACTGTTGTCAATCCTAAATACTGTGAACATGGCCAATTGAGACAGCATGATTACTGGCCACAGTTTTTATGCTGATGGTCAAAAGCCGGTGTTATTTCTAACTCTGTCAAGTAGGTCTGACAAAAGTCAAGAATCAAATTTAACATAATGTAGGGGTGCTTACCTTGAAATGTTCCAATAAGTCTTTTGTGATAGCATATGGTGCTCCTATAACAACCTCAGACACATGCTGGGAGATTTGAAAACAAAATAAAGAAATTAAAATCAAACTATTTAGAACAAATATATCAAGACATAAATGGGCATTGACTGCAATGCAATGCAAGATTAATCCTCACTCGACAGGCCAGCACACTTAGAGTCCTCTCATGGATGTTCATGATGGGATAGTTTTTCCCCTTGTAACGATTCACCTCCTAGAGTGATGATGATAATAATAATAATAATAAAAACAAAACCTGTAGATATTTCCTAAGATTTTCCTGTATTCAGCTTACCTGATCAAAGTGCAAGCCCACAATAACATATGGCTTCTCTGAAAGCTGGGAAACTGCATCCAAGAAATCCACATGGCCAATGTCTGAATTGCATCAGGTCAAAGAATGCAGGGGTCTCCAGGGCAAAACAACACATTGTGTACATTCACAAATCAAGTGAGAAAAACGACAGAGCACTGGTAAAATGTACTCGGTTACTAAACGTAACCTCGGTTCTCTCTAGAAGAGCGAACGAGTACTGCGTCTTAGCTAAGACGCTACGGGAAAAGTCTCTTTTCACGAAATACTGAAGCAAAAAATTATCCTTAATTTTGTATTTTTGTAAAGCGCATTTGCAGCAGTACACAGCCATAGGCGAGACGGCTCGTTCGCTCATTGGCTTGTTCTGCGGCAACTGCACAGCCTATCGAGCGCAGGCTGATGCAACATCAGACCAATAAGGGCGCTTCGCGCCCTTCTTGCCACTTCCCGCCGAAACGGGTGTGGCCCAACCTATAAAAGGAGCTCGAAAAGGCTGACTCACCTGATTTATTTCATCGCCGAAGCGAACCAGAGTGAATCGTACGCACGGCAGAGAACGCAGTACTTGTTCGCTCTTCTAGAGAGAACCGAGGTTACGTTTAGTAACCGAGTACGTTCTCTTACGAGAGCTCTCTCGTACTGCGTCTTAGCTAAGATGCTACGGGAACCCAATGTAAAACGCCGTGCGCGCAGGGATCACACACCAATAAACCTGAAGCAACGCCCAGGATTTACAGTACACAGTCACCTGAGGAACTCACAGAGAGTCCAGGACAGGAAGGGGGGAAGCCCTCCGTCCCATATCTAGCAGCATCCGTAGATGCGGCAATATGACATCACACAGCTGAGGCAATACCTGACCAATGTGGCAATGCGGGTCTTACGCAATACGCTCATGAACTCAGAATTCCCCTCAGGGCCCTGATTCGACTATACCGACAGCAGCCTTGCTTGCAAGGCGGGAACCTCCAGGTTATAGAACCTGATAAATGTAGACGGCGAGGCCCAACCTGCCGCCATACATATATCCTGCAAGGAGATCCCAGTAGATCACGCCCACGACGAGGCGACGCCCCTTGTGGAGTGTGCTCTGACGCCCAGCGGGCACTGAAGGCCCCTGGAAGCGTAAGCTAACGCTATAGCATCAACTATCCATCTGGATAGAGTCTGTCTCAAAACAGCCATTCCCTTGGAACGGTCACTGGACGAGACAAACAGCTGCTCAGTCTGTCGAAAGGCAGCAGAGCGAGACACATAAGCTCTTAAAACCCTGACAGGGCAAAGAAGACTCGAGTCTCTATCCTCTCCTGACACCGGCAGGGCAGACAGGGCAATAACCTGAGCCCGAAACGGCGTGTTGAGGGATTTCGGCACATAACCGTGCCTAGGTTTGAGTATGACCTTTGAGCCATTAGGCCCAAACTCCAAGCACGACTGGCTCACACATGGAGGGACCACAACTCCGGTTGAGGGTGCCAAATCGAACCCCTGGCCTGCGAGAGGAGGTCCCTCCTCAACGGTACTGGCCACGGGCTGACATCTGCTAACTGCATCAAATCTGGGAACCATGGTTGGTTCTTCCAAAGAGGTGCTACAAGCAGTATTGAACATCTCGTTTCTCTCACCCGTTCTATAACTTGCGGAAGGAGGGAGACGGGAGGGAAAGCATAAAGCGGGCAGCACGGTCATTTCCGTGACAGCGCGCTTTCGTTCTTGGAAAAGAATGCGGGGCAGTGAGCGTTTTCATGGGACGCGAAGAGGTCCACCTCCGCCCTGCCAAATCTCTCCCACAACAGCCGGACTGTTTGCGGGTGTAGAGACCATTCGCCCGTAGGAACATTGCCTCTGGACAGCCTGTCTGGACCCAGATTCTGTAGCCCAGGCACATGCACTGCCCTCAGCGAACGCACGTTGCGCTGAGCCCAAACCAGGAGGCGTTCCGCCAGCCTGTACAGGTTTTGGGACCCGAGACCGCCCTGGCGATTTATGTAGGACACCACAGACATGTTGTCCGAACAGACTAAGACGTGGTGGTCCTTGATTTGGGGACAAAAGCGCATCAGCGCGTTCTCCACTGCCAGCATTTCCAGACAGTTGATATGATGGAGCTTTTCCTGTTCTGACCACAGGCCAAAGGACGGTCTGCCCTCGAGCAGCGCTCCCCATCCCGAAGTGGAGGCGTCCGTCGACACCATCTTCACATTCGGGGAAGTCCCCAGGCTTACACCTGATTGGTACCAGCCGTTTGCTGTCCAGGGTTTCAGGGCTGTGACACAGCTCTGATTGACCTTGAGACGCAGTAGGCCAGACACCCACGCTCTGCGCGGCACCCGCGCCTTCAGCCAGAGCTGCAGGGGGCGCATGCGGAGCAGGCCCAGCTGCAGAACCGGAGATGCTGAGGCCATGAGGCCCAGCACCTTCTGACAGTGTTTGAGCGAAACGGTCGCGCCGCAGCGGAAAGAACTCGCTGCGCGCTGAATGCCCAACGCGCGCTGTGGTGACAGCTGCGCCGTCATGGAACACGAGTTCAGAACTATACCCAAAAAGCTCCGCTCGTGATCGAGCCAGAATCAGCCAGTCGTCCAAATAATTCAGCACTCGCATGCCTCTGAGTCTAAGAGGAGCGAGCACTGCATCCATGCACCTCGTAAACGTACGAGGAGCCCGGACAAGCCGAACGGCAGGACTGTAAACTGGTATGTCTGGCCCTCGAAGGCGAATCTCAAATATCGCCTGTGACTTGACGCTATCTGTATTTGAAAATATGCGTCCTTCAGATCTATTGACATGAGCCAGTCCCCTCTGCGAATCTGCGCGAGGAGCTTCCTGGTCGTAAGCATTCTGAAACTGCGTTTCATCAATGCCTTGTTCAGCTGTCTTAGATCCAGTATGGGCCGGTCTCCCTCGCTGAGTGGGGCTCTGACGAGCCGCAGGAAGGCATCTTAAAAAAGACGCAAGCTCTTTTACGAGTGTGTGTCACAAGGCGAACACACACACACACACACACATAAAGAACAGTTGGATATAACAGAATTGAAAGGATATAGGCGCCGGACAGCGCAGCAGGAATGGCAGTGGAAGGCGGCGAAGGCCAGCAGCTTCAGAATGGCTTGTCCCGCTGATATGCTTCTCAGACGGCGCTTGCTTCCTTCGTTATCCAGCGATGCGTGAGCTTCGCTGAAGAGATGAAAAATCAGGTGAGTCAGCCTTTTCGAGCTCCTTTTATAGGTTGGGCCACACCCGTTTTGGCGGGAAGTGGCAAGAAGGGCGCAAAGCGCCCTTATTGGTCTGATGTTGCATCAGCCTGCGCTGTGCAGTTGCCGCAGAACAAGCCAATGAGCGAAAGAGCCGTCTCGCCTATGGCTGTGTACTGCTGCAAATGCGCTTAAAATTAAGGATAATTTTTTGCTTCAGTATTTCGTGAAAAGAGACTTTTCCCGTAGCGTCTTAGCTAAGACGCAGTACAAGAGAGCTCTCGTAAGAGAACTACCCATGGTAACATAACATTTTATGGCCTAATTCGTATTTTCCACAGAGAGAATAGGTCAGGTCATTTAAATATTATTAAACAAATAGAACATTAGAGACAAAAAATCCAAAGAGAATTTTAAAGCCACTGAACATGACAAACAAAACGTTTTATTCATATTGTGAATCTAATGTATGTATATACAGAAAGAAAGAGTTCTGCACCTTTACGAAAACTCCAAATGAAATAATAAAAAAAGTTTAATTAGTTTTAAAATATCAAAGAATGAAACAACAAAGTATTCTGAGCTAGTTGTTTGCTTTCATACTGAAGAATAATTAGCTGCATAGACCAATATACTCACACACTGTATGTTTGAAAGAAGGACAGTATTGTCCTTTGTTTTTCTTTTCTGCAGAACATTTAACTTACAGTTCCCAGCCTGACAAATAATAATGACAATAGATAAGAATATCAACAGAGTAACAATGATAACACAATTTATGGTCCAGTGAGGTTATTTATACCTTTGTTTATACAAGTGAATTATATAACTTTATTTAAGAGGGGCTGTTCCTGTCTCCAAGCTATTTTATTTTTGGTAGTGTAATACTGTAGCTGTCATAGCTCTTGTGATGTTGGGAGGAACCACGGCTTATCAGCTGACTATTTTAAATGAATTATTTACCCCCAAAATTACATTTCTGTCATTTTGATATGTTCAATCGCCTGAAGTCATACGATTTGTGTGAGGAACAGACACAGAATTTGTTATTTACTGTTAATCTTCACCTCCACCAGGTTTATAAAATAATTAAAAAATCTATTTTGTGAATGCATTCAGTTACATCTTTTTTTCTGATATTTAACTAATATATTTTATTTTAATATTTTTATTTTAACAGAAGAAATTTTGGGTGCTCTAATTATTGTCTAAGCATTTAAGGATACGGAATAGGTCAAAACCTCCAGCCACATATATGATGGTGTCTCCTGGCTGAGGTTCCTTTCCTGAGGCAAACTGGATGATTTTTTGGGATGTCTGCAGGAACTGTGACACTCCTGTCCAGGGACTGTGGCCCTTTGGGCCCTGTGGTGAGCAGTACAGAAATGATAACAAACATTACAGAAATAAACAACAAATGAGTGATGGCATTTTAATCATAGTTCATAATGCAGATTCCTATAGTAATTACACTTAAGTACAATTTATTGAGCACGATGTGAGCCTTTTAGAACTTTTAAACCAGCAGCCCTTTCAAGAAGCCAACAAGTAATTTACTGGTGTTAAGAGCACACAATGTGTCTCTGATTATGGACTGTGACGAAAATAAAGCTTTTTTATCTGCCAACTTGGCAGAGGCATGTGAATGCAATGCTAGCAGAAGGAAGAACAAAAGGGCAAAGAAATAAAACAAGTAAACAATCCTGGGACCTGCAAAATTATTATTGCAGGCTTGCCTTGCTGACTAGGTTAAGGCAAGAGCATGGTTTTCTAAACAAATGTTTACAATACTGTTGTACTGACGGAATTATTTTAGTTATAACCAAAATTCCCCAAAAAGTATCTGTAGTGTACTTCTAAACATTTTACTCTTTACAAAAAGTTACAAGACTAACCAAAAGGGAATAAAAAACTCACTCTTCCAAAGTTGTCTGTGTGCTGTTGATAGTCTGAACTGCCCTGAAGAGGAAAGAAAGATGAAGAAATTAATGTCCAATTTGACTATGAGTAATTATAGCATACCAGAGACATATCAGAAATATTCTCTACACAAGTATGTAAGGCAGACGTGAATGCTTGGTCAGTGTATTGCAAGCGTGTGTCACGGGGCAGTAGAGACCGCAGAAGAAAGAACAGGGTCTGGGTCCAAATGCAGGGAAGCACTTTTAATAAACTGAAACAAAAGCCAACAAGGCAAAAGAAAAAGGGTTCAAAACTCTACAACAGAAGTACATAACACAGTTCACAACTACAGTTAACAAATAACAATTAATCCAGCCAGACAGAGTGGTTTGTGAGATAAGAGTATATAGTCCTTGAGTCCGGGAGAATGTGAGGAACAGAGGTGGAGCAATTAAAACAATAATCAGATAACAAGATGGCCGGGGTCAGAAAATAGACAGGAGAGAGCACATGGCACCAAACAAACACAACACTCACAGAAAGACAGTGTAATATGGTGGCCTTCCCTGGCACACCAGCTGAAGACTGTGACATAATCCACTCCCTTAAGGAGTGGATTCCAGACACTCCAAAGTAAAAAATCAAGGAGGGAGGCGGAACGGAGGTGGATCAGGGGGAGGGATGGAGGGCCAGACCCGTGTAGTGGAAGAGGACCTGGAGAAAGAGGTAAAAAAAAAAAAAAGATGCCAGGGTGGGGCCGGCAGCTTGGCAGTCAGCAGGAGTGGAGCCTGCCTCTTAGGCCGACTTGGGGGAACTGTGAACGGGTGCCGCCGCCGTCTCGGTGGAACTATGAGCGGATGCCGCTGACTCGGTGGAACTATGAGCGGACGCCGCTACCTCGGTGGAACTATGAGAGGACGCTGCCGCCGCCACCTCGGGGGAACTATGAGCGGACACCGCTGCCTCGGTGGAACTATGAGAGGAAGCCGCTGCATTGGTGGAACTATAAGCAGACGCCGCTGCCTCGGTGGAACTATGAGAGGATGCCGCTGCCTCGGTGGAACTATGAGCGGACGCAGCCGCCTCGGTGGAACTATGAGCGGACACCGCTACCCCGGTAGAACTATGAGCGGACGCCGCTGCCTCGGGGGAACTATGAGCGGATGCCGCTGCCTTGGTGGAACTATGAGCGGACGCCGCCGCAACCTCGGGGGAACTATGAGCGTATGCCGCTGCCTCGGGGGAACTATGAGCGGACGCCGCCGCCTCGGTGGAACTATGAGCGGACGGCGCTGCCTTGGTGGAACTATGAGCGGACGCCGCCGCCTCGGGGGAACTATGACCGGATGCCGCCGCCTCGGTGGAACTATGAGCGGACGCCGCTGCCTCGGTGGAACTATATGCGGACGCCGCTGCCTCGGAGGAACTATGAGCCAAATGCAGGAAAGTCCAAATGCAGGAAAGCACTTTAATAAACTGAAACAAAAAGGATAACAAAGCAAAAGAAAACAGGATCAAACTAGGCAACATCTAATCAACAACATACATGACTAGAAATTCGCTAGCACTAGAAATACAAAATAACAGAACACGATTAACAAGCAACAATTAATCCAGCCAGACAGAGTGGTTCGTGAGACGAGAGTATATAGTCCGTGACAATGGGCAACAGCTGTATGTGTGAGTGTGTGTGATTGAGTGACCAGGTGTGCGGAGTGAAGGTAAATGAGTCTGGGAGAAAGGGAGAAACACAAGTGGAGCAACTAAACATTAATGAGGTAACAAGATGTCCAAAAACAGGCTAGAGGTCAATAACAAGAAAAGCAGTCCAAAAACAAGAAACATGAAAAAACACAAAGGCACATGAGAAAGCCGGGTGACGGAAAACAAGGACTCCATGAAACAGAAACAGACTGGTTTATATAGACAGGTTAAAATGATGAAAGTGGAGACAGCTGAGTGCAATTAACAGGTGTGCAATTAACCGTGATGAAAGGGACAAAGGCTTTGTGGGAAATGTAGTGCCTGCAGTGGGGTGATTATGGGGAAGTGAGACCACTAGTGGACACCCAGGGAAACACAAACCAGACACTGTGACATTACCCCCCCCCCTCTTAGGAGCAGCTACCAGATGATCTACCGAACACAAGAACATACCAAAGAACACAGAGACCAGGAGGGAGGTGGACTGGTGGAGGATAAGGGGGAGGGACGGAGGGCCAAGTCCATAGAGGGAAACAGAGACAGGAAGAGAAAAAACAACAACAACAACAACAACAACGAGACCAGGAGGGAGGTGGACCGGCGGAGGACTAGGGGGAGGAAGTGACCGGAAGTGAAAAAAAACAAAAACAAAACAACAACAAAACAGAGGCCAGGAGGGAACGGAAAGTTCAGGGGCCCAGGGCAGAGCCGACAGGGCAAGAATCCAGGGTGGAGCAGGTGGAACTGGAGCCCACCAGGATGGCGCAGATGGAACTGGAGCCCACTGTGCAGAGAACCACTGTGGCAAGTGGGGCGGGGCCGAGAGCCGTGGGAACGGAGAGAGGCCAGTGGAGTGATTGGAAATGAGTGACACCTGCTCGACCCACCGGTCTCGAGTCCCACGGAGGAGATGGAAGGATATGAAACAGGAGCGATGACAGTGAAGGACGAGAGAGGACCAGGCCTGGATTTATTTTGTGTTTTGATTTTGTTTGTGCATGGCAGTCGTCCGTGAGGGGCTGCTGCGCTGTTTTGTGTTTATTTTGATTATTAAAGTCATTTTGATTATCTGCCGGGTCCCGCCTCCTTCTTCCCAATGATTTTGAAGTTTGTACTGCGTTACAACCACCACTGCCTTGCGGTCGAGACAGAGGCCCACCAGGGCGGCGCAGAGGGCCACCACAGCTGAGCAGACAAGACAGATGGTCACCAGGGCGGCGCAGAGGACCACCACCTCCGTGTGGTCGTGACAGAAGCCCACCAGGGCGGCGCAGAGGACCACCACAGCCGTGTGGTCGAGACAGAAGCACAGTGGGATCGATGGCACAGGAGAGCACAGGAGAGCACAGGAGAGCAAGTCTGGTTAGGTAAGCCTGAAATAGATAGCATAAACAGGTTAAGGGTGGCCTCCATGGCCCTGATGAGATGGTAGATGGTCTCCATGGCCATGACAGGGCAGGCGGTGAGTTCCTGGATGGCCTCCATGGCCATAACAGGATAGGACAAGCGCTCAGGAAGTTCGGTTGAGATGTGACGAGGCTCTGGAAGTTCAGCAGAGACGTGAAGATGCTCTGGTAGTTTAGCAGAGACGTGAAGAGGCTCTGGTAGTTCAGCAGAGATGTGAAGAGGCTCTGGTAGTTCAGCGGAGACGTGAAGAGGCTCTGGTAGTTCAGCAGAGACGTGAACAGGCTCTGGTAGTTCAGCAGAGACGTGAAGAGGTTCAGGTAGTTCAGCAGAGACGTGAAGAGGCTCTGGTAGTTCAGCAGAGACGTGAAGAGGCTCTGGTAGTTCAGCAGAGACGTGAAGAGGCTGTGGTAGTTCAGCAGAGACGTGAAGAGGCTCTGGTAGATCCGTGGTGATTTCACTGGGTTCAGGAAGATCAACTGTGGCTTGACCTCGTTCCGGAAGATCAACGGTGACTTGACTTGACTCAGGAAGATCAACGGTGACTTGACTTGACTCAGGAAGATCAACAGTGACTTGACTTTGCTCATGAAGATCATTGGTGACTTGCCCTTGCTCATGAAGATCATTGGTGACTTTCCTTTGCCCATGAAGATCATTGGTGACTTGACTTTGCCCATGAAGAACACTGGTGACTTGACCTTGTGACTCAACGGGAACCTGACTCGACCCTGGAGGGTCAACGGGAACCTGACTCGACTCAACGGGGACCTGACTCGACTCTGGAGGGGCCACGGGGACCTGACTCGACTCTGGAGGGGCCACGGGGACCTGACTCGACTCTGGAGTGACCACAGGGACCTGGTCAGTGGGGACCTGACTTGACTCTGGATGGTCACCTGACGGAAAACAAGGACTCCATGAAACAGATAAAAACAGAACGGTTTATATAGACAGAAGTAAATGATGAAAGTGGAGACAGCTGAGTGCAATTAACAGGTGTGCAATTAACCGTGATGAAAGGGACAAAGGCTTTGTGGGAAATGTAGTGCCTGCAGTGGGATGACTATGGCTATGTGAGACCACTAGTGGACACCCAGGGAAACACAGACCAGACACTGTGACATTAATATGGTGGCCCTCTCGGACACAACAGCTGAAAAGTACTTAATGTACATTTTTGCATTTCTGTGTCATGGCAAACCTCAGTATTCTAGGTATTTTTTAGAACTTTTTTTAACAGATAGTTTTCATCATCAGTTCCAATAAAACTTACGGAGTTACAGACATAAGGTGTAAACATGGTACCAAAGTGACAAGCAAACCAATAAAACTGAACAACAGTATGATGGTAAATGTTTCCATAAAAATAGGTATTAAAACCCAAAATTATTTAGTTGTAGCATGAACCATGCCAACCAACCAAACCCTGGCCCTGGCATTAGCATGGAATTTATGCTAATGCACACTATAGCGCTCTGTAATGCAACTGTGAATGCAACGTACTTAAATTATGAACGGATGTCTGACATATTTGAAATCATGCTTGTAGAGTGAGAACTGTCTGCATTTACAAATGTTGAGGATGTTTCGGGCCTCACCATGTTGCTGTGATGAGCTTTGGTCATGAGCAGCATGCGGCCAACCAGGTCTGTAGTGGAAACACCTTGGGTTCTCTTGCACTCTCTGTAAAGGTCCACTTTAAATGAGAACTTTAATAAACATGGGCAAAACGTTAGCAGTGTGATCAGCAGAGGGGCTTACCTGTACCTACCCGACTTCTTCACTTCTTCATATGTGTCTTTCCCATCCACAGTAAGAGTGATGTCATCTGAGGAGACAGGAACACAGTTGAGCTGATTCAGGACATAATAAAGTTTCCATTAGTGTTTCCATATTGAGTTTCACAAGGATGGGTCATCTAAGAAAAGAAGATTTTACACTAATTCTTCTTATTGTAAGTTTAACCCTGTGTACAGTGCCAAAAGGAGTGTAACCAGCAAGTGGTGTATTAAATACTGTGCCCAAAATTCTGTGCACGGAGGAACAAGATCAAACAAGTTACTCAAAGCTTTATTTCCAGAGGAGAGTAGTGATGCGCTAACACTTTAGTTAATATATATTCAGACAACTAGAAACATGATATAATGTGCTTTTTAATGTTTACTAATAACCTTATTTAACATTGCCTAGTGATTACATGACTATATGTAGTCCAAAATGCGGCTTTTAGAGTCTTTATCAGGTCAAGAAAATATGATAATATTACCCCAATTTTACAATCTCTACACTTGCTACCTATTAAGGTCCTTATCAGTTAAAAAATATTACTGCATACTTATAAAGCCCTAAATGGTTTAGATTCCGCCCCTGCGTACCTAAACAGTCTTATACCACGCTACAATCCATCAAGCTCTCTAAGGTCACAAAACTCTGGACATTTGGAAGTACCTAGGATATCAAAGTCCACTAAAGGAGTTTTTTTGCATTAGCCTCCCAAACTCTGGAATAGCCTTCCTGTCAACGTTCGGGGTTCAGACACAATCTCTGTTTAAATCTAGATTAAAGACACTTAATAACTCTTTAGCCAACCAATTGCATAATGTATCTCATGACCTTGTACTCCAAATGTATCTGAATGAAAGCTATGATAATCTTTCTCTATTTTCTTCTCTGTTTCTGCCACAGGGTGGGAACTAGGAATTACACAAGCTTGCGTCTGAAAAATGTCTACAGATGTCAATTTCAATTCATATAGTCATGTGCTTCTGGAAAATCTACAAATGATTTGAATAAAAGCTTTTGTTAATTCACAACAATTTTGTTGTTTAAGGGTTGGTGAAAGGGTGGGAAGTGTACAGGGCTCAGGAACACTGTTCATTTATTCTAATATCACTATTCATTGTTTGATAAATGAACAAGTATTATAAATAAGTAGTTTGCTCCCAAATTACAATGTGTGTGATGTGTGATGTTTAGGATTTATTTTTCTTTCTAAACTTATAAGTAACCATCTTTTACACAAACATTGTTACAGCAGCTAAAATCCCATGAAGCCCATAAATATACTAAATGTTAATAAACATTTATAAACAAATTATTCAACAAATGATGAATAGTTTACACTTTAGTTTGGATACTACAAAAACATGAACAAAATTCTTTAAGATGTGAGAATAGTAGAATTCTATACAACCAAGTGAACCAACACAAGACAAAATATCTGAGCTTTACAGATTGTGATTACAATTTAATGAAAAATATGTGAGCATGAATAGTTTGTGAAGAGCTTAAAACTACTAATCAAGTAAAATATAATAATAATGTAAACACACCATTAGGTAAAACATAAACTTACGTTTAATGACATTTGTTAGCATTCAAAAGTACATTAACAATTAAGCTTGTAATCATTGTATAATTTCTGTTATAATCATTTGTAGATTTTTAAAAAGTGCTTATAGTATGAATGGGAAGTTTAATGACATTTGTAAGCATTCCCTAATGGTCAGTTAAGCATTATATAATGTTTGTTAATGATTTATTAATGAAGTATTTAACAATTTAACAAATCATTTGAAAATATTTGTAAAAAGTGCGAATCATGTGAATGGAAAACCTGATGACATTTGTAAGCATTTCAATTTCCATTAAATAATTGTCTGTTAATAATTAGGTTATTTTAATAAGTCCATTAGTAAACATGAACAAGCACATTATCTTATATTTCTAGCTATGTGAATATATATTAACTAATAATCTGTTAAGCTTAAATAATGTTTGTTAATGCTTTATTAATGAGTCATTATAAAGAGTTACTCTCACTGTTCAAAATATTAATAAAAGTATAATATAAATATAATTCCTCTTCAGGAACTCGAGCTGCGTCGAGAACGTTTGGGGAACGCGTCCAGCGTGACGTCTCTGAATAATGTGTATAATCAGTCCAAAAGGAAGGGCGAGACGTCATAGGCGGGTGACATCAGAGACCAGGAAGCATAAAAGCATGAGCGGCGAAGCCGGTAATTAGCCTTGTGTCTTCAGCAAGCGCTCTGTGTGTGTGTGTCAGTTGCTATCTGTTTGTGAGTCTTATTTAGTGTCGTTTGTCCACTGATAAAGTCCATTGTCAAAGCTTCAATCAAGAGAAGTTTTGGGCGAGAGCAGGCAGCATTCAGGCTATGCGTTTTCCCTGCCCAAAAAAAAAGAGGTGGGGACACACACAGCTTGTGTGTTGTCTGCTTCAGAGTGAAGCGCGCAGTGTCAGCTCTCGAGGGAGTTGACGGCTGCGATGCGAGCCTTTGCTTCACTCTCAGAAGGCTCTCTTTGAGGAGAGAGCTTTCACTGGCGTTTCTCGCGGTGCCAGCCCCGTTTTCGCCGAGGCGGAACGGTGGTTGTGCTCGCGGGATTCGCTTTCGGATCTGCTGGAAGGAATGTAAGAGGGGCAAGTCCCTATCTTCTTTCTTAGTCACCAGATCCGGCGCCCGCTCTCGGTGGTCGGAAGCGAGCGTTTGCGGTACTTTCTCCCCGATGAGAGGGCGCGACACGCTGCCTGTCTTTCTCTGAGGAGATTGATGTGGAAAGGCGTCGATGAGCTCGCCAGTTGCACAAGCACCAGTCACACAAGCATATTAATATTAACATAAGCAGCATTAATGAAGAGTGGAGCTCGCTCAGGCAGCTCTCGGGGGCCTGATTGTGCTTTTCTCGCTGTTAAGCGCTCCGCTCTCGCCGGGCACACTCCGAGGAATGTGTCCGTGCATGCAATCTTGCGGTCGCGGTTTCGCCCGTGCTGAGGGGATAGCGGGAATCGCACATGATCTGGCGAACGGGTTTGTGAAGGCTCCTATCTCCACCCGTGTTCACTAGATCTAGAGCTCGTTCTCGAGGCTTGGAAACCAGCGCACCGGTTTCTTCGCCCTCTGAGACAGCTCACTGCTGCTGCTGCATGCTCTCTCGCCGGGCACGCTCCGAGGAGTGTGTCCGTGCATGCGATCTTGCAGTTGCGGTCGCGCTGTTGCTGAGGCACGGCGGCGACCGCGATAGCAGGAATCGCACATGATCTGGTGAACGGTTTGGAGACGGCTCGCCCTATCTCCACCCGTGTTCACTAGATCTAGAGCTCGTTCTCGAGGCTTGGAAACCAGTGGTTTCTTAGCCCTCTGAGACAGCTCGCTGCAGCATCCATCTTTCTCTGAGGAGATTGATGTTGTTTGTGTAACTGAGTAGCATAAAAATATATATATATATATATATATATATATATATATATATATATATATATATATATATATATATATATATAAAACGTGTGTATTACATTGTTTTATTTTTATGTGAGTTTTTTCTACACCAGACCGTGTTGACTAGTCTGGATGCTGACTACATTTAATTCTAAGGAATAAAATGACATATTTATGTGAAGTTAGATGTACAGGGGCTCTAGGGATGTGATTTCTTGTGTGAGAACACGTGTGTAGAACACTTCCTCTAAGGAGGTTGAGGCGATCAGGGGCTGCTGGGCAGAGCCCCACGTGCCGGGGGTGTCACTTTTGTACTCCGCAGACGCTAGAGTCAAAGTGGCGCTCCCAGGCCGAAGGCTTCTAGTGGAAAGCCGTTGTTTTCGCTGGATAGCCTTCATCATAACGTCCTGACGCCTAGACCTAGGATGTTTTGAGGGCCAGCTCCCTCTGTGGAAGAGTGGTGTACACCGCATTACATGGTGCCCGTCTCTCCTCAGTGCCCTCAGGAGATCGTTCTGCCAACCCTGCCGGTGTTCCAGGGAGCAGCGATCTCCGGCGAGCGCTTCTCTCAGTTACCGCCCGGAAACGTAGCGGTGCTGAGAGGCTCGCTACCTCTACGGGGGTCTCTAGAGCAGCTAGTACGGTCGTCCCCTGCTGGTCCACCGCTTCAGGGCACCGAGCTAGTGGCTCTAGGCGCACCAGAGGCCAGTCTCGTGAGACTGGTTCCCTTAGGAGGTCACATGGCGGTGTGGGAGCCCCTGCCAATGTACTTCACGGGGTCCTGCCCCGAGCAGGCTCTGGTCTAGTCTTCCTAGCAGACGATGTGGGTCTGAGGACCGTCGTTTTTAGGAGACTTCAGCTACGAGAGTCCTGATGCTGCGGCTCAGGACCTCAGAGGGCAGGCACCTTTGGGGAAGAGCGGTGTACACCGCATTACACGGTGCCCGTCTCTCCTCAGTGCCCTCAGGAGATCGATCTGCCAACCCTGCCGGTGTTCCAGGGTGCAGCGGTCTCCAGCGAGAGCTTCTCTCAGTTACCGCCCGGAAACGTAGCGGTGCTAAGAGGCTCGCGACCTCCTGGGAGGTTTCCAGAGCAGCTAGTTCGGCCGTCTCCTGCCGGTGCGCCGCTACAGGCCACCGAGCTAATTGCTCTGATGCAACCAGAGATCAGTCTTGAGGGGCTGATTCCCTTAGTAGACTATATTGCAGCGTGAAAACTACTGCCAAATGTGTCTCAGTGGGTCCTGCACACTGTAGTGAGAGGCCACAGAATCCAGTTCTGGTGGGCCCCAAGCAGGCTCTGGTAATGGAACAGAAGTAGACTCTCTCTGAGGACGGAGACCATTGAGGTGGTCCCTCCTTGGGTTGCAGAGTCCGGGTCCTACAGCCGGTACTTCACTATTCTGAGGCAGGATGAGGTGTTGTGTCCTTTTCTAGATCTGTGCTTTTGAACCTCTCAGTCAGGGGACTGAAGTTTAGCACGCCTGCACAGGCCAAGTCCGAGGACTGGTGTGTCACGATCTATCAAAAGATGCACTTATCTCCATTCTTCTTCATCGGAAGTTCCTGAGGTTTGCTTTTGGGGGCAAAAGCCTACCAATACGGATCTTCCACTGGCCTTGCACTCACACCTCACACTTTCACGACTCAACCACATTGACGATTGGTTGATATCAGCTCAATCTGAGCAGATGACGGTTCGGCACCGAGGTGTCGTTCTCGCTCACATGAAAGAGCTGGGGTTAAGACTTAACGCCAAGAAAAGTGTGCTTTCTCCAGTTCACAGAACCACTTATCTGGGCATGGTGTGGGATTCGACCATGGTGCAGGCACGTATGTCACCTGCTCGGATCGAGTCGATCCTCACTGCAGTCGCGAGAGTGAGAGAAGGCCGGTCACTCACTGTCAAGCAGTCACAGAGATTGCTGGGTCTGATGGCAGCTGCGTCCAACGTGAATACTATTGGCCTGCTGTACATGAGACCCCTACAGTGGTGGGTCAAGACCAAGGGGTTCTCCCTGAGGGGAAACCCACTTCGCATGCTAAAGGTCACGCGGCGCGCCTTGGTTCTTGTCCCAGGGCCCAGTGCTGGGAGTTCCTTGTCACCGCATGATGCTAGCGACGGACACATCCCTCACCGGCTGGGGTGCGGTCATGAGTGGGCACCCTGCCTGTGGTCTGTGGAGTGGTCGCCATCTGACATGGCACTTCAATTGCCTGGAGAAGCTGGCCGTGCTTCGTGCACTTCGTTATTTTCTCCCAGACCTAAGAGGTCACCATGTGTTGGTGCGCACCGACAGCAGCAGCGGTGGTCTCTTACATCAACCACAAAGGAGATCAGCACTCACGCCGTTTATACAACTAGCGTACCAGATCCTTGTGTGGGCCCAGGACGAATTCCTCTCGCTCAGAGCAGTTCAGATTCCTGGGCATCTTAATATGGGAGCAGACATCCTGTTGAGGCAGGGGCCGAGGCCCGGGAATGGCGGCTTCACACTTCCTGCAGGCTCTCCGCAGGGTTGACCCACTCCACCCTGAAGGTCTACGTGGCGGCCATGGTGGCCTACCGCGCCCCTCTCTGTGGCCAGTCAGTGGGCAGAAACCCTCTGGTTACATGTTTCCTCCATGGTGCGCTGAGGCTGAGGCCTCCGGCCAGAAGAAGCTTATGCTAAGCGGTGATCAGGATGTTATCCTAAGCCTTGAGTCCTCTAATCTCCCTTCTCCTGGGGGTCAAGACTCACTCCTTCTGAAGTTTGGCCATTGGACGGGTTGTCCCCGAATTCTGTCAGGCTCCTTCTCTTGCTTTAGCTGTGCTCTTCCACACTAGGCAGAGATTTGAAAGTCTGGCGGCGTGGGCATTCTCGTTCCCCAAACGTTCTCGACGCAGCTCGAGTTCCTGAAGAGGAACGTCTAAGGTTACGTATGTAACCCTGGTTCCTCGAAGGAACGAGACGCTGCGTCGCAGTGCCAAACTTCCGGCATCTCTGGCCGGCGCTTGCTTCATCCTTTGAGGCTAATTACCGGCTTCGCCGCTCATGCTTTTATGCTTCCTGGTCTCTGACGTCACCCGCCTATGACGTCTCGGCCTTCCTTTGGACTGATTATACACATTATTCAGAGACGTCACGCTGGACGCGTTCCCCAAACGTTCTCGACGCAGCGTCTCGTTCCTTCGAGGAACCAGGGTTACATACGTAACCTTAGATGGTATTTCCAGCACTTCACTTATAAAATTCCAGTAAAGAAATGTTATGCTATTCTTCAGTGACATACAATCCTAATGCAATGGCTTTCAATGAGTTTCCAGTCTGATCTTTGCACAGACTTGTCAAGTTCTTCCAGACTCATTTCAGACAGGTTTAAATGGTCAAAGTAAATTTATTACAATTATAGTATACAGTTATTGTTGGTGGTATGGTTCTGTTCTGGGCAAAACAGCCCACGCCTTTCCATGCAGCCATGCCAAGAGCAGCAAGTCAATCCCCCCGGGCTACAGAACAGATCCAGTATATGCATACATACATAAAACTCACAATTACATAAGTTGTAGAAAATACAAAATACATGATAGAGATTGTTTTCAAAATAGTGATCTGTATATGAAGAAGAGAGAAAAAGAGACCTTGATTTGTGCACTGGAGCACTGTCACATCATGAACAAAATCAAAGTAGTATGGCTTAAGTACTTAATTTGCTTTAAAAGGTCTATTTAGTATGTATGTGTGTAGTATGCATGTAATTCCAATGTCATATATTTGTAATTTTGGTATTGTAATGTAATGTAATGTACGCTATAAAAAATTATCGTCATTGTCAAGTCAAGTCACCTTTATTTATATAGCGCTTTAAACAAAATACATTGCGTCAAAGCAACTGAACAACATTCATTAGGAAAACAGTGTGTCAATAATGCAAAATGATAGTTAAAGGCAGTTCATCATTGAATTCAGTGATGTCATCTCTGTTCAGTTAATAGTGTCTGTGCATTTATTTGCAATCAAGTCAATGATATCGCTGTAGATGAAGTGACACCAACTAAGCAAGCCAGAAGCGACAGCAACGAACCGAAACTCCATCGGTGACAGAATGGAGAAAAAAACCTTGGGAGAAACCAGGCTCAGTAGGGGGGCCAGTTCTCCTCTGACCAGACGAAACCAGCAGTTCAATTCCAGGCTGCAGCAAAGTCAGATTGTGCAGAAGAATCATCTGTTTCCTGTGGTCTTGTCCTGGTGGTCCTCTGAGACAAGGTCTTTACAGGGGATCTGTATCTGGGGCTCTAGTTGTCCTGGTCTCGGCTGTCTTTCAGTGCAGTAGAGGTCCTTTCTAGGTGCTGATCCACAATCTGGTCTGGATACGTACTGGATCCGGGTGACTGCAGTGACCCTCTGATCTGGATACAGACTGGATCTGGTGGCTAAGGTGACCTCGGAATAAGAAAGAAACAGAGAAATATTAGCATAGATGCCATTCTTCTAATGATGCAGCAAGTACATAGGGTGTTATTGGAAGTGTTTCCGGTTCCGGTTTACCTAATTAATGCAGCCTAAAAATCCTTTAACGGATTTGGATATTAAAAGCATATTAGTATGTTATGTGTAAGCCAGGTTAAAGAGATGGGTCTTTAATCTAGATTTAAACTGCAAGAGTGTGTCTGCCTCCCGAACAATGTTAGGTAGGTTATTCCAGAGTTTAGGCGCCAAATAGGAAAAGGATCTGCCGCCCGCAGTTGATTTTGATATTCTAGGTATTATCAAATTGCCTGAGTTTTGAGAACGTAGCGGACGTAGAGGATTATAATGTAAAAGGAGCTCATTCAAATACTGAGGTGCAAAACCATTCAGGGCTTTATAAGCAGTGTTGGGGAGTAACTAGTTACATGTAACGGCGTTACGTAATTTAATTACAAAATTATTGTAACTGTAATTAGTTACAGTTACTAAGAAAAAATGAGTAATTAAATTACAGTTACTTATGAAATTTTTAACGATTACAAAGTGGATTACATTTGAATGTTTACACGCATCCACATACAGATTTAACTGATTTCTTTCCCAAATTGCACTGACTATTCTGAGACATACCGCCCTAATAATTTCCGGGATGCGGAAATACAGTCTGGTTCGTAGAATCCAGTCATAAAAACGGAATGCCTAACGCGGACGGAATATGCCAAATTTTGGATGACTAAATCAAAAGTAGGTCAGTACACTTGAATCAAAACATGACATCGACTAGTGTCAGTGAATATAAAGCCCCAAAAATGCAATATATGACTTGCACATTCTGCGTGTCTGTGGAAATCAGGCGCGGACTGGACACCGGGAGAACCGGGACAATTCCCGGTGGCCTGGCAGCCGATTTTGCCCCACTATTTAATATCATTATTGTATAATTGCCTGCCGAATGTACTAAAGCGATCATTTGCGAATCCGCCATTTGATAATTAAATCTCTAATAAGTCATGAAGTGTTAGTTATGACTCGCGCGCTCTCCGCGCCTCCGCCAAACGGTTTGGATCAGACTCAGAGTAATCAATGAGAGAGAGAGAGAGAGAGAGAGAGAGAGAGAGAGAGAGAGACTGGAGCAGTGGACAGCTGGAGCAGAGAAGCAGAACTCCTGTTCAGGGTTTCAGGTCAGTTTCATCTGGAAAAATGCTTTTTTGTCTTTGTTTTTTTATTTATTTAATCAAGTAGCAGCACGTTGCTCATCAGTCATCACTCAAAATACTATATAAAGGACATCATTATTATATGTTGTAATGTTACAGAAGTAATTTAGCTGAAAAAAAAATCTGATTTTTTTATAGGTTTAGGGGGAGCTACGACAGACAACAACACACCTTACGAAAATTAACATTTTAATATTTAAATATAAATCCAGAGAAAATGGTTACTATTGTTTAATTGTGATAACCAAAAATGTAAAATTATTTTACAAACGTATTTATTTAAAAATAAATACAAATCCATTTGCAAAAAAAACAAAAAAAAAAACAAGGTTATTTTACTTTTATATAAAAGCATGGTGATTTTTTGTAAGGGAAAAACATGACTCGTGTACAGTATAAGGATTTTTCTATAAAAATATTGTAGTATTGTAGGGTATTGTATTGTAAAGTAGTTTTGTTCAATCTTGAGTATTAAAAGTCATGAGAGAGAAGTGAAGGTGCAGTTAAGGAGAAAACTTTTAATTATTTTGCATGTCCCCAAATTACAGATTTAAACCTTTTTTATGTCAGGTTCATACAAAAAAATAGTTTTGTCCATGAATTTCTTTGTATGAGTTTGAATTTTCCAGTCTGATTTTTTTTCCCAGTCCGCCCCTGCTGTAAATTAATGGCAAAGACATGGTTTCATTTACTACACATAGGCCTGCTGAAGCTCGCAGTGTTTTCAACCTCTGCCATCTTAATATAGGAGTACACAAGCACATAAACAATTTCTAGAACTGCTCTGTGTCACTTCATGTGCATTTTACTTATTTTGAGAACACTATCATCATATACAAAGAAACAGCAGTTTAAAAAAACACCAATGTTTCAGGAGTTTAGTACACAGAATACGTCACATGCTTATTAGATAACTGTATTTAAGTTGATGTATATGCTTTTATTTATTATTCTTTAATTTTCACAAATTTAGAAAAGTAATCAAAAAGTACTCAAAAGTAATTAGTTACATTACTTTAATAAAGTAATTGAAAAAGTTACACTACTATTACATTTTAAACAGGGTAACTTGTAATCTGTAACCTATTACATTTCCAAAGTAACCTTCCCAACACTGTTTATAAGTAATAAGCAATATTACTTTAAAATCTATACGATGTTTGATAGGGAGCCACTGCAGTGTTGACAGGACCGGGCTAATATGGTCATACTTCCTGGTTCTAGTAAGAACTGTTGCTGCTGCATTTTGGACTAGCTGTAGTTTGTTTACTAAGCGTGCAGAACAACCACCCAATAAAGCATTACAATAATCTAACCTTGAGGTCATAAATGCATGGATTAACATTTCTGCATTTGACATTGAGAGCATAGGCCGTAATTTAGAAAGATTGCGATCAAATAGCACACCTAGGTTCCTAACTGATGATGAAGAATTGACAGAGCAACCATCAAGTCTTAGACAGTGTTCTAGGTTATTACAAGCAGAGTTTTTTAGTTCCTATAATTAACACCTCTGTTTTTTCAGAATTTAGCAGCAAGAAATTACTCGTCATCCAGTTTTTTATATCGACAAAATATAATACAAAATTATATTTTCAAATTGGTGTGTTTCACTGGGCCGCAAAGAAATATAGAGCTGAGTATCATCAGCATAACAGTGAAAGCTAACACCATGTTTCCTGATGATATCTCCCAAGGGTAACATATAAAGCGTGAAGAGTAGCAGCCCTAGTACTGAGCCTTAAGGTACTCCATACTGCACTTGTGATCGATATGATACATCTTCATTCACTGCTACGAACTGATGGCGGTCATATAAGTACGATTTAAACCATGCTAATGCACTTCCATTGATGCCAACAAAGTGTTCAAGTCTATGCAAAAGAATGTTGTGGTCAATTGTGTGAAATGCAGCACTAAGATCCAATAAAACTAATAGAGAGATACACCCACGATCAGATGATAAGAGCAGATCATTTGTAACTCTAAGGAGAGCAGTCTCAGTACTATGATACGGTCTAAATCCTGACTGGAAATCCTCACATATACCATTTTTCTCTAAGAAGGATTATAATTGTGAGGATACCACCTTTTCTAGTATCTTGGACAGAAAAGGTAGATTCGAGATTGGTCTATAATTAATTAGTTCTTTGGGGTCAAGTTGTGTTTTTTTTATGAGAGGCTTAATAACAGCCAGTTTGAAGGTTTTGGGGACATATCCTAATGACAATGAGGAATTAATAATAGTCAGAAGAGGATCTATGACTTCTGGAAGCACCTCTTTTAGGAGCTTAGATGGTATAGGGTCTAACATACATGTTGTTGGTTTAGATGATTTAACAAGTTTATACAATTCTTCCTCTCCTATAGTAGAGAATGAGTGGAACTGTTCTTCAGGGGGTCTATAGTGCACTGTCTGATGCGATACTGTAGCTGACGGCTGAATGGTTGCAATTTGATCTCTAATAGTATCGATTTTAGAAGTAAAGTAGTTAATAAAGTCATTACTGCTGTGGTGTTGGGAAATGTCAACACTTGTTGAGGCTTTATTTTTCGTTAATTTAGCCACTGTATTGAATAAATACCTGGGGTTATGTTTGTTTTCTTCTAAAAGAGAAGAAAAGTAATCGGATCTAGCAGTTTTTAATGCATTTCTGTAGGATAGAATCCTGTCCCGCCAAGCAATACGAAATACCTCTAGTTTTGTTTTCCTCCAGCTGCGCTCCATTTTTCGGGCTGCTCTCTTTAGGGAGCGAGTATGCTCATTATACCATGGTGTCAAACTGTTTTCCTTAACCTTCCTTAAGCGTAAAGGAGCAACTGTATTTAAAGTGCTAGAAAAGAGAGAGTCCATAGTTTCTGTTACATCATCAAGTTGTTCTGAGGTTTTGGATATGCTAAGGAATTTTGATACATCAGGAAGATTACTTAAAAAGCAGTCTTTTGTGGTAGAAGTGATGCTTCTTCCATACTTGTAACATTTACAAGTATGGCTAAATTTACAATTTTGGCTATATGAAGTTTGCACAGAACTAAATAATGATCTGAGATATCATCACTTGGCTGAATAATTTCAACACTATCAACATCGATTCCATGTGACAGTATTAAATCTAGAGTATGATTTCGACAATGAGTAGGTCCTGAAACGTGTTGTCTAACCCCAATAGAGTTCAGAATGTCTATAAATGCTGATCCCAATGCATCTTTTTCATTTTCAACATGGTTATTAAAATCACCAACTATTAAAACTTTATCTGCAGCCAGAACTAACTCAGATGTAAAATCACCAAACTCTTTAATAAAGTCTGTATGGTGCCCTGGTAGCCTGGATAACAGTAGCCAGTACAAACATAACAGGGGATTTATCATTAACATTTGTTTCTCTGGATAATGTTATATGAAGCACCATTACTTCAAATGAGTTATACTTGAAGCCTGCCCTCTGAGAAATCCTGAAACCATTGTTATAAATTGAAGAAACACCTCCCCCTTTGCCTTTTAGACGCGGCTCATGTTTATAACAGTAATCTTGGGGGGTGGACTCATTTAAAATAATGTAATCATCAGGTAATCATTGTAATCATTGTAATGGTAAAAGGCTATAAAAATGCTAGTCTAAAAACCTATTCATTATTTAATGGTAAGTTCAACAACTATATACGGTGAAAGACTGTATTGGACATTTTTTTGGAAGTGAAAAGAAATATATAATTTACAGTACGGGTGTAACGGTACATGTATTCGTACCGGACCGTTTCGGTACAGGGCTTTCGGTACGGTGCACGTGAGTACCGAATGATCGAATGCAATATTTTGTGTGCGGGAACATAGGTACATTTTCGTGTTTCCAAACGAACATATTAAGTGGCGGAAGTCTCCGCGTTCAGCGCAAATCCCGCCCTGCAGCTGATTCTAAGGCCGGTGACACACTGGCTGCGTGGCGTGAGCGTGGCATTTCTGCTGCATGTCAGTTGCGTGATGGCTGCTTCGCGTTTTCTGTGTCTTTACACACCTGAATTGTGCCTGACGCAGCGCTGGCATAGAGGTAGGCCGCCGACAGACCAGGATCTTGTCTTCACGACAACAATATCTATACTTCATGTTGAGCATAAATATAAAGCCTACTGATAAAGGACACCGTCAACAGTATTGACGGCAAAATACACTATGTTTGACAGGTGCAATATGCCTGTGTGTCACCGGCCTAAGGTTTTCAAAAGGCATCACGCGAGTGTAAACATCACTACAACTAGGAAAAAAACGACCGTCGGCATTTAAACAGACCTTTGCTCTTAATTCCGATCTGTCCAATGCAATAACGAAATCTGAGCAGGTCTAAAAACTGAAACTGTTGATGCTGCACTTCACACTTTGGAAAAGTTATATATATTTTTAAATATGAGCAGGCCTACAAGCTGGGATTGGTAATGCTGCACTGTAATCATAGTTATTTATTTATATTTTTCATTATATTTTATTATATGATATTGGTTTGAGACTGAGAGTATTTTATTTAGTGGAGAACTTTGCAGCAGTATTTTATTTCTTATTCTTTTTTTATTTTATATATATTTTATGAAAAAATAAAACAAATGTAAACAAATTGTAAAACAAATTGTTAAAAAAAGTTTATAGTAATAAACAACCTGCAGTTTAATGTTTGCATTTCCTTCCCTTACTGTACCGAAAATGAACCGAACCTTGACTGTAAAACCGAGGTACGTACCGAACCGTGATTTTTGCGTACCGTTACACCCCTAATTTACAGTGAAAACCCGAAAATTGACATTCCCAGAATTGCCTGTGTTAAATTTTATGACTGATGTTTTTTGCATTGAAATAACTGTTTCTTCTTAGCTTTTTCATATCATTAGGGATATGAAAGTCCAAGTCACGTTAGTGTTGTGTGTATATATATATATATATATATATATATATACACACACACACAATATATATAGACATATATATATATATATATATATATATATATATATATATATAGACACACATATATATATATATATATATATCTTCACAGCTTGTGGAAAAGCTGCTTGTGATGAGCCACCTTCAGAAGACTAGGGGTACTATCACATTCCAGTCATTCCCACTAGTGGACTAATTATCATGCACACATTACACCCATCAGGAGGAGGAGATTTAGAGCTCCTGCCTTGTCCTGGTCTGTTGATTCCCCATTACTATGAATTGTTGAAATAGCTATGTGCAATATAACAGAAAAAGTTCCACCTTCTTAATAAAATAGCTTTTTAATGTCAGTATGTCACTGCAGCTGCCTTTAGAAGCGCTGGGTTGCCATAGAACCAGTCAGTGACCTTGTGCACATGTGTATTGTCTGGTCCAGCCTGAAATCTAAGTTTTTTAATGCTATTTGAAACAACATTTATTGATTTTGTTGTCAATATGAAATGTTATTTAATTGTGAGAGTGGTATGTTGTTTTTGAGATTTCAGGATTTCCCCATTCAAGAAGTCAGGACTTGGTCTTGTATGAGATAAGGGGAGTTCCTGCGCAGTAAACTGACTAATTTGCAAATACATTACAGTAACCCCCAAGTTAAGTAATCTTTGAGATTTTAACAGTCACTTACAGTACCTGTTTATCTTGTTCTACAAATAAACATCAAGCATTTGGGTTAATTTTCAATTACATTCCTTCGTGTTACCGACAGAAATGACTTTCCCCTGACTGCTTCAAAAATTTAAAGCACACAATTCTGAAGAATTATATTATATAGTGCACAGGTCTTCATCTGTTCTTGGGGATTTACTTTCCTAGTCTATCAATGACAAGGCATTAAACACAAACATTATTAGAATAATGGCTTTTCTATATTGACTTAAATATCAATGTTTTACCACAGGTTAGACATGGTTATTATGTTTAGGCTCTGACCTCCATGAACACAGAAATCGCAGCAATATTTGTCCAGAGTCTCAAGCGTGGTAACATATGGAGCTCCTTCCACGATTTCATCCACCCACTTGATTGCTCGCACCATCTTATATCTCTCAGCTTGAGTAAAGACTGGAGGACCTTTGTGCTTGGAGATCTCCTCTGCAAGAAAAGACAATAGAATCAATCAACTTAATTTACATCTTCTGTTATTTGTTTCACTATTACATTTTTGACCAAACTGTCAAAAAGTGTTTCTGATTTTAACAGCTAGACAGCATGGTTTCCTGGTTCAACATAAAAAAAATAAATAAAATAGACATTTTCAATTAAGCATTTTTAGAAGTAACATGCAGTCTTTAGTCAAAAAATATATCTTCATGTGATTTTCAACTTGACATTATCTCGTATAGGCTGTGAATTCAGTTTGTTTAGCTTAGTTTTTTTTTCTTTCGGTCAAGTATTACTTTTCTGCACAGTTTGTGTTGCGGTTACCTGTCTACCTCCAGAACCCACCAGTTTCAGACTGCTCTCTTGTTGATGACCTTCTGATTTCCTCCTTGGTACTGTCTGCCCCTCATCTGAATTCCTTGTTGGTGCTGTCTGCCCCTCGTATGATCTCTCTCCCTGTCTGACCTTGATTCTCAACTCATATTTGGACTGACCATTCTTCTTGTTTGCTGTCCTGAGCTGGTTTGGAGCCAATAAAGTTAAGTGTAATGGTTTACAAACTTCATAATCTTGGGAAGAAGGAGGCAGGAACTGGCAGACATTCAAATAACAACTTTAATTTCAAAATAAACACAAAACAGTGTGACAGCCCCTCGCGGACGACTGCTGCACCCAAACAAAAGCAAAACACAAAATAAAATCCAGGCCTGGTCCTCTCTCGTCCTTCACTATCGTCGCTCCTCTTTTGTATCCTTCCAATCTCCTCCGTGGGACTTGAGACCGGTGAGTGTTGCAGATGTCGCTCATTTCCAATCACTCCATCGGCCTTGCTCCATTCCCACGGCTCTCGGCCCCGCCCCACTTGTCACATTAAGCATCCTTCTTCTTTTCAATCCTTCATTCCAGAGATTGTAACCCAGATACGTTTTTTAAAGAATGAGTTGTAGACAAGTATTGTCTTAAGTGTTGGTGATTTTAACATTCACATAGAAAATGAAAAAGCTGGATGATCATTATGTAAACCCAACAATAACAATTAGAGTTGTTCCGATTCCGATACTAGTATCGGAAATATCACTGATACCACAACAAATTCTGGCATCGGCGAGTACATGAACCCATATACCGATCTGATACCATTTTCTTAAACAAGACCTAGTTATGACCGCTAGCTTTGCCTAACCACTGCACGGTTCTTCTTTGCTGCTCAGAATGCATTGCAAACACAGGAAGTTGTGCTGTGTTCCCACAAGCAACCCCTGTTTAGAGCAGCAAAGAAGAAATGAAAACGCATTAGCAGTATTGGTGCATTCAAGTCATCTCGTATAGATCGTATTTACGAGTTGAATGCACATGAACGCCCCCACAATATCGTCATTTCAGTTGTCAATTATTGTCTAAAAGTTACACATTTGCATGGATTATTCCTGAGTTTTTCCTGTATGTTTTTGAGTGGATTTATATGAAACACTTTTATTTTGGATTCCCTGCTCTCCTAGATTTTAATCTACCAGAGATCATTACAACTACTCTAATGTATTAAATTTTTCAGTGCTAAGATCAATATAATCAACAAGCAACACTGACTGGTACTGTGTGTTTGTGTGTGTGTGTGTGTGTGTGTGTCTGTGAATCTTCACCGTCAGTATGCACTCCCAGAATTAGATAGTCCCCCATAGCCTTGGCTTGTCGAAGCTGGTTGGAATGACCATAATGGACCATGTCATAGCTAAGAAGGGAGTAAGGTAGATAAAGACAATTGTTAAAATAGGTGAAGAGTCATTTCATTCAAAAGGAAGTGAAAGCAAACATCAAAGCAAGTTTTATCTAATAAAAAAAATCAATGCTATCCTTACCATAAAGTAAAAAAAGGAAAAAAAGTAAGTTTATTTTAAATATACTTAAGTAAAGTTCAAGTATATTTTTAAGTATACTTTATGTAGTAAGTATACAAATATCAGTGTACTAGTAGTATACTTGTTGTTAGTCACCACTAATAAGCTGCTACTAAATATTGTAGAAATTTCATTTTCTGTAAAGTTGCTTTGCTTTGCCTTATTACTTGAATTGAATTCTATTTCAATATTCATTGGGACTAAACTGGTCCACTTTCTAGTATATAAAAGTATACTTTAAAAATACCAGTAGTACATTTTGAGTACACAACTAGTTTACACATCTATGTTTTTAGTTTTTACTGCAACTATACTAAAAGTGAACTTATAGCTATACTGATCGTTTACTAATTAAATACTAGTAGCATTTTTTGTACACTTTGAAGTATAGTCTCAGTAAACTGCTAGTTTAGTAGTTTTGTACAGCATACTCGTAAGATTTCTTTAAGTTAACCTTACATCATACTTTAAGCATAATACTATGTCCCTATTTAGGTATTAATTTGTATATATTTTGTTATATGAATATCTGAACATACAAAATATCAAAAGAACAGGAAGTCTGCTTGTAAACAAAAACATTTATTATAGCTTCATGCATTCTTTTTTTTTTTATAAACACTTGAAGGTGGGTAAGTTTTATAAAAATAAATAAATAAATAAACATTTTGAACAAAAAGCTGAAAAAAGACTATTAATTGGATTCAGAATGATTTACAAAACGTAGATGGAGTCAGTCAACACCCGAAAACTTGACAGTCATTATTACCTATTACCTCTTCATTGGTATTCCATAATGTTTCAGTTTTGTTGCTGTTTTATGTCTGATGATAATGTTAGAATAAATGTGTAAACATCTGTTGGCTGTGTCCGAAAGCCTAGGCAGGCTGCTTTATGAGGCAATGACTTTGCAGGCAGCGTTTTTGCACGAAGGCACCTCCTGAAAGACAGAGGTGAAAGACAAAGTCCTTCAGACAGACTTCGGAGGCAGCATAACGGTTTAATGATCTACAATAAAATAGGAGTTTTGGTGATAACTAAATGAATATTTAATTAGTATAATATTGATTTCTTGCTAGAAGCAAGTGCAAAAAGTTAGTCAAAAATATAAATTTACACACAAACTGACAACTAAACGCAAATTTCTGATCTTTTTTTGTTTTGTTTTTTAGCTCAAGAGTCACAGAATGGAACGCACTGGATTGTGGGATATCAAAGGCAGTTAAGGATACATCTATGCTGCCTTCAAAATTCGATCAAAAGAAGGTAACTCCTGAGACAGGAAGTAAAGCAGAATTTGGACTTGGACGTGCCTTGATGCCTTTCTGCCTTGGAATGCTTGCCTCCAAAAGGAGCTTTCAGATGATTCATTTGTGTTTTTTAAGAAGTGTTATAGCACCCCCTAACTATATAATAAAACACAGTTCCTCGAAGCACAAGTATAGCTCAAATATTTTTAGACTTTTTCTAACTATAAGTTTATTTATTTAAGTATACTTAAATGTAATTTTAAGCATTTTTCTGAGAAGTACATAAAAAGCAAACTGAAATAATACTTCACTATTTTTGGTTTAAAAGATGTATACTAATAGTGGCAAAATTGAATAAACTACTTTTGCGTAAGGGTACAACCTTTCATGATCTATTAAAACTATTTTTGGTATAAATAATATTAAATAATATTTTCAGAAAACTAACCAAAATGTTTTTTTTTTTTTTTTTTTTACTACTTTGCCCTTTTTCTTCACAAATAACATTTTCAGGCATGTTTGTAACTGGCGCGGTTGTATATAATTTTAGTCTTGCATTTGAATAAAAACTTACAATACAAAATGCAAAGTTAAACACTGACTCTTTGTCCTTTACTTTTTGAAAATGAATTCATTATTAATATGACAAAACAAACAAATACATACATACATGTAACATGACAGATACCGTGACACATTTTTACAAACACAAAATATAGATAAAAGATATATTTTTTATATCTCACATACTGCAAGTTTAGCACATAAAAGCAATATGATTGGTGTCACACATTCTAAATATAGCAGAATTATAAAACCAGCTCATAAAAAACAACAGTACTATAGTCATAAACTGTATGCTTTCCTACAGACCAGAAGAGTGACTATCCAGAAATATATCACTTTTTGTATACCAAATATATATATATTTTTTATTCTTCTCAGTGATGATTTTCATTGATGAAATACAGCAATTAAAACATTAGAACACCATAAATATGACAGATTTCCCCCAGTTTCACATGCTACACGTTTCTTGAGATTAATCTATGAATAATTCAAACTTTTTACTTTTAAAATAGTTACCAGCATAGGATCTCACCTGGATAACAAATAAAACCATTCATAAAAGGAGAACCTTCCACTGATTGTTGCGTTCCCAATTTATATTAATGTCATTCTCTCGAATAAATTTTCCATACCATCTGAGTGCCTCTGAATGGGCTTTCAGTGTTTGACTTATTTATACTTTGGTTTGGTATTATTTGTCATCTTCAATATCATTTAGGTCTATGATGTGCATTTAAAGTAAAGTAGAATAAGAGTTTATAGATGAAGCATCTGCTTTTATATATTAATATGATGAACAACAACTAGCCATTGGTTTCCTGACTCTGCTGTATCTTAAGTAGACAGGATCACAGCAACACTAGCCATGAGCATTAAATACAGTGTTGGGAAGGTTACTTTGGAAATGTAATAGGTTACAGATTACAAGTTACCCTATTTAAAATGTAATAGTAGTGTAACTTTTTTAATTACTTTAATAAAGTAATGTAACTAATTACTTTTGAGTACATTTTGATTACTTTTATAAATTTCTAATGAATGTTAATTTGCAACTGTTAATCATCTTCAACCATTTTACACCATGCAGGTTTAACCTTACAGTAGTGCTCAATACTGTCAGACTTTCACCATCCTTCATCACCTGAATTAAGATGATCACATTTGAACACATCCACCACACAATCAGACTTTACTTAGAGATTGATCTGAAGTTCAAAGCAGATTTAAAATCAAAAGAAATAGTTTATAGATACTGTTTTTGAAACCAAATCTTTGCATAACTACAGGCATCTAACTGCATCTAACAATGGTTTGGGGAAAAATAGTTAATAAAAAAATAAAAGCATATACATCAACTCAAATACGGTTATCTAATAAGCATGTGTCCTATTTTGTGTACTAAACTCCTGAAACATTGGTGTCTTTTTGAAACACTGCTGTCTCTTTGTATATGATATGATGATAGTTTCTCAAAATAAGTAAAAAATGCTCATGAAGTGACTGTTCTAGAGATTAATTTCCATGAGGGGCGGACTGGGGAAAACAATAGGCTGGGAAATCTCACACTCATACACCCACAACACATTCTGAAACATGGACAACCCTATTTTTTTTATGGACCTGATATGAAAAAGATTTGAATCCTTAGGTTGGGGACTTGCAACGTAATTAAGAGTTTTCTCCTGAACTGCACCTTCACTTCCATTATCCACCCACCTAGATTTGTATTTGACTTTTACCATGTTTTGTAAGTGCAATTTTGTTTTTTTGGCAAATGAATTACCACTTGTATTTATTTTTACTACAAATTCCATAATTAAACCACAGTTAGTGCCATACCATAGGCTATATTAATTTTCCTAATGGTTTTGTTTTTGTATCCACTAGCTCCCCCTAAACCTATGATAAAATATGATGATTTGTCTGCTAAATTACTACTGTAACATTACAATAGATAATAATGACGTCGTTTATACAGTATTTTGAGTGATTGCGAGCAATGTGCTGATGCTGCTTGACTAAGTAAACAAAGACAAAACTACATTAGCATATTTACAGATGAAACTGACCTGCACCTGAAACCCTGAACAGAAGTGTCGCTTCTCTGCTCCAGCTGTGCGCTTACACATCTCACTCCGGTCTCTCTCTCTCGCATTGATTACTCTGAGTCTGATCCAAACCGTTCGGCGGAGGCGCGGAGAGCGCGCGAGCCCAACCATTGCCAGTCACGACTAACCGATTCATGATTTATTAGAGATTTAATTATCGAATGGCGGATTCGGAAATAATCGCTTTAGTATATTCGGCCTGCAATTATACAATAACAATATTAAAGTAGAAGGCCAAATCGTCTGCCAGGCCACCGGGAATAGTCCCGGTTCTCCCGATGTCCAGTCAGCGCCTGATTTCCACAGACACGCAGAACGTGCAGGATTCATATTCAGTCTTTTTGCGGCTTAATATTCACAGACATCAGTCCATATCGGGTTTTGATTCAAGTGTACTGACCTACTTTTGATTTATTCGTCCAAAATGTGGCATATTGTGTCCGCGTTAGCCTATAGGCTGAATTCCATTTTTATGACTCGATTCTACGAATGTGTTTTCCGCGTCTCGGAGATTATGGGCCATATGTCTTAGTGCAATTTGGGAAAGAAATAAGCTGTATGTGGGTGTGTGTAAATATTCAAATGTAATCCTCTTTGTAATCGTTACAATTTTCATAAGTAACTGTAATTTAATTACTCATTTTTTCTTAGTAACTGTAACTGATTACTGTTACATTTATTTTGTAATTAAATTACGTAACGCCGTTACATGTAACTAGTTACTCCCCAACACTGATTAAATATCAATAACTGAAACTGGCTTGCACTTTGCAGGCATCCAAACTGCCAGTGAGCCAGGACAATGATATCACATGCATAAGCCAGTAGTGTTTGAATGCCCTAGAAATTTCATAGCCTGTCACAAAGTTGAATCCACAACCTTTGTACTGAATAAAAGCTGACCATTCCTCAGGACTTAATGCATTCTTTAGCTGCAAACATTACATCCTCCTTTCCTATACCCTGGTCTGAATCAAAGAGTATAGAAGTAACAAGAGGCGAAACTCAATAGAACGTTCCATAGCAACAAACGCACCCATGCGCAGAGCTGCAGCTCCGCCATCTTGGACTGAACGCAACACAGCTGTCATAGAATTGAATGATACCGGTTCCAATTCAAAAGCGGTTGAGGGAATTAAATAGTAGTTTCTAGTTTTTAATATCTCTATAGCAGACATCCCATGTCTCTAAAATGTGAAACACAACTTGTTCAGATTTTTGCTTTCATTTTCTTGCAGTTATAGAGTAAAATATATATATATATATATATATATATATATATATATATATATATATATATATTATATAGAATATAAATAATTATATTTTTTAATTTGTACATTTTAATAAACTCAAACTTATATAACTTTTTTTCTGTTTCACTTTTCATAATTTATTTCACTTCAACAATAAACTAGCAAATGTCTTCTTTAAAACAAGACCAACCATACAGTAAGTCTATATTCCAAAGCATTCTTGAATTACAATAAAAATCATTTTCTAACATTTAAAAACTGTTTTAATCATTTTAAAAGTTTTAAAATTGCTTGTTTTATTTTTGTTATTATTTTTCTTCATGATTATTTTACTTTCTTTTATGTAAAGCACTTTGAATTACCATTGTGTACGAAATGTGCTATATAAATAAACTTGCCTTGCAGACATAATGTTAATGCTGCAGTGTATACTGTAGTTCTGCCAACGGTAAAGCCGTTGGTTCAGTCCAAAATGGCGGCAGCGCGATAGCAGCGCCATCTAGCGATTGTTGTCAAAACTGCAACGGAGTTTCGCCTCTTGTTACTTCTATACTCTTTGTCTGAATATGTCAGGGAGGGATTACATTACATTTTATTGTGAATTGACTTCTTGACAATCCAGGGTTAGTGATGCATTTACACTTTCACCTAGAACCTTCACGTCATATTCACCTAGATTTTTATTTGGAGTGAAGTGGTTATTATAAACATTTACATTTGGCCAGTAGTTGTCTGGTTACTGCTGACATTCAAATAATACATTTTCAAGAGTAGTTATGGTAAATTTTGTAACAATGATTCATTGTACAGTTAGAAATTTTGCATTTAAGATGACAAGAAAAATGCAAACTGATGTAATTAGTTATGTACTTCTGTATTATTTCATAAACAACGATTTAAAAATAAGGGCCAGATTTACTAACAACTTGCAAAATCCTTCGTTTGGCATTAAATAACTACTGTCAGGGTTTACTAAAGACAAGCACTGAAAAATTAGCAAAAAAACAAACAAAAACATGAACTGTTATTTTTGCAGCTGACTATATTACAAATTTATGAGAGGACAATTTTTAAAACATGCAACACAATTTCCTAAAGTTTGCAGTAGTCAATTGAATATAGTGGTATTTGCAGCATGATTTAATGCCCCAAAAAGCATTGCTGCTAGCAAGTGCTGCAGAGAAGTGTGGTAAAAGAAAAAAGGTTTTCATTTATCTGGAATGCCAGAGTCATTGTGAAAATGACCTGGCTTCATCTGTATTCTTTAATTTTTGCATTGTCATTGGATCAACCACAGAACTTTACACTCCCATTTGTGCTTTTTTGATGTCTTGTACTAATTCATCTATCGAGAACCAACTGTAGAGAACTGTTAACTGTTATACAGTACAACTGAATACTGAGAAACAAGAAACTTTGCAGCGGTAATATTTATAATTAAATTTTTTTTTTGCTCTCTCCTCTGCGCTTCCGTGTTCATAACTTATCACAGTTTGCCTACACCTAGGTTATACGTCAGCATATGACAGTTAGCTGTTTTTATTTTATTTTTTCTCTAGAATCTTTATCTTACTATCACTCTCTGTTTTTGTGATTAAGTGATAAAATATAACTTAATTCACACCATATTTCTGATATTATCGATCAATATTATCAGATTAACTTTGATCGTTCACTTTTATTTTATATCCGTGAGTGCAGTACACCTGCAAAGCATTAGCACTCGTTAGCTTGTCATTAGCATTGTCATTCGAACCTATCGCTGTTTTCTTTTCTCCTCTCCTCTCTCTCGCTCCAGTTTTTCACAAGTTCATCAAACAACCGCAGTAAGAATATTTCATCAAGCACAGTGAGTAATGGCTTCTCCTGCTATTGTTATTTGCACCTCTTGCCACATGTACAGTTTATCTATCTCTGTCGCAGATGAGGGATTCACATGTGATAAATGCAGGGAAATAGTTAGGCTGACAGAGAAGATTTCAGAAGTAGAGACATGCATCCAAACTTTAATTGAGGACAGTAAAAATGTTAGGGCTCTAGATACGGCTTTGGATGCGTCTAGCTCAGGGATTCCTGTACATTGTTCGGTTCCGGAAACAGAGCCCCTGCAGCAGGACAACTGGGTGACGGTGAGGCAGCGTAGTCGTGGGTCAAAACACAGCTCTTCTGTTCCGATCAAAACATTAAACAGGTTCTCCCCACTCAGTGATGCACCCACTGAGAAACCTGATGAAAGTGCTCTAGTTATTGGTGATTCTATTGTACGGAACGTGAATATAGAGACACCAGCCACCATTGTCAAATATTTACCGGGAGCCAGAGCGCCTGACATCTTGGCAAATTTAAAAGTGCTGGCTAATGCTAAACGTAAATACAGTAAGATTGTTATTCATGCCGGCGCTAATGATGTTCGACTTCGCCAGTCAGAGATCACTAAAAATAACATTAAAGAGGTGTGTGAACTTGCAAGCACGATGTTAGACACTGTAATATGCTCTGGTCCCCTCCCTGATTACCGTGGTGATGAGATGCATAGCAGATTGTCATCACTCAATGGCTGGATGTCTAAGTGGTGCCCACAGAATAACATAGGTTTCATAGACAATTGGACGAGCTTTTGGGGCAGACCTGACCTGTTGAAAAGAGATGGTCTTCATCCCTCCTGAGGTGGCACCACTCTTCTCTCTAGAAATATGGCAAATAGTCTTAGAGTTTATACTTGACTAACTGGGGCCCAAGTCATGAAGCAGACAGACTGGTTAAACCGACCGTCTGCTAGCTGCCTCCCGTCACAGAGGTCAGTTAATTCTCAGCACATAGAGACTTTTTCACCTAGATATCACACTATAGAGACTGTGTCTGTTCCCCGAACTAGAAAATACAAAAAACGTCCAAACCAAGTTAAGATTAACAATTTAATTGAGGTTCAACAAATAAAAATCAGATGCAATATGGATAAAGAAATGAATAAAAAAATTACTGTTATAAACATGAGCCGCATCTAAAAGGCAAAGGGGGAGGTGTTGCTTCAATTTATAACAACGTTTTCAGGATTTCTCAGAGGCCAGGCTTCAAGTATAACTCGTTTGAAGTAATGGTGCTTCATATAACATTATCCAGAGAAACAAATGTTAATGATAAATCCCCTGTTATGTTTGTACTGGCTACTGTATACAGGCCACCAGGGCACCATACAGACTTTATTAAAGAGTTTGGTGATTTTACATCCGAGTTAGTTCTGGCTGCAGATAAAGTTTTAATAGTTGGTGATTTTAATATCCATGTTGATAATGAAAAAGATGCATTGTGATCAGCATTTATAGACATTCTGAACTCTTTTGGTGTTAGACAACACGTTTCAGGACCTACTCATTGTCGAAATCATACTCTAGATTTAATACTGTAACATGGAATTGATGTTGATAGTGTTGAAATTATTCAGCCAAGTGATGATATCTCAGATCATTATTTAGTTCTGTGCAAACTTCATATAGCCAAAATTGTAAATTCTACTTCTTGTTACAAGTATGGAAGAACCATCACTTCTCCAACAAAAGACTGCTTTTTAAGTTATCTTCCTGATGTACCCAAATTCCTTAGCATATCCAAAACCTCAGAACAACTTGATGATGTAACAGAAACTATGGACTCTCTCTTTTCTAGCACTTTAAATAAAGTTGCTCCTTTATGCTTAAGGAAGGTTAAGGAAAACAGTTTGACACCATGGTATAATGAGCATACTCGTACCCTAAAGAGAGCAGCCCTAAAAATGGAGCGCAGCTGGAGGAAAACAAAACTAGAGGTATTTCGTATTGCTTGGCGGGAAAGTAACCTATCTTACAGAAAAGCATTAAAAACTGCTAGATCCAATTACTTTTCTTCTCTTTTAGAAGAAAACAAACATAACCCCAGGTATTTATTCAATACAGTGGCTAAATTAACGAAACATAAAGCCTCAACAAGTGTTGACATTTCCCAACACCACAGCAGTAATGACTTTATGAACTACTTTACTTCTAAAATCGATACTATTAGAGATAAAATTGCAACCATTCAGCCGTCAGCTACAGTATCACATCAGACAGTGCACTATAGACCCCCTGAGGAACAGTTCCACTCATTCTCTACCATAGGAGAGGAAGAATTGTATAAACTTGTTAAATCATCTAAACCAACAACATGTATGTTAGACCCTATACCATCTAAGCTCCTAAAAGAGGTGCTTCCAGAAGTCATAGATCCTCTTCTGACTATTATTAATTCCTCATTGTCATTAGGATATATCCCCAAAATCCTCAAACTGACTGTTATTAAGCCTTTTATCAAAAAAACACAACTTGACCCTAAAGAACTAGTTAATTATAGACCAATCTCGAATCTCCCTTTTCTGTCCTAGGTCCCCTTCTATTTTCAATATACATGTTGCCCCTTGGTAATATTATTAGAAAATACAGAATTAGCTTCCACTGTTATGCTGATGATACTCAGCTATATATCTCAATGAGACCAAATGAAACTTCCCAATTATCTAAGCTAACAGAGTGTGTTAAAAATGTAAAAGATTGGATGACAAATAATTTTCTCCAATTAAATTCGGATAAGACAGAGATATTAATTATTGGACCAAAAACACCACACAGAATCTTGTAGATTACAATCTGCAACAAGATGGATGTACTGTTACTTCCTCTACAGTCAGAAATCTGGGTGTTATATTAGACAGCAATTTGTCTTTTGAAAATCATATTTCCAATGTTACAAAAACTGCATTCTTCCATCTTAGAAACATTGCCAAGCTACGAAACATGTTATCTGTTTCTGATGCAGAAAAGCTAGTTCATGCATTCATGACCTCTAGACTGGACTATTGCAATGCACTTCTAGGTGGTTGTCCTGCTTCGTCAATAAACAAGCTACAGGTAGTCCAAAATGCAGCAGCTAGAGTCCTTACGAGGTCAAGAAAATATGATCATATTACCCCAATTTTACAGTCTCTGCACTGGCTACCTATTAAGTTCCGTATCAGTTACAAATTATCATTACTTACCTATAAGGCCCTAAATGTTTTAGCTCCTGCGTACCTAACTAGCCTTCTACCACGCTACAACCCATCACGCACCCTAAGGTCACAAAACGCTGGACTATTGGTAGTTCCTAGGATAGCAAAGTCCACTAAAGGAGGTAGAGCTTTCTCACATTTGGCTCCCAAACTCTGGAATAGCCTTCCTGATAATGTTCAGGGTTCAGACACACTCTCTCTGTTTAAATCTAGATTAAAAACACATCTCTTTCGCGAAGCATATACGAATAATGTATCTTTTAAATTGTGAGTGTAGTTGCATCTGATCAAATGTGCATTTTTATTCATTAGCTTGGGTTAAACTAATTTTACTTTGTTGGATCAGCAGCTATGCTAATGATGTTTCTATTTTGTTTCTATGTTTTGCCACGGGATTTACATCCCGTGATAACTAGGATTTACACAAGCTCCAGTCTGGATCCAGAACACCTGAGAAGAGATGATGCTGACCCTCAGAGGACCCCAGATGATGCTAACCTTGAATCAACAAACAGAACTAACAATTATTGCTACATGTGTGACTGCATCATATAATAACCAATAATTAATGATATTGATAGTTCATCGTCTAGCTGATTACGTCTTGTATTATTATTATTTTTTTTTATTTTTTCTAAAATCCTGTCAAACGTGCACAAATTACTAGCTACTAAATATTGTAGAAACATAATTTTCTGTAAAGTTGCTTTGTAACGATTTGTATTGTAAAAAGCGCTATACAAATAAACTTGAATTGAATTGAATTCTGTCCAAGATACTAGAAAAGGTGGTATCCTCACAATTATATTCCTTCTTAGAGAAAAATGGTATATGTGAGGATTTCCAGTCAGGATTTAGACCGTATCATAGTACTGAGACTGCTCTCCTTAGAGTTACAAATGATCTGCTCTTATCATCTGATCGTGGGTGTATCTATCTATTAGTTTTATTGGATCTTAGTGCTGCGTTTGACACAATTGACCACAACATTCTTTTTCATAGACTTGAACACTTTGTTGGCATCAGTGGAAGTGCATTAGCATGGTTTAAATCGTACTCTTCACTAAAACAGTGACAGAGGTTGGACAGTGTTTTCTCTACTTCCTGTTGGCCTTCTGTAGCAAATTGTAGCTCCGTGTAGCTGTTTTTATTTTATTTTTTTCTCTAGAATCTTTATCTTACTATCACTCTCTGTTTTTTAAAGTGGTAAAATATAACTTAATTCATACCATATTTCTGATATTATCGATCAATCTTATCAGATTAACTTTGATCGTTCACTTTTATTTTATTTCCGTGAGTGCAGTACACCTGCAAAGCGTTAGCACTCGTTAGCTTGTCATTAGCGTCTTCATTCGAACCTATCGCTGTTTTCTTTTCTCCTCTCCCTCGCTCCAGTTTTTCACAAGTTCATCAAACAACCGCAGTAAGAATATTTCATCAAGCACGGTGAGTAATGGCTTCTCCTATCATTGTTTCTTGCACCTCTTGCCACATGTACAGTTTATCTATCTCTGTCGCTGATGAGGGATTCACATGTGATAAATGCAGGGAAATAGTTAGGCTGACAGAGAAGATTTCAGAATTAGAGACACGCATCCAAACTTTAATTGAGGATAGTAAAAATGTTAGGGCTCTAGATACGGCTTTGGATGCGTCTAGCTCAGGGATTCCTGTACATTGTTCGGTTCCGGAAACAGAGCCCCAGCAGCAGGACAACTGGGTGACGGTGAGGCAGCGTAGTCGTGGGTCAAAACACCGCTCTTCTGTTCCGATCAAAACATTAAACAGGTTCTCCCCACTCAGTGATGCACCCACTGAGAAACCTGATGAAAGTGCTCTAGTTATTGGTGATTCTATTGTACGGAACATGAATATAGAGACACCAGCCACCATAGTCAAATGTTTACCGGGAGCCAGAGCGCCTGACATCTTAGCAAATTTAAAAGTGCTGGCTAATGCTAAACGTAAATACAGTAAGATTGTTATTCATGCCGGCGCTAATGATGTTCGACTTCGCCAGTCGGAGATCACTAAAAATAACATTAAAGAGGTGTGTGAACTTGCAAGCACGATGTCAGACACTGTAATATGCTCTGGTCCCCTCCCTGCTTACCGTGGTGATGAGATGCATAGCAGATTGTCATCACTCAATGGCTGGATGTCTAAGTGGTGCCCACAGAATAACATAGGTTTCATAGACAATTGGACGAGCTTTTGGGGCAGACCTGACCTGTTTAAAAGAGATGGTCTTCATCCCTCCTGGGGTGGCGCCACTCTTCTCTCTAGAAATATGGCAAATAGTCTTAGTGTTTATACTTGACTAACTGGGGCCCAGGTCAGGAAGCAGACAGACTGGCTAAACCGACCGTCTGCTAGCTGCCTCCCGTCACAGAGGTCAGTTAATTCTCAGCACATAGAGACTTTTTCACCTAGATATCACACTATAGAGACTGTGTCTGTTCCCCGAACTAGAAAAAACAAAAAACGTCCAAACCAGGTTAAGATTAACAATTTAATTGAGGTTCAACAAATAAAAAACAGAAGCAATATGGATAAACAAATGATAAAGATTGGCTTATTGAATATCAGATCCCTTTCTACGAAAACACTTTTTGTAAATAATATGATCACTGATCATAATATAGATGTACTCTGTTTGACAGAAACCTGGCTAAAACCTGATGATTACATTATTTTAAATGAGTCCACCCCCCAAGATTACTGTTATAAACATGAGCCAGATCTAAAAGGCAAAGGTGGAGGTGTTGCTTCAATTTATAACAACGTTTTCAGGATTTCTCAGAGGGCAGGCTACAAGTATAACTCGTTTGAAGTAATGGTACTTCATATAACATTATCCAAAGAAACAAATGTTAATGATAAATCCCCTGTTATGTTTGTACTGGCTACTGTATACAGGCCACCAGGGCACCATACAGACTTTATTAAAGAGTTTGGTGATTTTACATCTGAGTTAGTTCTGGCTGCAGATAAAGTTTTAATAGTTGGTGATTTTAATATCCATGTTGATAATGAAAACGATGCATTGGGATCAGCATTTATAGACATTCTGAACTCTATTGGTGTTAGACAACACGTTTCAGGACCTACTCATTGTCGAAATCATACTCTAGATTTAATACTGTCACATGGAATTGATGTTGATGGTGTTGAAATTATTCAGCCAAGTGATGATATCTCAGATCATTATTTAGTTCTTTGCAAAATTCATATAGCCAAAATTGTAAATTCTACTTCTTGTTACAAGTATGGAAGAACCATCACTTCTAACACAAAAGACTGCTTTTTAAGTTATCTTCCTGATGTATCCAAATTCCTTAGCATATCCAAAACCTCAGAACAACTTGATGATGAAACAGAAACTATGGACTCTCTCTTTTCTAGCACTTTAAATAAAGTTGCTCCTTTATGCTTAAGGAAGGTTAAGGAAAACAGTTTGACACCATGGTATAATGAGCATACTCGCACCCTAAAGAGAGCAGCCCGAAAAATGGAGCGCAGCTGGAGGAAAACAAAACTAGAGGTATTTCGTATTGCTTGGCGTGCAATGGAATGCATAGTCTATATAAAAAACTGGATGACGAGTAATTTCTTACTGCTAAATTCTGAAAAAACAGAGGTGTTAATTATAGGACCTAAAAACTCTGCTTGTAATAACCTAGAACACTGTCTAAGACTTGATGGTTGCTCTGTCAATTCTTCGTCATCAGTTAGAAACCTATGTGTGCTATTTGATCGCAATCTTTCCTTAGAAAGCCACGTTTCTAGCATTTGTAAAACTGAATTTTTCCATCTAAAAAATATATCCAAATTATATGCTTACTATGCTCTCAATGTCAAATGCAGAAATGTTAATCCATGCATTTATGACCTCAATGTTAGATTATTGTAATGCTTTATTGGGTGGTTGTTCTGCACGCTTAGTAAAGGGGAAGTCGTGGCCTAATGGTTAGAGAGTCGGACTCCCAATCGAAAGGTTGTGAGTTCGAGTCCCGGGCCGGCAGGAATTGTGGGTGGGGGGGGTGCATGTACAGTTCTCTCTCCACCTTCAATAACATGACTTAGGTGCCCTTGAGCAAGGCATCGAACCCCCAACTGCTCCCCGGGCGCCGCAGCATAAATGGCTGCCCACTGCTCCGGGTGTGTGCTCACAGTGTGTGTGTGTGTGTTCACTGCTCTGTGTGTGTGCACTTTGGATGGGTTAAACGCAGAGCACAAATTCCGAGTATGGGTCACCATACTTGGCTGAATGTCACTTCACTTTAAACAAACTACAGCTAGTCCAAAATGCAGCAGCAAGAGTTCTTACTAGAACCAGGAAGTATGACCATATTAGCCCGGTCCTGTCAACACTGCACTGGCTCCCTATCAAACATCGTATAGATTTTAAAATATTGCTTATTACTTATAAAGCCCTGAATGGTTTTGCACCTCAGTATTTGAATGAGCTCATTTTACATTATTATCCTCTACGTCTGCTAAGTTCTCAAAACTCAGGCAATTTGATAATACCTAGAATATCAAAATCAACTGCGGGCGGCAGATCTTTTTCCTATTTGGCGCCTAAACTCTGGAATAACCTACCTAACATTGTTCGAGAGGCAGACATACTCTTGCAGTTTAAATCTAGATTAAAGACCCATCTCTTTAACCTGGCTTACACATAACATACTAATATGCTTTTAATATCCAAATCCGTTAAAGGATTTTTAGGCTGCATTAATTAGGTAAACCGGAACCGGAAACACTTCCCATAACACCCTGTGTACTTGCTACATCATTAGAAGAATGGCATCTACGCTAATATTTGTCTGTTTCTCTCTTATGCCGAGGTCACCGTAGCCACCAGATCCAGTCTGTATCCAGATCAGAGGGTCATTGCAGTCACCCGGATCCAGTACGTATCCAGACCAGATGCTGGATCAGCACCTAGAAAGGACCTCTACTGCCCTAAAAGACAGCCGAGACCAGGACAACTAGAGCCCCAGATACAGATCCCATGTAAAGACCTTGTCTCAGAGGACCACCAGGACAAGACCACAGGAAACAGATGATTCTTCTGCACAATCTGACTTTGCTGCAGCCTGGAATTGAAATACTGGTTTCGTCTGGTCAGAGGAGAACTGGCCCCCCAAACTGAGCCTGGTTTCTCCCAAGGTTTTTTTCTCCATTCTGTCACCGATGGAGTTTCGGTTCCTTGCCGCTGTCGCCTCTGGCTTGCTTAGTTGGGGTCACTTCATCTACAGCGATATCGTTGACTTGATTGCAAATAAATGCACAGACACTATTTAACTGAACAGAGATGACATCACTGAATTCAGTGATGAACTGCCTTTAACTATGATTTTGCATTATTGACACAATGTTTTCCTAATGAATGTTGTTCAGTTGCTTTGACGCAATGTATTTTGTTTAAAGCGCTATATAAATAAAGGTGACTTGACTTGACTTGACAGTTAGCGGAAGCTAGAGACTAAGGTTTATAAAGTTTTACATTTTAAATTTCTTACAAAACACATACCTCACTGGTTTTTCCATTATTGCCATCTCATCTCCTGTCTTGTCAGTCTGTCGGCCTTGTCAGCTGCTTACTCTTACCCATGGCCATCTTAGTGTTGACCCCTGTCTCTGTCTCCGGTTGCTATTTCTCCTTTATTCTAGTTGATAGTTTGGACTTTCTAATTGTTGATGACTCTGGGCTGCCACTGACTTTGGTCCAGATTCTTGCATTCTTTGTTTCTAGTTGCCTGGCTATCCCTTAATCTTCTCAATCGGCTTGGGTGCCGTCAAGACTGCTTCCCTGTTGGGCCTGGCTTTCACAAATCCTTGATTCTGCTCTGCTAGTTGGATTTGTGCTCAGAACTCAATACTTTTAGTTATTATTTTTCAATATAGCCTTGTTTTAGCATGTATCTGATCTTGGATTCCTTTTTTTCTTAAATCCTGACATTGCTATACAAAGGTGTTGGGTGGTAGGTGGTTGCTTCCTGGCCAAAGCCAATAAAGCCCAAACCAAATCTTATGATATTGTGATCTCTGGATATAATTTGGGTCCTACATTAATGTAACACTATGTGGTTCTCCCTTTCCATTATTCATCAAGCATAAATTTCTAAGTCCAATCACTTAGAAAATTAATTTGGTCTGGACCACAACTTGCAAAGTTGCCAATTTTGCCATACCTGGACAAGCTTAGTGCAACAAGCAAGTTGGCAATAACATCCAGAAAAAGACTAAGACATAAATATTAGACTGATGTGATAAGGCTTTGATCTTCCTCTGGAGCATATAGCATACTGATCTTGTCTGAATCTTGCTCTTAAGGCACGGTCACGTTAACAAAACTTCAAAAAACAAAAACAAATTTCACGGGCATAAAAGGTATATTATCAGTAATGTGGTGATGCATGAGTACCGTTTACTTTAAGAACAGTTCCAAACCAAGCAGTTAATATTAGTTCACATAGCAAGTTCACACGTTAAAGGTTCAACAAACTTGCATCAGATGTGTATTCGGCGTGGGGACCATGCCATTGGGATCCCCATTCTCGTCGATCGATATTGACATGACTGTTTTTTGTTGTCTAATTAGCTCCTGAGCAATATACGTGTCAGGATACGGCATCGAACTCTGGTCAATGGCGGAAGATCTCTCCTGCTGTGCTTGGATGATGAATCCTTAACTGCAGCGGTAGGAGAAATAACTGCTGGTGATTGAACATGTGCCAGGGAAGCTGCGCTTAGCTCTCTATAATTCCCACGGTGAGGATGGATGCGCATACCCTCAAGGTGTAATCAACAAACTTCATAAAGGAACGGTGATCCTCCCCCAACAACAGCAACTGGCCAAAGAGCTCATTAAGGGTTTCATCATCCCAGTGTGCCCAATGTAAAGTTGATGATAGCCCTCCACATATTCCTCCAGTGGCCAACCGTTCTAGAGAAACCAGTCTTCTTCATCAAATATGGTTAGTTCTTCTGTCACATATAGGGCTGTGCAAAAAATCGAATGCGATTTTCATGCACATCTCATCAGTAAAGATGCTCCTGTAATTAGAAGTATATCTCCAGCACGTGCGTTTGGATCAGGGTTGCCAGGTTTTCACAACAAATCCTGCCCAGTTGCTTCCCAAAACTAGTCCAATCGCGCTTCCAGGAGGTTCCCCGATAAAAATTGCTTCCCGGGGTTACAATATAAGTTTTTTACCTCCTGGAAGCGCGATTGGGCTAGTTTTGGAATAGTTTTAAGAAGCTACTGGGCAGGATTTGTTGTGAAAACCTGGCAACCCTGATCTGACGTGCTGGAGATATACTTCTAATCACAGGAGCATCTTTACTGATGAGATGCCCATGAAAATCGCATTCGATTTTTTGCACAGCCCTAGTCACATATATTGTGGTTTCAAGGAGATGCATGATGCAAAATGATAAACAGGTGAAGGAACTATAGAGACTAGTAAGGACACACGAAGACTAGAACCAGGCGACTGGGGACAGATGAACTTTCTTTTTAAATGTTTTTATAAAAGAAGATGAGTTTTGAATGAAGCACCTTCATTTGAATCTTTCCACAGTGTGTGCAGTTTAGCAAGCCATTCATTGCTTCATTTTAATCTTTCCACAGTGTTTGCAGTTTAGCAAGCCATTCAGTGCAGCTTGAGCATGACCAAAGCCCAAACACTCGATGCAGTTTGAGTGTCCTCGTTCTTCATGAATCACATCATTTTGAGGAACTGGTGACATGGCGCCTCAGCAATATCAGCCAATGAATTTACTTCTGTGATTCTCTATATGCTTCAGACAAACATCACACCTGGAGGTGGATCCCAGAGCATCAGTTACTGATGCAGCATCAAGTGAACCTACGGAGAAAAAAAAACAGTAGCACCGCCAGCAGCATTATGAGCTGAGGCACCGGCTAACTGTGACATTCTCTTGCTATGCAGTAAAAGGTTTTATGTGAAGAACTGGCAGGGTTTGAGGGGGGTCACTGGACGCGGTTTACACTGCCTCTCTTTGGTAGTTCACTCAAATGTCTAATAATCTGGCATCACAAACATTTTGCAACATTAAAAATAATAATAATAAAAAAAACATCACACAACCAGGCAGCAATGGCTGGAATTCTGAAAGAGAAAGGCTCTATAATCCTGCTGCTTGTGCACATGAATCACCAAACACATTTTTTTCAGCCAAATGAACTCACAAACTCTGATACTTGTTACAGAAAAAGTCTTCTTTTAGAAATAACTGTTTATCAACTATCAACTTAGACTGATAAACCCAACTCATAAGCAGATAAAATGGGAAGCCTGTTAGCACACCAAGCCATCTCTGCTCAGTGAATCACATGCACTATTGTGAATTAAAGCGAAGTGTGAAATAACAGATGAGATTCTGGAGGGGGGGGGGGGGGGGGGGGTATTTTAGTGCAATATTTAGTTAAATAAAATACATTGTATGTATATATAAACTTAAAAATGCAAGCACAACAATCATATTTTAAACATAAGTTATAACAAATATAGCCTACAACTTTTCCTTACTGTATTAGAGTCACTAGACATGCTTAGACATACTCTTATATTCATAATACAAATACAATATATACAATATACAGTATGATTAAATATTATTAAATTATTTTTAGTAACAGTACTAATTGAAGCAATCAAAACATCATTGAGCATTTGATGTTTTAAGACTTTATGTTAAGATGTGGTGCTCTGCTGTGGCTGTCTACAGTGTCATCATATAATCTAATTTAAATGTAAGCAGAGCTCTAGACGTGGGATATTTTATGCCAATGCGGTGAAAATGTATTCTAGCGTGCACTCACCATCCATCGCACCAAACGCGGACAGTACGCCTCCTCTTCTCCGGACTGCAGGCTGAGGCGGCCGGAGCGCTGCTCACATGATGCCCGTTCTCCATCATATTATACAGTCCTATTTACAAGCACTTCAGCACAAAGCAAAGTCAAATCTCTGATATTCACTATAATCACTGCAATTCTGTGTGTCTTACAGGATTGGGAAATATTTGTCTTTTTCCAGGACAGCCGGCTTCAGCATTAAATGAAGGTGACGTTCTAATGTGGGACAACGCCTCCTCTCTGCCGGCCAGCAAAATTACGAATCATACTACCATGAAGGCTTGCTCATGAATATAGTGATGCAAGAAGACGTTTGGTCCGTAGGCCTAATTCATGTGCTGGAAGGCTAAGTGACGTTAGCGAAGGAACGAATCATAGTCACGGCGTGGCTCATGAATATTAGCTGGCTTGATTTAGGCTACGACTCATGAAGATTTTCAAGCAACATCAGCATAACCATATTAACATTCATGGCATGCGCCTTTGCAATAGTAGGATATGTTTCCCAGGAAGTGGCGTCATATGTGCCGGACTCGTACGATGAGCGGTGACAGGCAGCGGACACTGCTGTTACATAATCGCTGCTCACATATATCACGTGACAAGTGTTGATAAGTGTTGATAACGTGACGTATGTAGCAAATAAATGCATAGGACCAGTTAATTTAAAAATGCTAACTATTATGCACTGCCAATATAGATTTATAGAATAAGTTTACAAAGCAATCAATTAAGTATTGTTTATTATATGTTAATTTAACTTTTATGTATCTCAATAATACCTTTAATTCTTTGCCAAAATGGCATTCATGATCTATTATAGCCTATTGCTCTCCTTTTTAAATGAACAGGCAATTTTATTAGTCTCTTCTGAGTTAATATAATATTTCTATAAATACACAGTCATCTAGTGTTAAACTGTGTATAATAAAACAAACACTTATGGGCTAAACTGCAGGCATCTAAGTAATCATACAGACAACACATTCTCAAATAACCAGACACCAGCTCAGGAGCACCTGAAGCCCAAAAAGTTATTGAATTTTAGAAATTATACAATTTCAGTATTAATATATTATAATTTGTACAAATATATTATATGCTAAAACACAAGCAAAGTGCAAGAATCTAAATCTTCTTGTTTTTTGTTTATCAGAAGCAGGTTTGTGTTATCAGTGTAAAAAACACAGAAGCTATTGAGCTGATAATGTATTTATTAAATTAATTCTGGCTTGCTTTAGGCTACACCTCATGGAGATTTTCAAGCAACATCAGCACGACTATATTAACATTCAAACTGTAAAATAACACAATTGAAGGTATGGCAATAGAGTAAAAATATACAAAGTATAAAAATTAATATAATAATATAATAAAATTTAAAATACATTTATGCATTTAGTAGATGCTTTTATCCAAAGCGACTTACAGTGCAGTCAGGCTATAAATTTTTACCTATCATGTGTTCCCGGGGAATCGAACCTCCAACATTGCGTTTGATACCACAATGCTCTACCAATTGAGCTACAGGAACACTAATTACATTAATAATTTAGTAAATGTATATTTTGTATGTGTGTGTGTGTGTGTGTGTGTGTACATATTATTTACAACATTTTACATCACCTTTCTTTTTAAATGAGACTTGTTAATCATTTCTGAACTGAGGAGACCAATTGCTGCAGTTTGAAATTTGAAACAAGATTTAAGCTGCTCAACAGTCCTTGGTCATTGCTGTCATATTCTCCTCTTCATGACATACCACACATTTTCAATAGGACACAGATACTGCAGGCAGGCCAGTCAAGCACATCCACTCTGTGTCTATGAAACCTCACTGTTGTAGCACATACAGAATAAGACCTGGCATTGTCTCACTCTAATAACCATGGACGCCAGTTTGATAGCAACTGGTCTCTGTACAATCCGACTAAATGCCTCTGTGACTAGCACAACCAATCATATTTTAATCATAAGTTATAACAAATATACAACTTTTTTTTTACTGTTTGAGTCTCTAGACATGCTCAGACATACTCTTATATTCATAATACAAATACAACTTATACAATATACAGTATGATTAAATATTAATAAATTATTATTTTTAGTAACAATCCTAACTGAAGCAATCAAAACATCCTTGAGAATTTGATGTTTTAAGACTTTATGTTAAGATGTGGTGCACTGCTGTGGCTGTCTACAGTGCCATCATATAATCTAATTTAAATGTGAAAATAATTTAAATGTAATTTAATGTGAAAAATTTAAAGAGCTTGTGGAAGATTTTTATTAATAATATTTTAATCAATCAAGTATAATCAATGTGAAACTAGCCATTTTTGTTGCTAGTTATTATTCCATTATAATCCTATAGGTTAACTATAGGTTTTATATATAGATTTTACAGACCAGCTGAGAAACATGTAGACAGACATACAGACAGGGCCTTTGTCTATACCAAAGGAGGGGGCCTCTTCCCTCTAGGGAGATATTAAAATTGTAAACATAAAGAAAAGTTTGACTATTTGGAAACGCCCTGTATAGGGTATATAATGAGATGCTACCTAGCATTCGGGAGATCTTCTGGCAGAGAACATCTCGGCTTTGTTTTTCTGTGAAATAAAGTCTATCTTCTGGAAACAAAACCCCGAGACTGTGTGATTCCTCAGATACATAGCAGACAAAAATACACTACAAGCTCTAGTCGCGGGATATTTTATGCCAACATGTCTCTGTACAACCCCACTATATGCCTATGCCTCAGTGGAACCTTCACACACATAAAAGTCTGGATGGACCCTTTTGTCTTTGGCATGGAGGTCTTGATATCAGTTTTCCCTAAAAACAAGCGAATAAACAGAATGACACCTTTTTTGTTTCACTATAATAATGGTATAATTAAAAGGTTTTTATTTTTTATTATTTTTTTGGATGGAGCATACCTTTAACATCACAGTTAAAGTTATCAGAAGCTTTTAGCCCCCCTCTGATGTATGAAAGTGCAGCAGCATATATTATTTTTCCAGCAGATGGCGCTCCACCTTCATCTTTTGAGACCATATTGCTAACCATTTCTCTCCTTTCCTAAAACTATAAAAAAAAAAAAAAAACACACAATCTGCTTGTCTGAGTTTCTAAAATAAAGATTATAAATACTATTATTCTGCTATTATTACCATCGCTGTAGTAGGCTATATAATATTGTGTAGGCGATATTAAATTGAAATTTAAAATTATATATGATGTGAATGGCAGTTTTCTTTTTTCTTCTTCTTCTTTTTCTAAGACAAACCTTTCTAAAAATGAATGCAGCCTAAAGTATTCGAGCTATGACCATCAAACAGTTGTGTGGTGTTTGTTTTAAAATTCTTTTCACATCCCATTAAGCATGGGCATTTACAGATTAAGTCTATAGGATTCCTAATGGTCCATGGGGATCTTCCTAGTATAGGCTTTACAGAATGACCGTTATCCATTGAAATGGATGATGAAGAAGAGGAAGACTGCATGATCAGATGCACTTGCGCTTCAGGTTAAACTTGAACCCTTCACTTTCCTGATCATTCTGAGTCTTGCTTGTTTTCTGTCTTAAGGAGACATCTTCAAGACAACAGATTTCTTGTCCCAGCAGTTTGAATCTCTAACCGTGTCATTCTTTGATAACAGTTTCATCCTTTTGGTTTGCTTTGTTTGCCTTTGATCTCTTTTATAGAGCTGTCTGTTTCTGCCTGTCATAAAGTGTTCTTATTTTATGATGCATTAAGAGCTCTGCAAGGGCTCAGTTGACCATTTTCTCCAGGGCCTGCAGATAGAATCCTTGTATCTTCTTCTTCATCCTAAAATGCCCTTCGTGTATCCTGAAAAGCATCTCTTTTGTCAGCACTTCAATTCTCTCTCATCTAAGATCACCATACACCACACTGTGCTCAGCTCTAACAAGCTCTAATTGTGAACAAGAATTTTTGATTACAGCTTGCAAAACTGGTTATTTTACTACCTCCTCAGCATTTTTCTTGAATTTCTAACCAGACTTCAGGGAAACTAATTTTTGGGAATTTACATGTTTATAGTGCACAAGATGGTGCATTAGCTAGGAGTATGTATTTCTACTAATTCAAATCATATTGTTGCAGACTTCTCATTTGACAGGTTTCAGGTTCAGGTTTTTTTGATCTGCTGTGAACAATGGCAGGCCATACACATACATACATATACAGTACCCTGAGTCTGCACAAACTTTGTGTTTCTGTGTCCTGCCCATTGTAGGTTTTGAGCGATGCTGGGTTGCTTCTAATCTGGGTCTTCAATTTCGTCTCCTTTATGTCACTTATGGTAATTAGATTTGCATTTGCTCCCATATTAAGTTTCACATTTACAGCTAAATAAACATGTGCCTGCCCTCTGTGTAGCACCTTTTTCATGAGTGATTGCAAAGTCTCCAAGACTGACAGCAACAGCAGTGCCCTCTTTAGCACTGAAAGTTTTAGAATGCAGCAAAGCAAGTTTGCTTGCATGGCAAATCTTGACAGCACCATCTAATGTCAGCTACATTTCTCTATATAGTCTTTTTCTTACTTTCTTGTCATTTTCCTTGCATTCGGTTTGCTATTCAGTGCTCAGTCGGTTTGCTATTCAGTATTCAGTCAGAGTGCTTTCATGTATATTGTGAATATATGCTTGAATGTCTGTCAGCTGCTATCAACATTTGAAAGACCTGAACATCTGTGTTCCCTTATAGTAATCAATTTGACCCCTGTAGACTTTACCCCATAACCAAACCTTAAACCTACCTATACCATCAAACCTGCCCCTAACCTTATCCGTATCACACCTCAACAGCAGCAAAAGTGTTGTGCATTAACAAAAGCTTTTAATCATTGTATAACATCTGTTAAAATTATTTGAAGATTTTCAAGAAGTGCATGATCATATGGACTGAAAGTTTAATGACATTTGTAAGTATTTTAACTTACATTAAATAATGATTTGTTTAAGTTTATTAGCAAAAATTAACAAGCACATTATCTCACATTTCTAACACTTTCAATCTATATTAACTAATGATCCATTAAGCATTATATAATGTTTGTTAATGTTTTATTAATGAAAGTTTTTATAAAGTGTTACCCAGCTTTACACAGCAAAGGCATAGGAGCAATCATACTCTGATTATGAATGACAAATAACCTTATATAATTCACCATTAAGTACAGTACATAGTGTGTCTTTTTTCTTTTTGCAATTTTTAGTGTGAACACACTACTTACACTATTTATACTACAAAATGGCATAAAATAGTGCACAAGTACGTGAACTGGGATGCACCATTTACATTTTTTATTCATTATTTTGAACTCAATATCCAGTCACTTCAAAAAGCAGACTTAACAGAATGCACAAAAATATGTGTGTTAGATTATAGTTTCTATTCTCTTATTGGATAGCACACAACATTTCTGAAGAAATTGTTAGAAAATACATAATTATCATCAATGTAATATACCCTAAATTACAAGACCCAAATATTGCTAACAACATGCTAGCAACCTCCAGCAACATGTTAACATAACAAATACCTATTTTATTATTTGGTCAGACTGCAAAATCTTCACATAAAATTTTATATATATAAAAAAAAAAAACATTACCCCACCCGAAGATGATAACTGGACTGAACATACTGTGACCATTTAGCACACTGTTGTTTAAATGATCCATTTCCCATAATATTTGTGAAGAATGTCACGTAAATAGCAAGCTTGTATTCTATTCCAAACACAGCCAAAGATATTTCTCCCTCAGGAGCAGCTGCTATGTAGTTAGATATAAGAGATGTGGAAGAGTGGATGTCTTGTTGATGATGGTGCATGAGCCCCATTAATTGTGCCACTGGCTCCAGGCTGTGAGATCTGGGGCAAGCACCTGCTGTAGAAGTGGGTAAGAATGACGAATGCTGTCCTACATCAGCCATCCGCTCACCTCTCCCCTCCATGTGCCAAATTACTCATATCCTGGGGGCAGTCTGGGCTCTCCTCTGGAGGGGAGCATATCTCTGATGTCCTATGGAGTGGTCAAACACTAGATAGACTATATAGACTATATTACAATTGTATTAGCTACAATAATTGCCAATCCAATGAAGAGAGCAGATTTGCCTGATTTTGTCTTATTTCAGTGGTTTCTCAATAATGAATGATTACTCTATTCATTAACCAGTAATTTGAATATTAGGAGTGACAAGATGCCCCTTCATATCTATTGTGGTTGCAGTAATGATATGGTATTAACTAGTTGCCTATTAGCATTCCTTTTATTAACATATTGGCAGTTTATTAGTACTTATAAAACATGTAAATTTACAACGCTAATCCAACCTGATAATTAAAGATAACAACTACCTTACTATTAATAAGAAGCAAATTAGAAGTTTACTGAGGCAAGAGTCATAGTTAATGGTTTGTTAAAAAATGAGATTGGACCTTAAAATAAAGTGTGACCAATTATTAAAATTACGAAAAAAGGGTTACATTTTAAGTGTCATGTAGGTGCCTTGACGTAATCAACCCATATTAATTTGTTACATGAGCCTATTCTATTGCGGTTTAGTTTTTAATCCCACAGTTTAAAAGCTGAGAGAAAAGTGTTGATGAAAGAGGCATTTGGGCCAGTGAACACTTCTAAACATAGAGGAAAAATTTGCCTTGTATGCTACCGACCCAGATTTAGGACAGCAACATTGCTCATGACTCCAGTGTTTTACTCACGTCAGAAAAAAAAATGTTCTCAGAGGTTGCTTGAACTAGGTCGACTGACATCTTTTTTTGGATCACAGAGACAGAAATTGTGCCATCTAAATGATAGAAGTCTCCTAAAACCAAAATGAAGAGCAATAAGCCTTCCCCACTGGTTTATTTTTACATGAATCAAACTGGGTCAATAACGATGCCATGGAAAATAACCAAAAATATGTTTGGTTACTGGATTAAATTATATAATCATCATATCTCTCAAACTAGGTAACAAATTTCTGACGATTTCTTGACAATTTGAGAGAAATCATGATTTCATAATCATGATTACCATCCATCCATCTTCTTCCGCTTATCCGGGGCCGGGTCGCGGGGGCAGCAGTCTAAGCAGAGACCCCAGACTTCCCTCTCCCTAGACACTTCCTCCAGCTCTTCTGGGGGGACACCAAGGCGTTCCCAGGCCAGCCGGGAGACATAGTCTCTCCAGCGTGTCCTAGGTCTTCCCCGGGGTTTCCTCCCAGTGGGACGCGCCCAAGAATACCTTCCCGGGATGGCGTCCAGGAGGCATCCGGAACAGATGCCCGAGCCACCTCAGCTGACCCCTCTCGATGTGGAGGAGCAGCGGCTCTACTCTGAGCTCCTCCCGGGTGACTGAGCTTCTCACCCTATCTCTAAGGGATCGCCCAGCCACCCTGCGGAGAAAGCTCATTTCGGCCGCCTGTATCCGGGATCTTGTCCTTTCGGTCATGACCCAAAGCTCATGACCATAGGTGAGAGTAGGAACGTAGATTGACCGGTAAATCGAGAGCTTTGCCTTGCGGCTTAGCTCTTTCTTCACCACGACAGACCGGTACATCGACCGCATTACTGCAGAAGCTGCCCCGATCCGTCTGTCAATCTCCCGTTCCATCCTTCCCTCACTCGTGAACAAGACCCCAAGATACTTAAACTCCTCCACTTGAGGCAGGAACTCTCCACCAACCTGAAGTGGGCAAGCCACCCTTTTCCGACTGAGGACCATGGCCTCGGATTTGGAGGTGCTGATTCTCATCCAAGCCGCTTCACACTCGGCTGCAAACCGTCCCAGTGCATGCTGAAGGTCCTGGCTTGACAAAGCCAACACGACAACATCATCCGCAAAGAGCAGAGACGAAATCGTGTTGTCACCAAACCTGACCCCCTCCGGCCCCTGGCTGCGCCTAGAAATTCTGTCCATAAAAATCATGAACAGAACCGGCGACAAAGGGCAGCCCTGCCGGAGTCCAACACGCACCTGGAACAAGTCTGACTTACTGCTGGCAATACGAACCAAGCTCCTGCTCCGGTCGTACAGGGACCGGATAGCCCTTAGCAAAGGGCCCCGGACCCCATACTCCCGGAGCACCCTCCACAGGCCGCCGCGAGGGACACAGTCGAATGCCTTCTCCAAATCCACAAAGCACATGTGGACTGGTTGGGCAAACTCCCACGAACCCTCCAGCACCCTGTAGAGGGTATAGAGCTGGTCCAGTGTTCCACGGCCTGGACGAAAACCACACTGTTCCTCCTGAATCCGAGGTTCTACTATCGGCCGGATTCTCCTCTCCAGTACCCTGGCATAGACTTTCCCAGGGAGGCTGAGAAGTGTGATCCCCCTGTAGTTGGAACACACCCTCCGGTCCCCCTTCTTAAAAAGAGGGACCACCACCCCGGTCTGCCATCCCAGAGGCACCGTCCCCGACTGCCACGCGCTGCTGCAGAGGCGTGTCAGCCAAGACAGCCCCACAACATCCAGAGACTTGAGGTACTCAGGGCGGATCTCATCCACCCCCGGTGCCTTGCCACCGAGGAGTTTCTTGACTACCTCGGTGACTTCAGCTTGGGTGATGGACGAGTCCACATCTGAGCCCTCAGCCTCTGCTTCCTCAATGGAAGACGTGACAGCGGGATTGAGGAGATCCTAGAAGTATTCCTTCCACCGTCCAACGACATCCCCAGTTGAGGTCAACAGCTCCCCACTTCTACTGTAAACAGCGTTGGTAGGGCACTGCTTCCCACTCCTGAGGCGCCGGACGGTTTGCCAGAATCTCTTCGAGGCCGACCGATAGTGCTTCTCCATGGCCTCACCGAACTCCTCCCAGGCCCGAGTTTTTGCCTCCACAACCACCCGGGCTGCAGTCCGCCTGCCGGTACCTGTCAGCTGCCTCAGGAGTCCCACAAGCCAACCAGGCCCAATAGGACTCCTTCTTCAGCTTGACGGCATCCCTTACTTCCGGTGTCCACCACCGGGTTCGGGGATTGCCGCCTCGACAGGCACCGGAGACCTTACGGCCACAGCTCCGAGCGGCCGCTTCGACAATGGAGGTGGAGAACATGGTCCACTCTGACTCAATATCTCCAGCCTCCCTCGGGATCCGGCCGAAGCTCTGCCGGAGATGGGAGTTGAAGATCTCTCTGACAGGAGGCTCGGCCAAACGTTCCCAGCAGACCCTCACAGTACGTTTGGGTCTGCCGAGTCTGTCCAGCTTCCTCCCCCGCCATCGGATCCAACTCACCACCAGGTGGTGATCAGTTGACAGCTCCGCCCCTCTCTTCACCCGAGTGTCCAAGACATACGGCCGGAGGTCGGATGAAACGACCACAAAGTCGATCATCGACCTACGACCTAGGGTGTCCTGGTGCCACGTGTACTGATGGACACCCTTATGCTTGAACATGGTGTTCGTTATGGACAAGCTGTAACTAGCACAGAAGTCCAATAACTGAACACCACTCGGGTTCAGATCAGGGGGGGCGTTCCTCCCAATCACGCCCCTCCAGGTGTCACTGTCGTTGCCCACGTGGGCGTTGAAGTCCCCTAGTAAAACGACGGAGTCCCCTGTCGGAGCACTTTCCAGCACCCCTCCCAGAGACTCCAAGAAGGCCGGGTACTCTGCACTGCCGTTCGGCCCGTAGGCACAAACGACAGTGAGAGACCTATCCCCGACCCGAAGGCGCAGGGAAGCGACCCTCTCGTTCACCGGGGTAAACTCCAACACATGGCAGCTGAGCTGGGGGGCTATAAGCAGACCCACACCAGCCCGCTGCCTCTCACCATGGGCAACTCCAGAGTGGTGAAGAGTCCATCCTCTCTCGAGGAGTGTGGTTCCAGACCCCAAGCTGTGCGTAGAGGTGAGCCCGACTATGGCTAGTCGGAACCTCTCAACCTCACGCACAATCTCGGGCTCCTTTCCCGCCAGTGAGGTGACATTCCACGTCCCTAGAGCTAGTTTCCGTGTCCAGGGATCGGGCTGTCGAGGCCCCCGCCTTCGACTGCTGCCCGATTCTCTAAGCACCGGCCCCTTACGGTCCCTCCTGTAGGTGGTGAGCCCACGGGAAGGCGGCCCCATGTCGCTCCTTCGGGCTGAGCCCGGCCGGATCCCCCGTGGGGGGAGGCCCGGCCACCAGGCGCTCGCATACGAGCCCCAACCCCGGGCCTGGCTCCAGGGTGGGGCCCCGGCTGCGCCATACCGGGCGACGTCACGGTCCTTTGATGTGATCTTTTCATAAGGGGTTTGTGAACCGCTCTTAGTCTGACCCGTCGCCTAGGACCTGTTTGCCTTGGGAGACCCTACCAGGGGCATATAGCCCCGGACAACATAGCTCCTAGGGTCATTCGGGTACTCAAACCCCTCCACCACGTTAAGGTGGCAGTTCAAGGAGGAGAATCATGATTACACTGTACATATTATATATATATATAAATAAATAAAATAGTATTTGGGTCCATGAAGTCCCTGGATATTTCTCAAAACATTTTTATTGGTCATATACAAAAAAAAAGCTGTTATTCAATAAACATACATTTTATACAACAGTAAATGAATAATTTAGCCACATCTGAAAAATGGTTAACTGCATGGTTAAAATCCACAGTCAATAAATATGAATACAGTGATTTATCTAGATATTTATCTGCCAAAAAGTACAATTTCATCAGTAAATAGTTACAATCACCCATTTTGTTACGGTGTTTCATACAAACCACAGCAATATATCTCATTACAACCCATTGATAAAGATTACCAAAACATATTCTACCAATGACCACCAATCATATATACTCACATTTCATATCTTTATTTTATGACCCACAGATCTGAGACAAATGACTAGTCTGAATGCCAAATATAAAACCCTTTACAGTCACCAGCTCAGTAAACAAAGAAAGTGATGAATTATCAGCCTAAAAATAGATAACATTGACATTAATGTACTGACTGAAAAAAGCTGCTTTTTGATAGGATTCATTAATGATTCAAGACCCATAAAAACAATGAAAGGCCTGTTGCATAGCCTACCATTAAATTAATGTAGTCACAATACAGTTAATTAGTAGCAGTGAAAACAACTCTGTGTGTGTTACACAGGCATGTTACAAAATGACACAGATAGTGCTTCTCACATTAGATGTACAAAAGTCTGTAGTTCCAACTGATTCTGACATAAGAATGTTGCAGGCATCCACATTTTTTAAATTAATAGAATTGTTTATATACTTTATAAAATGAATTAAACCGTTTGAAGTATGCAGTATGTCCACCATCTTGGAGGAACTTTTTGAATGGAGGATCAATTTGGATATACTGAGAGAAATTCATTGGCAACAGGTTTTCTTAGAAGACAAATAGCTGAAACACCCTTCAAGTCAGTAATGTGACTATGATATATTAGGATGATAACTAGGGTTGGAACAGAGCTTATAAACACACATTAGTAGTGACTGTATCACACTGAAATATCTTTCTCCTCGGCAGTCATTTTTCAATAGTGCTAAAATACAAACTACCACAAACATCATTGGTCAAACATTGGAGTATCAATAATTTATGTGCACATAAGGGTAAAGTGTGGCACTTATCCAAGAACTACATCAAACACCCACAGAGAAGAGCTGTGCCAAACAAGTATGCTGAAAATCTCAGAGTAAAAACTGCAAAAAACTGCATTTCAAAGCAACAAAACAAGACGAGTGAATGTGTTGAGTGTATTACGTGAGCAATGAGCTAAAAAAAAAGATTAGTCATCAAATTGCTGAAACAATACACCCTATATGCTGAAAATGGGGGATGCATATTTAATTGTAGCAAACCTCTTTCTGATGGCGGGTAGAAATGTTTTCAGAATCTACAATGTGAGGCAGAGTTGAGGTAAGAGGGCAGTGCATTCTTGTCACAGTGCATCAGTTTCAATGTATTAAAACCTTAAAGGAATAGTTCATCCATAAATTAAAGCTGTCATCATTACTTAGCCATGTGTTATCGCTCACTGCTGTAAAAAAAAGCCTCACCAGGCGATCAGGATTTATCACCCTGAAGGGGTTCATTGTGCTGTCTGTAACTTATACTGTTTATTACACATTTAATTTAATCATAATGATAGATATTATATAATGTATAATACTGTGTATAAGAGTGAAAGCATTTTATTATAACATGTGTTTAAGGAGATGATTTGCAGAGAATAACTTAAAATAACATTTTATTGTTTAGCCTTAAATGACTTATGGAGCGAAAAAGTCATTTGCATTACTTTCATTACAACTTACATTGCTTTTTTCCTTTTTTGGAACTTGGCATTAAAAATTACTGGTGACTTTATATGTAAACTATCTTTTTAAATCTACTGCAGTCAATGATCTGCAGTCAAAGTTCGCTAATACTTTTCCATGCCAGAAAGTGTATATATATATATATATATCAGTCTCATAATCTGAAGGTCGTGAGTTCGTGCCTCACACGGGGCAGAGTGGTGCTTTTTGGGGTGGTGTTAGCGCAGTGGATAAGACGCATGCCTGTGGTGTGGGAGACCCGGGTTCGAATCCACTGTGAACCGCCAGTGTGTCCCTGAGCAAGACACTTAACCCCTAGTTGCTCCAGAGGCGTGCGACCTCTGACATATATAGCAATTGTAAGTCGCTTTGGATAAAAGCGTCAGCTAAATGTAAATGTAAATGTATGTATATATATATATATATATATATATATATATATATATATATATATATATATATATGTTTGTGTGTATGTACAGGTGCATCTAAAAAAAAATTAATATCATGGAAAAGATCTTTATTTTTTGTAATGTAATAAGAAAAAGCTAATTTTCTCATATTCTAGATTCATTGCACACAAACTGAAATGTTTCAAGAGGTTTTTATTTAAAATCTGATATTTACGATTTACAGCTTACAGTGACTAAACTGGTTGTGCTGGTAAGAAAATGTAAAATTCAGTATCTCATAAAATTGAATATTCCATTTTGAGCTTGATTAGTTAGATTAATTTGGAGTATAAATACTGGGTACCAAATTCCTCTTTTCAGATTAAATTTAATTTAGCATTTCATTTGAAAATCAAGGTCTGGAATCTGGAGGAAGACTGAAAAGGCACAGAATCCAAAGGCCAGTGTGAAGATTCCAAAGTCAGTGATGATTTGGGGTGCCATGGCAACTGCTGTTGTCGGTGTTTTATCAAGTCCAAAGTCAATGCAGCCATCTACCAGGAGATTTTGGAGCACTTTATGCTTCATCTGCTGACAAGCGTTATGGAGATGCCCACAGTGCAAAAACCACTTCCAAGTGGATTGATGACCATGATATTAATGTGCTTGATTGGCCAGCCAACTCACTTGACCTTAACCTCACAGAGAATCTATGGGGTATTGTGAAGAGGAAGATAAGTAACATCTGACAAACAATACAGAGAAGCTGAAGGCAGCTATCAATGCAACCTGGGCATCAGTAACACCTCAGCAGTGCCACAGGCTGATCGCCTCTATGCCACTCCGCATTGAAGCAGTAATTTGTGCAAAAGGAGCCCCAACCAAGTATTGAGTGCATTATTAAACCTGCTGTGGAGATCTTGAATATTTCAGTTTTGTAAATCTTTTTTTGATTGATCTTTGAGAAAATATTATAATTTTTTTTAGATACTGATTTCTTACTTTTTCTAAACTGTGATTCATTATCATCATTAAATAAAACATAATCACAATTAAAACAAAAAACTCTTGAAATATTTCAGTTTGTGTGCAATGAATCTAGAATATAAGAAAGTTTGCTTTTTTGAATAAAATTCCAAAATAAATAAAGAACTTTCCATGATATTAAAATTTTTTGAGATGCACATGTATGTATGTATGTATATGTATATATACATTAATTCAGCTGATTTTTACAGCTGTGACACACCTCAGGGCTACAAGTTGAAGTAGTTCTGGTGCTTTTTCTTTTTTTATTACACTGAACATATGTCCTGGGATAAAAACATGGAAGAGCATATCAAAATAAGCCAATTTCATTAGTGCATTTCACTTGATCGCCTGAACATCTCTCACAGAGAAGTCTCTTCAAACTTATTTCAAACATGTTTACGCTGTATGTAGTCTGCTTTGAAACCACAAAAGACATCTGTCCATAAGATACAGAACATGAGCGAGTTGACAGGATTGACAGTCAATTAATTTTTCTAAATATTATAGCTCTGTTCCAAACCCCAGTGAGGGACTGCCTTGCTGTCTGTAGACATACGGTAGGCAGTATCCAACAATCAAATCATGTCACAATCAAATCAAGTCACTTTCTACTGTATTTGAACTTTCTACTGCACTATTTTGCTCAAAGTATTGGCCATTTATTATATAGTGGTCTGAAGAATAGATGAAAAGATTTCAGTGAGTTTGTCACTTGTTCTGTGCCATTGCATGCTTCCTTATTTGATGTCTTTTACAACAGATCTCATGTTGGGAGAGCACATTATGATGGCTTAAAATGAACAGTTCACTAGGTTTTGGAACAGAACCACAACTTTAAAATTCAGGTCTTGCTATTTTTGTTGCCCTGAAACATTAAGGATAAATTGTGTTTTGCCCAACCACCTTTGCTGGAAGAGAACCGCAGACTGGCTATGCACCATTATGAAGGGTCAAATTGGGATTGTTATAGTTAGCTTTAGTAAAGCTAAAAATTTTATCATTCAACAAAACCCAGATGTTCTGAGAGCAAGAATCTTCATTACAGAGAATAGAATTACTTCCATAGAAGGAGCTGATATGAACGACTGGCTTCTGTACACTGTCTAGATTACTTTATAATATTCATTTAAAGATATACAGTTGGACACTTACACAGTGAACAACACTGCCACCTGACCACACACACAGCACGCCACGCGCTACCCACTGCACGCGCCTACTTACTAGAAAAGCAATCAGACTTTAATAATAAGCCACTTTTGGTACAATTGCAAAATAGATATCAAACTATTTATTGTTCATATAAATAACTTTTTTTTTCTCAGTTTTCTTATTCAGTAAAGGAAAACAACAAAAGTAGCTAGAGTAAGATATCAGAGAACTTTTGCTAACAATTCAACAATAAAGTTTATATGGGGTGGCTTTTGGAAAATCAACTGAGACCAGCCAATCCACACAAAGCACAGAAAAACGAAACTACAGCTCTACAACAAAGCTAGAATGATCAGTTTTACCAACACGGTTTACCAACTTAAAATATTTTCCAAGAACAATTAAATGCCTACTCTCTCTGCGATATCTTTAAAAAAAGGCTTTCTCATGTCTCATGTCTGCAAAAGATTAACATCATCTGCCACACAGCTCAACAGGGCCTCTGCTATCCCATGCATAAATAAAGTAGTTTATTGCCTCTCCTAGTACCTATTTAATCAGAATATAACTTGTAAACATCAGTCCACTACTGGAATTGAACTTAATAGTAAAGAATACCTAAAAAAATGTTGCTTGCTTTTTGAATTACAAGATCCTTATGTCATATGGGAACGGTGCTATTTCTGTTAGAATAATGAATAACTTAATTTTCCCCATCTGTATATCAGTCAGTGGACAATATCAAGCACCGATAACTCAATTGGAGTTAAAGGGAACAGGTAACCCAAAAACTTGAAAATGAAAATTGTGACATTTCAAATTAGTCAAACACGTCTGGAGTCACATGAACCCTTGTGTCAGTCCAAACCCATATGATTAACTTTCTTCCATGAAAAATAAAAATGAGAGATTTAGCAGTATGTCCACGATCTTTTAAATACAATAAAAGCATACCGTGGCCATGTCTGTCCAGCCCCAAAAATGATAAAAAAAAAAAAATCTGGGACACATTCAAATTCAAGTTATTCATTAACAATCTCTCCCTCTTAGCGCATATACATATTTAAATTTGGTATCAAAAGATGCACTGCATCAGGTTGGAAGTCAGTGACAAACAGTGATGTGGAAAGTTACTTTAAAAAAAAAGTATTGCATTACAATTTATTTTTACTCCATAAAAACAAAACAAATTTTTATAGAAAGTAATGCATTATATTACTTTTGCGTTACTGTTTGTCACCTAGGATGGGCTTGCTCTTTTTTTTAATAACAAAAAACCCAAAAGTAATATTTTCGGCAAGTGTAAAGGCCCTTTCACACAAGGTGAAAATTAATAAGCCTCAAGATGAAGGAATTGTCTCTGCATCTCATTTTCTCTCAACACAGGGACAGGAGAGATGTCAGGGAAATAATGGGAAAATAAGTAAATGTGCATTACTTATTTGAAAAATATTTCATTGTATATTCAAAGTAATGCTTAATTTTACTAGTTACTTAAAAAAAGTGATCTGATTGCATAACTCTTACTTGTAGTGTGTTACCCCAACACTGATGACAAATAACATCAAGTCTTTAACCACAGGTTGTTTATAAATGTTACAATGTGACTTTACAACTTAAAAACTTTAGTGCAACAAGATGTTGACTGCATGGCAAATGTTTCAAATAATTTTTGAGTGAACCTCAAGTGTGTAATATTAATGATATGCTGATAAAATTGTTGTTCGTTAACAACAAGGGTTGTAAATGACATCAGAGGGACTTTAGTGTTGTCTGTTTATATTTTTACAGTCACAGAGCAGATCTTGCTGAATTTTGCCATGTCATATAACATTCATCAACCCTGTGTCTGATGAATACGCTGACCAATATACTTACAAATGTTCCCTGTTTGTGCATTACGACCGTGCTTCTGTTTTGGACTTAACAATTGTGATGACACTGGTGGCGGCCACTTTGCCTGGTATGAGGGGCCCTATGACAGATGTGATGGGGCCCCTGGCAGCAGCAACAGGGTTGCGGGCTACAGTTCTGGCAAAACTCTGGAGAGCCTCGTATTTGGTGCGCAGCACATCAAGCTCCACCTTCATGCTAGCATTTTCCGAGGCAAGCTTCTCGACCTCCTGCTGAAGCTCCACTTTCTGTTTCTCTAGCTGCTCCTTTTGTGTGACACGTTTGACGCGGCAGCTGGCAGCATAGCCACGGTTTTTGAGCGTACGCCGCCGCTGTTTCAACTGCAGGATTTCCTCTTTGGACAGACCTCGCAAGTGCAGGTTCAGCTCCCGCACAGACATAGACACCAGCTCGTCATCTGTAAGACTTGTGCCATTTTCACCTGGCTCTCGCTTCACCTACAGGAAGCCACAAGGGATGGGATCAAGAGAGAAGAGAGAAAAGGGAGGCCAGGGGAGACTGAGGCAATTGGAATGATCTTCGATATTAACAAGCTACAATGATGAGTCCTATCCAGCAGATGTTCTAAATTTCTCTCTCTAAATACTAATTTAGAATACTAATGCTAAATAATCTTAAGTAAAAAAAAAAAAAAGTATGTTGGGTTGAGAAAATTCTGTAAAACATATTGCTAATTTTTAGTTAATGGTAGCTAATGCATGTGTGATTGCAGAGTGATTTATTATGTGGTTTAATACTTTTCTTCTGCCGCCTTGAATGAAGTATTAGAAAAAAAAAGAAAAACTGGAAATATCATCTGAACATACCTTCAGTGCTTTGTTGCCCTTGTTTGTAGTAGTCATACCACGAGAGCCACTCTCCACTGCCCCGCTCGACAGGTCTGTGAATACAAAAGAGAGATCCCAAAGATCAGAGAGATGTTTTTCAGTCAGGAGGGTAGACACACAGGATCTTATCCTTATTAAAAAGTTAATTTAAATCCATGCTATGAATTGTTCTGATAAGTGAGAATATATAATAATTTCTCTTTATTAAAATCTTCATAGAATGTCATAGCTGCCTGTCACCAGAGATGCAACAGATTGCAAAATGAAGTCACGGCAAAAACATAGGATAAAAAGTGATTTTTATCGATTTGTTAATATGCTGTATAGGGTGATCTGGGTGGTTACTCCATGCCTTTATGATGTTTCTGACCTCTACATATGATAGAGGCTCCTCCCTCGATGCAAGGCTCCCTATGGTAGATTTTTTTCAGCTATTTTATAATTTGTGAAGTTAATTTTTGTTGTGGACAACAAAATATTTATTTTGCTTAAGATAAACAACAATATTCTTGTGGAGAGGGGGTTAACATACAGTTAACCTGCTCAGCAACTACTCTGTTCTCCCTTAAACTTATCTTAAACTTAAACTTATCTTAAACTTAAACTTATTAACTTATAAGTCTGAATGATCGGAAATTCCTCTCAAAAGAGAAACAAGTTTTGCCATGCTACAAAGGAAGAATAGATTTCACATGCATTCTCACTTCATGGACACAAAATTGATTAAGCCTTTATATCCATTTACAGAACTGTATTTACTTGAAGAGTGCTATTTGAGATACAACAATATATGCAACCTTACATTTTAAGGTATTTACTGTACATATCAGTAGGGGTGTAACGGTACGCAAAAATCACGGTTCGGTACGTACCTCGGTTTTAAAGTCACGGTTCGGTTCATTTTCGGTACAGTAAGGGAAGGAAATGCAAACATTAAACTGCAGGTTGTTTATTACTATAAACGTTTTTTTTAACAATTTGTTCACAATTTGTATTTTTTTTAAATACTTTTTAATAAAATATATATAAAATAAAAAAAGAATAAGAAATAAAATACTGCTGCAAAGTTCTCCACTAAATAAAATACTCTCAGTCTCAAACCGATATCATATAATAAAATATAATGAAAAATATAAATAAATAACTATGATTACAGTGCAGCATCACCAATCCCAGCTTGTAGGCCTGCTCATATTTAAAAAATATATATAACTTTTCCAAAGTGTAAAGTGCAGCATGAACATTTTCAGTTTTTAGACCTGCTCAGAATTTCGTTATTGCGTTGGCCCGATCGGAATTAAGAGCAAAGGTCTGTTTAAATGCCGACGTGAACTGCGTTTGAATTACAATCGTTTTTTTCCTAGTTGTAGTGATGTTCACACTCGTGATGCCTTTTGAAAACCTTAGGCCGGTGACACACTGGCATATTGCGCCTGTCAAACATAGTCTATTTTGCCGTCAATACTGTTGACGGTGTCTTTTATCAGTAGGCTTTATATTTATGCTGAACATGAAGAATACATATTGTTGTAGTGAAGACAAGATCCTGGTTTTTCGGTGCCTCGGTGGTCTCCCTCAATGTCACCTACAGTAGCAGCAGCGTGCCAGCACCGCGTCAGGCACGAGTCTGGTGTGTAAAGACACAGAGAATGCGAAGCAGGTGTCACGCAAGTGACAAACACCAGAAACGCCACGCTCACGCCACGCAGCCAGTGTGTCACCGGCCTTTAGAATCAGCTGCAGGGCGGGATTTGCACTGAATGCGAAAACTTCCGCCACTTAATATGTTCGTTTGGAAACACGAAAATGTATATGTTCCGCAAACAAAATATTGCATTTGGTCATTCGGTACACACGTGCACCGTACCGAAAGCCCTGTACCGAAACGGTCCGGTACGAATACACGTACCGTTACACCCCTACATATCATTGCATGGGCCAATGTTCAGCATCACCCACTGATATTTGGTGTTCATATTTAAAAAATTAAATAAATTAATTTATGCATTTAGCAGACGCTTTTATCCAAAGCGACTTACAGTGAATTCAGGCTAACAGTTTTAACCTAACATGTGTTCCCTGGGAATCGAACCCACAACCTTGCCCTGCTAACGCAATGCTCTACCACTTGAGCTGGAATTAAAATAAATTATGCATAAGAAAAACCTTAAAGACATTGTGCTAAAGGTGGACTTTAAACTTTGCAAATAAAACTCATGCCAGCATCGGCCAATGAAAATTCCAGATCTGAAAGGCACCAACTTGCAAATCCCTCTTTCTCAGGAAAATATTAAAAGGTTCTCTCTTAGACAAAGACACTCTCTTTTGTTGCTCTACTGTACATAGCTCTACTGTATGTGCTAAGTTAAATGTGCTAGCCCAAGATGTGCTAAGTTAAGTCGTTCTAAGAAAGTTAGGAAACAGCAACAGCAACAAGGACCACAAGCAACAACTTCAGAACCTTCTCTTCAGCAATCCTCCGTTTGCGTGTTCCAGACAGCCAGGATCTTTTCCACCAATGTCAGAATTGTCTAGTCACTGATCCAGACGTGTTCCAGATGTTTTTTTTCCCGGGTTTTTTTTTTTTTTAACTTATTTGTATAGCGCTTTATACAATACTGGTTGTGTCAAAGCAGCTTTACAGTCAAACAAATATTTTGTAAAAATATTTTGTAAATAATGCAGGAAGACAATAACAACCATTTTTCAGCGAAAGTCAGCTCATTGATGATTCATCATCAAGTTCAGTTCAAGTGTCCCCAGATAAGCAAGCCAAAGTCGACAGTGGCAAGGAGCCAAAACTCCACTGGTGACAGAAATGGAGAAAAAAACCTTGGGAGTTCTCCTCTGGCCAGACAAAACCAGCATGGCGTGGTTTTAATTCCAAGCTACAACACAGGTGCAGAGGTCTTGTCTGGTTCTCATGGTCTTGTGCTGATGGTTGTCAAGGTGACAGGGTCTTCGCAAGGGATCTGTCACCGGGGCGCATCTTGTCTACATGGTGGTGATGAGATGCATAGCAGATTGTCATCACTCAATGGCTGGATGTCTAAGTGGTGCCCACAGAATAACATAGGTTTCATAGACAATTGGACGAGCTTTTGGGGCAGACCTGACCAGTTGAAAAGAGATGGTCTTCATCCCTCCTGGGGTGGCGCCACTTTTCTCTCTAGAAATTTGGCAAATAGTCTTAGTGTTTATACTTGACTAACTGGGGCCCAGGTCAGGAAGCAGACAGACTAGCTAAACCGACCGTCTGCTAGCTGCCTCCCGTCACAGAGGTCAGTTAATTCTCAGCACATAGAGACTTTTTCCCCTAGATATCACACTATAGAGACTGTGTCTGTTCCCCGAACTAGAAAATACAAAAAATGTCCAAACCAAGTTAAGATTAACAATTTAATTGAGGTTCAACAAATAAAAAACAGAAGCAATATGGATAAACAAATGATCAAGCTTGGCTTATTGAATAGCAGATCCCTTTCTACGAAAACACTTTTTGTAAATAATAGGATCACTGATCATAATATAGATGTACTCTGTTTGACAGAAACCTGGCTAAAACCTGATGATTACACTATTTTAAATGAGTCCACCCCCCAAGATCACTGTTATAAACATGAGCCGCGTCTAAAAGGCAAAGGTGGAGGTGTTGCTTCAATTTATAACAACGTTTTCAGGATTTCTCAGAGGGCAGGTTTTAAGTATAACTCGTTTGAAGTAATGGTGCTTCATTTAACATTATCCAGAGAAACAAATGTTAATGATAAATCCCCTGTTATGTTTGTACTGGCTACTGTATACAGGCAACCAGGGCACCATACAGACTTTATTAAAGAGTTTGGTGATTTTACATCCGAGTTAGTTCTGGCTGCAGATAAAGTTTTAATAGTTGGTGATTTTAATATCCATGTTGATAATGAAAAAGATGCATTGGGATCAGCATTTATAGACATTCTGAACTCAATTGGTGTTAGACAAAACGTTTCAGGACCTACTCATTGTCGAAATCATACTCTAGATTTAATACTGTCACATGTAATTGATGTTGATAGTGTTGAAATTATTCAGCCAAGTGATGATATCTCAGATCATTATTTAGTTCTGTGCAAACTTCATATAGCCAAAATTGTAAATTCTACTTCTTGTTACAAGTATGGAAGAAGCATCACTTCTAACACAAAAGACTGCTTTTTAAGTTATCTTCCTGATGTATCCAAATTCCTTAGCATATCCAAAACCTCAGAACAACGTGATGATGTATAAAAAACTATGGACTCTCTCTTTTCTAGCACTTTAAATAAAGTTGCTCCTTTACGCTTAAGGAAGGTTAAGGAAAACAGTTTGACACCATGGTATAATGAGCATACTCGCACCCTAAAGAGAGCAGCCCGAAAAATGGAGCGCAGCTGGAGGAATACAAAACTAGAGGTATTTCTTATTGCTTGGCGGGAAAGTAACATATCCTACAGAAAAGCATTAATGACCGGAGACCGGAGACAAGGCGGAGAGGACGCTGGCTGTTCGCCGCTTCTCTGCAAATTCGCGCAAATCCGCTCTACCGTACTATTCTTACTGTAGTTACTGAAATCGCTACAGCAATTGACGGATATTTTTTTTGCACTCAGTAGCCAACTGATTGCTACGTGAAGTGTTACCTGGCACATACCTGTTACTAAGCTGAAACCGGCAAAGTCACAGTGTATTTTCCACTCTTTGGCTTCAAATCCCTGAACCAACTTCGGGTTCTGCAATCGCCTCTGCCTTCAAGCGGATGTCTGCACGTGGAATACCATCTTTGTGGAAGCTGTGGATTACCTTGGCTTGTGTCGTTGTCTTTCACCGGTACTCGCCTGGATATCGGCTAACCGCTAACACATCACGCATCATGTTGTGGTCCGACACCTCGATGCAACATCTCCGAGCTCTCAATAACAACAACCGAGCTCCCCTGCAGCAACTGGATCTTCCGTACCGACCTCGATATATCCATAGGGGATCAAGGCGCCGGTTTGTTGTGTTTAAATCCGGTGACCACAGCTCCATCTCATCCCTCTGGTCGGCATCGCGTCCCGTTGCGCAACTGACACGTCACCGTTTGCGTCATCAGAGTACCGCTACTCCTGGCATAGATAGTGCTGTGTGTAAACGGTGCACTGTAAAACCTGGAGTGGATCGCAGGGTTCTCCGCCCTGTCAATAAACTGGATTTTAGAGCTCAAATGACATTTGAACTGCTAAATGTGCAGTCCCTGTCAAACAAATCTGGACTTGTATACGACCACATCCTGGATAAGGGGATAGATATTCTCTGTCTTACAGAGACATGGCAGCAGCCTGGAATATACTCATCCCTAAATGAGGCCTGCCCACCCGGGTATAACTACCTCGATAAGGCTCGTACAACTGGCCGTGGTGGGGGCCTAGCTGTTTTACATCGCAGCAACATTGAATTATCCCCCGTGTCTGTGCCCAGTACTGGCTCATTTGAAAGTCTGGTTTTTAGTTGCAAAAAAGCTTTTTCAGCAACAATAGCCCTCGTCTATCGCCCTCCCAAACCACAACCAACTTTCATTCCTGACATTCATGATTTTCTAATCTCCCTCTGCACAGCTCACTCAAATATTCTGGTTATTGGTGATTTCAATATACACGTGGACTCCCATAACTGTAAACTGGCCTCAAATTTCAAACAAACCCTGGATTGTCTTAACCTCCAACAGCTTGTGGATGCCCCCACACACAATAGGGGGCACACACTGGACCTTGTCATTACAGACTCCCTCTCAGTTTCAGGCCTTCAGGTGTATGACGTGGGTGTCTCCGATCACCTGGCGGTTACATTTGAAGTCCCAATATAAGTTCCTCCCACCAAACCAAAACGCCATATTACCTTCAGAAACATTAAGAACTTGGACGCCACCTCCCTCAGTCAACATCTCCAGCATCTCTCCCCCTCTCCTCACTCATCAGCTGATGACTTAATGGACTACTACAACACCAGCCTCACCTCTATTCTGGATTGTCTTGCTCCATTAAAAACCCGGACAGTCACGTTTACCCGCTCTGCCCCCTGGTTTACAAACGAGCTGAGAGGGATGAAGAGGTCTGGCCGTGTCCTGGAGCGTGCCTGCAAAACATCTGACCTGACGGTGCATAAGTTGGCCTACCGGGAACATCGTAGGGCTTATGCCAAAGCACTCTCCAAGGCTAGGTCAGAATACTACTCAACACTTATAAACAACAACCCAGGTAACTCCAAAAAACTGTTCTCCACAATAAATCACATCATCAAACCACAGATTTCCTCATTCTACAGTCCAACTGATATAAATTGCAACCGGTTTCTTGATTTTTTTACATCAAAAATTGACATTATTCGCTCCTCATTTCCACTTCTAAATAGCACCTCACTAGACCTGCCCGCAACACCCATCTCTCAAACCCTATCACAACTGTCCCCCACAACGCAGCAGGAGGTCGAGAACATCATTCGTAAATCCAAAACATCCACTTGCCGCCTTGATCCCCTCCCATCTCCTCTGCTTAAAACTCACACTAACTCTATCAGTTCCCTCATAACCAAAATAATAAACATGTCCGTAGAGACAGGCTATGTTCCCACCTCCCTCAAAACTGCTCTCATCAAACCCCTCCTCAAAAAAATTACCATGGACCCTACACCACTGTCGAATTACAGACCAATTTCTAATCTCCCATTCATCTCCAAACTCCTGGAAAAAGTTGTTTCCACCCAGCTCCATAATCATCTCAAATCCAACAGGCTATATGAGAAATTTCAATCTGGTTTTCGTCCCTCCCACAGCACAGAAACAGCTCTTATCAGAGTCACCAGCGATTTGCTGATGGCTTCTGATTCTGGTTCCACATCCCTCCTCATTTTTCTCGACCTCTCTGCTGCGTTTGACACTGTAGACCATCACATTCTCCTGCACCGACTTCAGCACTACACAGGTCTTTCTGGTACTGCCCTGAAATGGTTTCACTCCTATCTCACTGATAGAACCGAGTATGTAGCTCTGGGTGATGTAAAATCCAGACCCCACACTGTCACCTGTGGGGTCCCCCAGGGCTCCGTACTCGGTCCAACCCTCTTCACCATTTACATGCTCCCCTTGGGTCGTGTCGTCAGCAGGCATGGAGTTAATTTCCATTGCTATGCTGACGACACACAACTCTACCTTCAAGTCACTCCCTCTAGCTCCCCCTCTACCACGACTGCCCGCCTTAGCTCCTGCCTGGAGGAGATAGAGGCGTGGATGAGTCAAAACTTCCTGCAGCTGAATGGCTCCAAAACAGAGGTCATTCAAACTGGAACTGTTCATCAACTCCGCTCCTCTCCAATCACCACTGTTTCACTCTTTGGACACACCACTCCCCTTTCTTCCTCTGTTACTAACCTAGGGGTAAAATTTGACCCCCACCTTTCCTTCGACAGTCATGTCACCTCCATCTGCAAAACTGCATTCTTTCACCTCCGCAATATTTCCAAACTGCGCCCCTCCCTCTCCATTTCTGCTGCAGAGAAGCTCGTCCATGCTTTTGTCTCCTCCAGGCTGGACTACTGTAATGCACTCCTCATTGGGATTCCTGGCAGGAGCCTTCAAAAGCTCCAGTATGTTCAGAACAGCGCTGCCAGGGTCCTGATGAGGGTGCGAAAACATGAGCACATCACCCCCATCCTTCGTTCGCTGCACTGGCTCCCCATTCAGTCCCGCATAGAATATAAGGTCCTCCTTCATACCCATCACTGTCTGCACGGTGCGGCCCCCACTTACCTCACTGAGTTGCTCACGCCAAATTCATCAACCAGAACCCGGTCAGGCCAACAGCACCGTTTGGTCATGCCCAGGACACGGCTCAAAAAAATGGGCGACAGGGCCTTTCAAGTCGCTGCTCCCTGCCTGTGGAACGCCCTCCCAGACCACCTCAGGGCCCCGCAGACAGTGGACACATTCAAAAAAGGACTAAAAACCCACCTTTTTACACAGGCTTATTTTAACAGCTAAAGCTTGTTTTTTAGTCCCGTCTTTTAACATGTTGTGTTTTTATTGTAATACTGTATTGTTTTTAATTATGTTCTACTGTAGCACTTTGAGATTTGGTGTCAAATGTAAAGTGCTTTACAAATAAAATTTATTATTATTATTATTATTATTAAAAACTGCTAGATCCGATTGCTTTTCTTCTCTTTTAGAAGAAAATAAACATAAGATAGAATAAAATAAAAACAGCTACACGGAGCTACGAGCTACGACATTGTGTTGACATTTCCCAACACCACAGCAGTAATGACTTTATGAACTACTTTACTTCTAAAATCGATACTATTAGAGATAAAATTGCAACCATTCAACCGTCAGCTACAGTATCACATCAGACAGTGCACTATAGACCCCCTGAGGAACAGTTCCACTCATTCTCTACCATAGGAGAGGAAGAATTGTATAAACTTGTTAAATCATCTAAACCAACAACATGTATGTTAGACCCTATACCATCTAAGCTCCTAAAAGAGGTGCTTCCAGAAGTCATAGATCCTCTTCTGACTATTATTAATTCCTCATTGTTATTGGGATATGTCCCCAAAACCTTCAAACTGGCTGTTATTAAGCCTCTCATAAAAAAAACACAACTTGACCCCAAAGAACTAGTTAATTATAGACCAATCTCGAATCTCCCTTTTCTGTCCAAGATACTAGAAAAGGTGGTATCCTCACAATTATATTCCTTCTTAGAGAAAAATGGTATATGTGAGGATTTCCAGTCAGGATTTAGACTGTATTATAGTACTGAGACTGCTCTCCTTAGAGTTACAAATGATCTGCTCTTATCATCTGATCGTGGGTGTATCTCTCTATTAGTTTTATTGGATCTTAGTGCTGCGTTTGACACAATTGACCACAACATTCTTTTGCATAGACTTGAACACTTTGTTGGCATCAGTGGAAGTGCATTAGCATGGTTTAAATCGTACTTATATGACCGCCATCAGTTCGTAGCAGTGAATGAAGATGTATCCTATCAATCACAAGTGCAGTATGGAGTACCTCAAGGCTCAGTACTAGGGCAGCTACTCTTCACGCTTTATATGTTACCCTTGGGAGATATCATTAGGAAACATGGTGTTAGCTTTCACTGTTATGCTGATGATACTCAGCTCTATATTTCTTCGCGGCCCGGTGAAACACACCAATTTGAAAAACTAATGGAATGCATAGTTGATATAAAAAACTGGATGACGAATAATTTCTTACTGCTAAATTCTGAAAAAACAGAGGTGTTAATTATAGGACCTAAAAACTTCGCTTGTAATAACCTAGAACACTGTCTAAGACTTGATGGTTGCTCTGTCTATTCTTCGTCATTAGTTAGGAACCTAGGTATGCTAGCCACGTTTCTAGTATTTGTAAAACTGCATTTTTCCATCTCAAAAATATATCTAAATTATGGCCTATGCTCTCAATGTCAAATGCAGAAATGTTAATCCATGCATTTATGACCTCAAGGTTAGATTATTGTAATGCTTTATTGGGTGGTTGTTCTGCACGCTTAGTAAACAAACTACAGCTAGTCCAAAATGCAGCAGCAAGAGTTCTTACTAGAACCAGGAAGTATGACCATATTAGCCCGGTCCTGTCAACACTGCACTGGCTCCCTATCAAACATCGTATAGATTTTAAAATATTGCTTATTACTTATAAAGCCCTGAATGGTTTAGCACCTCAGTATTTGAATGAGCTCCTTTTACATTATAATCCTCTACGTCCGCTACATTCTCAAAACTCAGGCAATTTGATAATACCTAGAATATCAAAATCAACTGCGGGCGGCAGATCCTTTTCCTATTTGGCGCCTAAACTCTGGAATAACCTACCTAACATTGTTCGGGAGGCAGACCCACTCTTGCAGTTTAAATCTAGATTAAAGACCCATCTCTTTAACCTGGCATACACATAACATACTAATATGCTTTTAATATCCAAATCCGTTAAAGGATTTTTAGGCTGCATTAATTAGGTAAACCGGAACCGGAAACACTTCCCATAACACCCTATGTACTTGCTACATTATTAGAAGAATGGCATCTACGCTAATATTTGTCTGTTTCTCTCTTGTTCCGAGGTCACCGTGGCCACCAGATCCAGTCTGTGTCCAGATCAGAGGGTCACTGCAGCCACCCGGATCCAGTACGTATCCAGACCAGATGGTGGATCAAAACCTAGAAAGGACCTCTGCATCCCTGAGGGACAGCGGAGACCAGGACAACTAGAGCCCCAGATACAGATCCCCTGTAAAGACCTTGTCTCAGAGGACCACCAGGACAAGACCACAGGAAACAGATGATTCTTCTGCACAATCTGACTTTGCTGCAGCCTGGAATTGAACTACTGGTTTCGTCCGGTCAGAGGAGAACTGGCCCCCCAACTGAGCCTGGTTTCTCCCAAGGTTTCTTTCTCCAATCTGTCACCGATGGAGTTTCGGTTCCTTGCCGCTGTCGCCTCTGGCTTGCTTAGTTGGGGTCACTTCATCTACAGCGATATCGTTGACTTGATTGCAAATAAATGCACAGACACTATTTAAGTGAACAGAGATGACATAACTTAATTCAATGATGAACTGCCTTTAACTATCATTTTGCATTATTGACACTGTTTTCCTAATGAATGTTGTTCAGTTGCTTTGACGCAATGTATTTTGTTTAAAGAGCTATATAAAATAAAGGTGACTACATGCTTCTTTGCTGACTTTGAGGGCTGTATAGGTCATCTCTAGGTGCTGATGCACCATCTGGACTGGATACAGTTTGGATCTGGGTGGTTATGGTTACCTTGGAATAAGAATGAAAGAGACTAATATTAGCATAGATGCCATTCTTCTTACGATATAACAAGTAGATTGGATGTTATGGGTAGTGTTCTGGTTCCGGTTGACTTAATTATTGCAGCCTAACAATTGATATTCTAGGTATTATCAAATGGCCAGAGTTTTGAGATCTCAGTGGACGTGTAGGACTATAACGGGATATGAGCTCAATCAAATATTGAGCTAAACCATTAAGGGCTTTGAAGGTAATTAGCAAGATTTTAAAATGTATTCTTTGTTCAGTAGGGAGCCAGTGCAGAGTTGACAGAACCAGGTTAATATGGCGGTACTTCCTGGTTATAGTAAAAACTCTAGCTGCTGCATTTTGGACCAGCTGGAGTTTGTTTATTAACCACACAGAGCAACCACAAAATAAAGCATTACAATAATCTAACCTTAAATTATGATTTCTGCACTTGACATTGAGAGCATAGGTCATAATTTAGATGTAAGTTTTAAGATGGAAAAAATGCAGTTTCACAAATGCTAGAAACATGGTTGCCTTTCAAGGGAACTTCGAACTGCGTCCTCTAGGGGTTGCTATGGGGAACACCTCGTCGTGACCTGTGTCTGAAGCATACATTGAAAAAACACCAATGAGTTGGCCGGTGACAGCCTCTGACGTCCTACCGGCACGACTATAAACAGGCACTGGGAGAACACGTCATTCACTTTTTCATCTTCACTGACTGTTCTGCTTGAAGTGTGCATCTGAAAGAACTGGTAAGAGCAACCTTTTCTGTCTATCATGGTGACAACTAGCAAGCATTTAGACAAAGTGTGCATCCGTGTCAGCGTTATTTGACACCCGATGACACACACAATCTTTGTGTCATTTGTTTGGGTTTAGAGCATGCACGCAATGTCTTTGAGGAGGCAATCTGTGTGCATTGTGAGCATTTTTTTCAATGATGCTCGGGTTTCGCCTTCTGAACTTTTCGGTATTTCCATTGAGATGGTGATCGAGACGTTCAGGGAGATGAAAGTGCACTCCGCTGCTTTCAGACCCTTCTTTCCACGAAGGTCCAGGTCTGAGCCCGAACAACATATGGGTCCTGGCCTGTCTCGATCTGAGGATCAAAGACGAGCACAGAAGGCTAGTGTCACGACTCACTCTCCTCCCCCCTTGCGGGCAGGGGTTGAGAGGAATCGTGGGTCACGAGGAGGTAAGCTGAACCTAAGGGATGTGATCCAGATGAGGCAGCGTTCTCGTCCGAATCAGAGCAATACATAGGTATTTACTTGTTCCCTTTAGGGATTTTTAACTTCTGCTTTTATCCTCCCCTTCCTAATTCCCCTGTAACCACCACCTCTCCACCTGATCAAGGTTAGGTGGCAACCTCTCACATAACCTATAATGATTTTGGCTGGTTCTATGTTAATTCCATGGATGTCCGGCCAGGTCACCCTGAGGGGTCTCCTGGCCGCTTAGTTGTGCTGTCGCACCCAGCAGGAAGTGGAGGTGGCAGTTACAGAAGTCTTCTTGTATATGCTACCTCAGGTGATTCTCCCCTCGCCAGAGGTTTGTAAAATTTGATCTTGCCTATCCCGTGTGGTTCAGCGCATCTGCTGTGCTTAGGAACGTTTAGGTACACATGGTAAGCTCTGTGTACTTTCTGAAAACCACATGGTGGTGAGTGTGCACGTTGACACTTTGCACACTTTCTTAAATCCATGTAAGTGGTAAGTGTGCACGCAAGACCAAACTTTGCACTTTCTGAAATACTGTACAGTAAGGGTTACGTGCTCCGCCTCGTTCCCTTTCTTGAGATGATTAGACCTTGGTTCCTTGGGCTCCATTCAGCCAGTGTGTATTTGTTTATATACTTCAAGCGTCGCTTCCCTCAACATGAGGAGCTATTTGGGCAATTCTCGTGGTAGTTTAGCACTGCTCCCCTTTTCCAAGAAGGGTCGCCTACTCTGAATTCTGAGTTCTCCTTTCATATGAGACCGAGTTCTCTGTTTTTCCCCAAAGCTTTCTAGCATTGTTTCCACAGATCGAGTTGATGACTCTCAAACATACTGTTTTGAGATGCACCATTCCATCTATGAGCTGCTTTATCAGAGTGCCACGAGAGCCCCTCCTTAGAACAGTATTTGAAAATCCATGCTATGGTAAGTGCGTACGTGAAGTCTTTGCGCACTTTCTGAAATCCACACTGTGGTAAGTTTGCACGCTAGTATTCTACGTTCCTTCTAAAATCCTGTATGGTGAGGGCTTTGCGCGGTTGCTTCCTGCCCTTTCTTGAGTTGGTAAAAGCCCCATTCATTTTGGGCACCACTCCACCTATGTATCCTTGGATACCTATCTAAACAGGGTGTTGCTACTAGAGATCTATTGAGACATCTCCTTCAGCAAGCTTATGTGAAAGCTAGCGGTAGCCCCTGTGTGACAGGCAAGACTTAGTATAAAATGCTAGGTTCTTATTCGTATCCCTTTAAAGGAATCTTTCCTGATTCCAAGCTCTACCCCAGGCAGAGGCCCAAACAATTAAGTTTGGTATGTAGCTTAGGCCTTTGGCCGTAAGGGGTACTATCACAGACAGCCGTCTAAACATCCCAGGGGCAACTCCCATGGAAATGGTAGAGTTGGTACTTTATTGTTTGCCATGATTCTGGCTTGCACACCCATCAGTAAGGCAGCATGGGGATACTGTTCCCCTGTAGTGACCACTAGAGGACGCAGTTCGAAGTTCCCTTGAAATGGAACGTCTCAGGTTACAAATATAACCATGGTTCCCTGAGTGGGGAATGAGACACTGCATCCTCTAGCTCCCTGCCATGCTTCGGACGCAAGCTTCAGACGAATAAGTGAATGACGTGTTCTCCCGGTGCCTGTTTATAGTCGCGCTGGTAGTGACGTCAGAGGCTGTCACTGGCCAACTTGTTGGTGTTTTTTCAATGTATGCTTCAGACACAGGTCATGACGAGGTGTTCCCCAGAGCGACCCCTAGAGGACGCAGTGTCTCGTTACCTACTCGGGGAACCATGGCTACATTCGTAACCTGAGACGTTTTCAAAGGAAAGATTGCTATCAGATAGCACACCTAGGTTCATAACTGATGACGAGGAATTAACAGAGTAGCCATCAAGTGATAGACAGTGGTTTAGGTTATTACATGTGGAGGTTTTTGGTCCAATAATTAACACCTCACACCTAGTAATTTGCTAGTGCTAAATTCTGAAAAAAAAAAACAGTCATGCGGTTTTTTCAACTATGCATTCCGTTAATTTTGCAGATTTGTATCTTTCAATGGCCATGAAAAAATATAGATTTGAATATCATCAGCATAAAAGTGAAAGCTAACACCATGTTTCTTGATGATATCTCCCAAGGGTAACATGTCAAGTGTGAAAAGCAACAGTCCTGAGCCTTATGGCACTCCATAATGTATTGTGATTGATATAATATTGTGTTTATTTACTGCTACAAATAGATGACGGCCAGATAAGTAAAGGCCAATTTATACTTCTGCGTCGAGGGTACGCCGTAGTGTACGTCGTAGGCTACGCACGTAGGTGACGCCGTCGTGAGCATTTATACTTCTGCGTTATGTCTGCGTTGCTCTGCAGTTGCACCGCCGAAAAGCTAGTTGGCGGGGGCGGGTTTTAATGTTCCACTGTGTTTAGATTCCTCGCGGGTGTTTTGAGTTTAGGCTACTACAACAAGCAATGGCGACTGAAAGAGAGCGGATCATGTTGGAGTTGGAGCTTATTGAGGTTGAAAAACAGTTAATTTTAGTGAAATTACTATTGGAACCACTAGATCCACGTCACCTTTCAAGGGCCCGCTCCACCAGAGCTGCAATTGGTGTACGGAATGACCTGACGGCCTTCTTTCAGTCACCCCACGGAATTGTGCCATGGCAGAACAACATAGTGTGTCGTGGTCAACTTGGTCAGTAAATTGTACTGGTGTAAAATATATACACCAATAAATGACATGCAACCATGTAAATAAAGACCAGTTTTAACTGTTCACGTTGTTTCTTCTTTAATTACAGTAACCTGCACAATACAATGTGCAAACTATGTATAAAATAATGTAACATGTAAAGGTGCAATGGTCTAGAATTGTTTATATTAAATATAGATGCAAAAGAGCAAACTATACACAAATAAATACTGTTATTGATCTTAATTTGCTGTAACCTGAACCATACAATATGCATACAGCAGGAAATGACATAATTGGTTTCAAACTATATATACAAATAGGTTAAAATATGTAAAAGTGCAATGTATAAAGGTGCAATGGTCTAGAATTGTAGATTAAAAATAGATGCTAAAGAGCAAACACACACAAATGGGTAAACTATACATTAATCTTTATTTGCAGTAACCTGCACAAAACAATGTGCAAACAGCAGGAACAGGCAATTTTTTGTATGCAAACTATATACACAACTATATCCAGGATTCCCTCCTGGATCCCCGCTCCTTGTGGCGAGCTTTTTACGAAGGCGAACGTACTTGTCTCGACAGTTCTTCCATCTCTTCATACAATCCGCTACATCCAAACCGACATTGGAGGAAATCTCTCTCCACGAATTCGCTGCCATCTGGCAGTCTTTGTATTCTGCAGAAGACGAGTCATACAGATGGCTGTATTTCCGCACTTCTTCAACTAATCGCTCGGTCACTTGGTCCATTTCCATTTTCTTCACTGAACTTTCACCTGAACTTCTGAATTTAAAAATGGCGGGCGGTGCAGAAGAACACGCCGGAAATGCGTAGCCGGAAATGCGATGCTACCAAGCCGACCAATCACAGATCTTGCGGTCCGCGTCGCCGCGACGTGTAGTTACATTTTTGAGGAGGTGCGCGTCAGGGTACAGCGAAGGGTACGACGTATGGTACACGTCAATGCGTATGCTACGCCGTACCTTCTACGCGCACCCGACGCAGAAGTATAAATTGGCCTTAAGATTTGAAACATGACTATGCAATTCCATTAATGGCAACATAATTTTGTAGTCTACTCAAAAGGATATTGTAGTTGATAGTGTCAAATGCAGCACTAAGATCCAGTAGCACTAACAGAGAAATACAACCATGACCAGATGACAAGAGCAGATCATTTGTAACTGTCCAGACTTCAGAAACTTCACCTTCAAGGATCCTCCATTTGTGAGTTCCAGACCAAGGACTTTCACAATGCTTAGGAGTTCATCGTTTACCAGTGCTTTGTGTTAAGGATTGTGAAACAGATCCATTTCCTTTCTTCTTACTGCAATGTGGACTGGATCAACAAGTGGAAGACATTGCCGCTCATACTCCGCACATGAGCAGGTAAAATGTAAATATTACTCTTTCCACACCTTTCAAGAGAACGTTGGCCTTACCCACTGAGCAAATTTATGTCCAAAAGACATCTTTTTGATGTCTTTGTCACATGTATAAAAAAAAAAAGTCCACTGAGAAACCAGAATGAAAGTTTTTATGACATCTTTTTCTGTGTTCTACACATCCGATATAGACATTCATGGAGCCTAGGTACAAGTTTAAAAACTAGGTGAAATGTGGTCATTATGGGCATATTTTCAACGTCATTTAGAGTCTCATTCTCAAGACATCATTTATACTGTTTCACTCTCAGGATGCATTAAATGATGTTTATTTCAATGTAATTTCCATTTAGAATTAAAAAGCAGCTCCTAGTGTTTGTTTTTCCAAAAATAATGTAAAGAAAAGAAACTTCACTCACACCTTTAGACAACTTAGCATTTGTAATTCACACTTTGGACTGTGAGGGAAACCAGATCTGAAGGAAACACTTTCTGGCTCAGCTGGGATTCAAACCAAAGGAACTTCTGCTTCTCTTTCTTAGTGCTTTCTGAGGCGAGCAACAAAAATAGTACATATCATTACAGTTCAGTGCCACATTATTTACTGCCGCACATTATTTACCCATTTTCTGCGGCACTCTTACGACGTAAAGGATGCAGCATGAAAGGCAGCAAGTTTGATAAACAATAGTGCTTTTATTGAAAAATAGAAGAAGATCAACTTCAGAAGATGAATAGGCCAAACCTGCTTGTACTGTACGTATGTGTGTGTGTGGACTTAAAATATAAATAAGTATAATACTACAATAAGCATTTACTGTTGTAATTTTACTCAAACATTGTGTATTTTAAAATAGAACATAATGCTAAATCTTCTGCAAATACTTGAAGCACCAAGTACCAGTAGTTCAGTACCAGTAAAAAAATATTAAATATACTGTATGTTTTCATAAATAAATAAATAAATAAAAACCCACAATCAATTACATATAAAGAAGACAGTATAATGTAAGGTACTGGTCAAAGGTTAGGATGAAACAACATCCTTTAGATGGCTAAAATGGATTTACGATCTTTCCACTGTAGTAGGCACCATACATCAGAAGGTTAGAGCTTTTTGCTACATGTATGCTAGAGGTTGGAGAGAGCTGGAATTGTTTCCAGTAGTAGATATTTGCTGCAAAACTACAAGCTCGATTCCAAAAAAAGTTGGGACTCTGTACAAATTGTGAGTTAAAAAGGAATGGAATAATTTACAAATCTCATAAACTTAAATATTTTATTCACAACGGAATATAGATAACATATCAAATGTTGAAAATGAGACATTTTGAAACTTTGGCTCATTTTGGATTTCATGAGAGCTACACATTCCAAAAAAGTTGGGACAGGTAACAATAAGAGGCTGGAAAAGTTAACTGTACATATAATGAACTGCTGGAGGACCAATTTGCAACTTATTAGGTCAATTGGCAACATGACTGGGTATAAAAAGAGCCTCTCAGAGTTGCAGTATCTCTCGGAAGTCAAGATGGGCAGAGGATCACCAATTCCCCCAATGCTGTGGCGAAAAATAGTAGAGCAATATCAGAACGCACCCGAGACCCGTCGACCCGGGACCCGACCCGGGACCCGTACAGGTTCGGGTCTATATTTTAAATGATCAGCCGGGTCCGGGTCAGGTCCGAATCTATTACTTCGGGTCCCGGGTCTGTTTAACATTGTTTGTAATACCCGTGCGATCGGAGTCATCGGACTCTGTGATCACACACTGCTTGTGTTTCTTGTAACTTGCAACTTGTAAAATTAGGAAAAGAAAAGTGTGGGCCAAAAAAAGAAAGAAAAAAGCGATCTCTCTCTCTGCCGTTAGAAGCAGAGTGCGCAGACTCAGAGTTAATGCAAGGGCAGGCACGGTAATAATGCTTGCAGACTTGACACACTCATATTTAATATATTTCAAATCAGCAACAAGATCTGAGGTGAACTGTCACATGAATGTTTTAGATGACGCTCAGACTACGTTAAAAAGCATATTTCAGGTTGATTCGGCTAGCACGCATGTGCAGTCTCGAGCGTGTGTCATGTTTCTATGGCAACCAGTGAGGGACAAACCGCGTTTTACATTTTCTACCATTTTTTTAATAATATAAATGAACCGTTTAATCTTAAAGTTTTAGTGGTCAGATTCAGACTCGACGCAGAGCGTCGATGATAGAGATGATAGCAAATAAATAAGGTCAGCGGCCATGGCATTGCACGAGCGATAGTTATTATAGGGCAAACAGTCGAAGTTATTATGCGAGTTAACTCGAGTCAGAAAGCTCGGACTTGAAATAACGAGAGGAATAACATGGATAACTTTCTTGTCGGAGGATTTTAATGCATCAAAGGCAGTCAGGTACAAGGAAGAGAAACTACGGCTCCTTAAATTAGGTTAGAAAAAAAGTTGTATTTTTCGCAACAGGTTTATTGACTTGTAATAGCAATTTAAGGTGGAATATGTGACAATCGGGTCCAGTCGGGTCTGTGTCTTCCCGGCGGGTTAGGGTCCAGCTTTCAAATAATAGAAGGGGTCCGAGTCGGGTCCGGGTAGGCATTTCTCGGATCTACACGGGTCCGGGTCCAGCTTTTGAAATAATAGACGGGTCCGGGTCGGTTCGGTGTAGTACATTACGGGTCTCTTTCGGGTTCGGGTTCGAATTTTTGGACCCGTGAAGACCTCTACCTCTGGGACTAGGCTCATTTAAAATGGACTGTGGCAAAGTGGAAAACTGTTCTGTGGTCAGAGGAATCAAAATTTGAAGTTCTTTTTGGAAAACTGAGACGCCATGTCATCCGGACTAAAGAGGACAAGGACAACCCAAGTTGTTATCAGCGCTCAGTTTAGAAGCCTGTATCTCTGATGGTATGGGGTTGTATGAGTGCGTGTGGCATGGGCAGCTAGCACATCTGGAAAGGCACCATCAATGCTGAAAGGTATATCCAAGTTCTAGAACAACATATGCTCCCATCCAGTTGTCGTCTCTTTCAGGCAAGACCTTGCATTTTCCAACATGACAATGCCAGACCACATACTGCATCAATTACAACATCATGGCTGCGTAGAAGAATGATCCGGGTACTGAAATGGCCAGCCTGCAGTCCAGATCTTTCACCCATAGAAAACATTTGGCACATCATAAAGAGGGTGATGCGACAAAGAAGACCTAAGACAGTTGAACAACTAGAAGCCTGTATTAGACAAGAATGGGACAACATTCCTACTCCTAAACTTGAGCAACTTGTTTCTCAGTCCCCAGACGTTTGCAGACTGTTATAAAAAGAAGAGAAGATGCCACACAGTGGTAAACATGGACTTGTCCCAACTTTTTTGGGATGTGTTGATGTCATGAAATTTTAAATCAACTTATTTTTCACTTAAAATTATAAATTTTCTCAGTTTAAACATTTGATATGTAATCTATGTTGTATTCTGAATACAATATTGAAATTTGAAACTGCCACATCATCGCATTCTGTTTTTATTCACAATTTGTACAACGTCCCAACTTTTTTGAATCGGGTTTGTACTTGCCAGTAGTGAAATAGTAAAGAACTGCAAACCTCTGGCAGTTTGCCACAAATTTACCACAAATTAACAAATTTGCTACAAAAACAAAATATTTTAAAAAAGGAAGAGAAGTAAGGATTATATCAGTTTGTTTTTTGCTTTAGGATCTGATCAGACTCATAAACAGTGACATGTGATGATGTCAGTATAGCTAACTAAAACCACTGAAAAGAAATCAAAGCTGATTACCAGTGGAGAATAGTCATCAGACCCACAGGAAAACAGAAAAAGCTGAGTGAAGCCACTTACAAGAAAGCTGGTGAAGTAACATAGAGAGACAGAGAGAGGGGGAGAAATAAAGAACAAACAGAGCAAGGGAACATGGAGGTGTTGGAGGAAACAGCCTTGTGAAAAATGTTTCATCAGCAGATTTGCTCTAGCTTGCAAAACCAAGGGTAAAAACCCCTGATCTCAGCAAGGACTCCGACCAAGGCACCAATTAGAAGGCTGTGTAGCTGAACTCAAATGACCACAGCAATCATTTCTAACCTTCAATCCCTGCCAGAGTTCATAAATTTAGAGGATGTTTTGAACCTGCAAGGTCTAGAGATACATGCAATGATAAATACATTTCAGTACATATAGCGATGATAAATGCTGAGCCAACAAAAGCACTGTGGCCTTGTTGTTTACACATATGCACAGACATTTTTTATACACAACATCGTGAGATGCAAGAAACATATGGCAAGAAATCTGTAGACTCGTCCATAACAACAAAAGACAATACTTTATTGAACCTTTTCAATAAGTGTACGCTGCAAACACGAGCATGTTTGACGATCGTTTCTGTCCAGTCTGCTCGTTTTATCACGTTTAAACATAGCTGATCATCTGTTTGTTTGTCTGGCAGTGGCAGCAGATATCTGTTCAAATTTCTAATTTGAGGCTGTATTACGTTGATTCTGGCACCCAACATCACAACAAGATGATATTTATGTTCCTTACGTAGCTGAATCTGCGCTGGTTTCAGTGGGCCACCCCCTTTTTTTCCCCCTTTGTTTCGCTGCCTCCAGCTAGCGCTGTGAGCTCGGCTGGCCCTAGTTACCTGTGGTTGGCATATATATTCTTAAGGACATCAAAACCTAAAATAAAACTCCAGAAAGGTATACAATATGGGATCTTTAAGCATTTCTTTACAATGAGTGTAAAATCATTTCTATTTTGTAAATTGACATGTAATAAGCAAGTAACTTACTTAGTAATTGTATTTGCATAGCTTTGAATTTGATTACTAATTTCATGTTAGAAACTAAAACAATATATTAACAACTGTATATATGCATATGAATCATATTAAAGGTAACACTTTACTCCAGGGACCAATTCTCACTATTACCTAGTTGCTTATTAGCATGAATATTACTAGCATACTGGCTGTTTATTAGAACTTATAAAGTTAATGTCTTATTCTGCATGACCATGATTAGATTCCATAATCTGACCCCTAACCTAAAAAATCTGACTCCTAACCCAACTACCTTGCTAACTAACTCACTAATAAGCAGCTAATTAGCAGTTTATTGTGTCAGTTTATTGAGCCATAGTTAATAGTTAGGTAATGGAGAGAATTGGTCCCCAAACTAAAGTGTGACCAAATTAAAATGAAAATGCACAAAAATGCAATGTTTGGTAGCTTCATTACACCCTAACAAGATAAACCATGCAACAATAATAGCACACAAAAAGCAATTTATCAAATTCAGGCTTTAAATCACTGCCACACTTGTTTCCTGCAGACTAAACACAAAGGTACTGAAAAGCAGTGTCTTATCTACAGTATGTTTGAAGGTGCAGAGTTGATACTTCTAATGACAGTGCATCCAGAAGAGTAGGATTTTGTTAGAAAGTCTGATTTAAACTAAAAAAAACATTCATCAGGATTAGTCTTCCAATATGTATTTTATGCTAATGTTAATATAGAAAACTCTTTGTCAAAAACCCTTGTTGCCTTACCAGATTCAAATCATGGCTCCAACAAAATCTGTTAACATCTAAAGATTTGAACCTTTAAAACCCATAAAATGCATTTTTTTTTATTGAAATACATTATTCTCTCTCAGTTTGTTGTCTAAAGTTAGCAATAAGCAGGTCCAAAAAAGAATCTACAGACTATCTGCATTCCTGTCCTGACATTCGGGGGAAAGTCAACAGAATTAAAGGTTTTTAAAAGTTTTTGAACACAGCTTTAGTCTTCTTGGCAGATGAAAGCACATTCAAATTAGCCAAAAATATACTTTCTGTGATGCACTGATGTTTTAATTGTGATAAAATGACATGAAATTAAATCTCAGTGAGAATGACAAGGTAACACATCTAAACATTTGGTGCTTAAAGGGATAGTTGACCTAAAATGAAAATCCTTTCATCACTTTTTCACCCTCATTGTTGTTCCATAACCTGTGTGAATTTCTTTCTTCAAGGGACACAAAGGAAGATATTTTGAAGAACGTTGGTAACCAATTTGAATTACTGAATTACTGTATGGACACACACACACACACACACACACACACACACACACACACACACACACACACACATACTGAGACTTAAAAAGTCAGTAAGTTTTGGAATGATAAAAAGTTAATACATTCAGTTATCCCTTTAAGACCCATAAGCTCACCATGGAAAAAATCATGGAAAAAAGTATTGTATATTTTAGTGTAAGCCATCAGGTTTCAGCACACTAATGTGAGCACACTGACTTCAGGTCATTGTTCAACCTTCTGACCTCTTGGAAGCCAAGATGCCCCTCAATTAAGATGGCCACTGGCTTAGAAACCCTATAATTAATTTCATGTATGATCAGAACCTATTTGTTTATATGCATCAGCAAGTAAAACCAAAAAAGAAAAAAAGGAGAAAATGAGTAGTATGCAGATCTAATCATCTCTCCCTTCAACAGAGTTAAGTCAATTATCAAACAACCTGCACATGTCAAGCACCATTTAACGAGAAGGGTCTGGCTGCAGACTTGCACTTGCACTCTCAGACTTGCACTCTCAGACACTTGTGTTTCCGCTAGCGACGTCACTTGCAGTCTTTATTTATTTATTTATTTTTTATTTATTTTTTTTGTTCTATTTATTTATAACTTTTTGTCTGAATCTCTCAACATTTTACAACAGTAGCCAGGTGGTGAAGACAAGAAAAAAGAAACTAAATTACAATGTCACTTGCAATCGCTACTTGCACTCTCCACTACCTGTGACGTCACTTGCAATCAACACAAATCATGCATGTTGCCAATGGAGACAAGACGCTGTGGTGGTGCAAGTGCAAGTCTGCAGCCAGACCCTCTTGCATTTAACTGCAAATTAAAAATCAGACTTGGCTGATGGCTGTGTTTCTTCAAGTTGGGCATCAATTTATTTGAAGAGTGCTGGGAAACCATAAACTTGTGTCTATTCAGAGCATGAAAAGGAGATGCAAATTATTCTGATGCTTTCAGCTGTGAAGAAGCGATGATGCACCATTACCAATCAATAGCAGTAACAGTAGCACTGTTGATAGGACAAACTGCAGTGATAGATGAGTGGGGCTGGCCAAAAAGATCTTGAGAAGTATTCCCTCAAAGTCAACCCTGATTACATTTCAGGGAAAAAAAGCCTAATCAGTCAGCTGTGATAACAATGGAGTCCAACTTTGGTGAAGAGATTGAATTTGTGAGCTCAAATGAAAGGTAGATACATTATTGACATTTGGAGACACCCTCAAACATTGCAAAAAGATTAGAGACTCTTTCTAATGCTATATTGATTTTGCCACCGCACAAATGGGTAAGGCTTTGAATAGAAAACTATAAGAAAACCAAGCTTTTATAAACTCATTTCATGCCCGAGTTAAATTACAGGAGAGACGTTTGGACTAAGAGTAAAGCTGTCAGATATTAAGGGGTAAAAACCTAAGTTATCAAACATACTGAATATACAGTACTAGAACAACATTAGAATAAGAGCAGAGAAGAAGATGTTTCATAGATGTGCTTTGAGAATGGGACTTTTGGAAAAGACCAGAATATAGGAAAACAGAAAAGCTAGAGCATTTTTTAAAAAAAAGAAGATTTAATTGACCATGTTTGCAGTTTAAATGATCTGTTGACCAGTTAAAAGAGGTAATTTTGGAATTTGTTTTTTGTTTTTTACTTAGGTCAAATAATAAAAAGACCATAGTACTTTGAGTGGGGTTGGGAATCAGCAACTGGCTCCTATATACAGTACATTAAGGAACTGAAGTTAAGGAACCAAAATAGGTTAAATTACATACCATTTCCATTCTTTTTACAGTCCGGTCGAAATTAAAAAACACTATGAATTGGCATGAATAATAAAACTATTATGTGACATCCAGTAAGAACTATTTAGGTGTTTAAACACACGTTTGTTTGATTTAAGCTCTCTGATGGCTTATTCCTCATTAATTATAATCCACATGAATAATCTCAAATATAGAAAGAAAGAAGAAAAATGCCTAGCAACAGCAGGCGAAAGACAACTGCAGTAAAAAAGAAGAAAAAAAAGAGAGATATCCTCACTTACACCGAGTTTCATCAGCGACACCCCTCCCAACACCCCCCAAAAACCCTATTGATCTTTTCTGGAGTCTTGTGCTGTTAAAGCTCTGCATCCAGAAAACACTGTACTTAAGGACTGTTTCAGGGACTTTCATTTCTACAGAGATGGCATAAGAAATGGAAGATATGAGGAGCACCTCCTCCACTCATTAAACACTTTCTTTAGGTTGCATCAACTCTTGTCCTAGCTGAGCTTCAGCCAATGACTGCAGCTCATGTTAAACAAAAATACCAGTCAAAGCCTGTATCACAGGAAAAAAGGGAGGCTGTATTTATACAAGGCATGTGATACCATACCATATATCTTTCAAAAGAAAGCTGCTGTCTAAACCCCTGCTGCTCGATGAAGCTGCTCATCTGTTGTTGTTACCTGCTCTGGTACGTGCAATTACATATGAATAGATGGGGTTTATAACACAAAAGTATCTTTTCTAAAGTACAGACAGGATAGTCATGGGTAATGCACTATATTCAATACGCTTTTAACGTGTCCCTCTCTCCTGCAGCTCAATACGGATCTCAGATGCTCATGGCTGTCAGGACTCAGGAGTGCTCTTGATGCTTAGAATTGTGGTCAACAAATACCTGCTCCTGCTGCTCCTGTTTTAGCCTATTATAGCATAAGAGCAGGCAAATACAAATTCAGAAAAGAAGCCTTGGATCATTCTGAAAACAATGATCAAAGTTCATCGGGAATTTCCATTTGACAGGATTAAAACAAACACACAAGCATTCAAACAGGTCAAAAGCACATTAACAACCGCGTTTATTAATACAAACGTTTATTAAACAACATTTTTCAAATGAGCTCACACTAAAAGTCATCTGCTTTTGAATGTCATGCTATATAATAGATACTCCTTACACTGACAAATAAATCCAGGAATTGATTCCTGAAATAGAGACATGAATGAACCGAGCAGCATTATGATGAATCAGCATCGAATCCAAATCAAACAAACAAAGCGATTTTTTTTCATGCCTATAGGAAAGACATCTGAACCCCTTTTTCACTCCGATATTTACCTGTCATAGTTTTGCGATAGAAAGACTGTATAGTAAAATAATCAATTGTCCCATTTAGATATGAATATATGTATACAGTATCATATCATATTGACAAACACACGCGTCCTACCTGGTGCTGAAGCGAACAGCGTCCTTATGATGAAACAGCTGCTTTGTGCTGATGTGTGTGTGTGTGTGTGTGTGTGTGTGTGTGTGTGCGTGCGTGCATGCGCGAGCGCGTCTTTCCACACATTTCTGCACATCCCCCTAGCTGTCACTATAATGCCTTCACACAGGGAATCCCCACAGGCTGTGCGTCTCTGATTCCAGTCACGCTTATTAAATATGTTTATGATACACAGCAACTCGTTTACATTTTGAATAAAATGCATGTGCGTTTATAGAGCTGCTACATGTATAGGCTAGACTATATAGCCTATATGTGATGAGAGTGAGTGGAGGCGTGCATGCACACTCAACAACACTGTCACACATTTGATGTAACAATAATCGAGTCGACTCACCAGTTAGAACAGAAGCCTTTCTGTATGAGCATGTATTTGTGAGTAGAGGATCCAAATTGTGTTTGAGTGCAATCAGATGTGTAAATGAGTAATTGTTGTTCGGATTTGCTTTCTCTGGTACTGAAATCATCAGACGTCATATGATGTTTTTTTTTCACGTGGCTTCATTCATGAAGGATCTACGACACCGCTCATTTAAAGGAGCCGTCTTCAATACTTTAATCATTTTACACTTTTTATTTTATTTTATTTTATTTATTTCGTTTTATAGTTTAAAGCCTATAAAGGTTTGTTGGTTGTACACCAATATGTACGAGTACATTTTAGAGAGGATGAATTAGATGAAAATTTACATTCTGTTAAATAAATAAATAAAATGCTGTTTTCACACAGATCTCATATTTTGTTTTTAAATAATTCCTATGTTGCAGTATGGATGCTTCAACGTATCATCTCAGCGTACCAAAACCGCTTAAAAAACGATGTTTTTATTATTATTATTATTATCAATGTAATTATAAAACAATGTATAAAATAGTATTGAACACCAATATGTACAAGGTACATGATATCATTTTACAGTAAATTGAAATGGGCATCCTTTTTTATTTATTTATATTTTTAGGGAAATAAATACAGTTGTTTCACAAATGTCTCTGTCCAATGTCATATTTTATGTGTTCATGTTTTCTTTTAGGTTATTTACACCCCATTTCAAAGATGTTTTAAATATTTAGTTGTAAACAGTTATTGTATATTAAAATGTCATGCCACTTAAATGTAATTACCATCAGTGTTAATCAAAATTTAAATTTTGAATGAGCTTACTCATTGTGAAACACATTGGTTCAATTGAGTACACAAAACTAATATTTATCAAAGGTGTAGCTGGCATAACTCCCTTCAAGTATTTGACTTTAGAAGCTCAAAAATCTCTACATTGTTTATTTATTTATTGTTAGTTTTTTTGTTTTTGCAATCACATACATACACACACAAAAAAAAGCTGTTGTCTTCATGGTAAGCAGGACTCTTAAATTGAAATAACATTATTCCTGGTAGTTTGCCAGTGGCTTCACATCCAACCCAATCCACTCAGAGCTCTGAGAAAAGAGATGGCTCCATTTAAACATTTCTGTATGATTTTTACACACACACACACACACACACACACACACACACACACACACACACACACACACACACACACACACACACACACACAAAACAAATGAACAGATTTTACATTTTAGGGCAAACTATTTATTTGACATTTAATTCATTATGCAGAATTTTCCCCCAAATAAAGTATAGACTTAAAATTATAACCCCTCTCAATAATCACCACTGCCCTGTGTCTGTATGACCAATTTTATTGTTTTACTGTGCTCAGGATGTTTCTGGGGTGCAGTCTTTGGCCAGTGGGCATGTAGCTTTCAGCAAATAATGATTTGTGGTGCAGGTGAAGATGAGACTTGTCCAAATACACGCACTTGAGTTATTTTTTTTTTTTTTTTTATCACTTGACCACTTGTTTACTTAATGACTTATTTCCTGTATTTGGCCCAAGTCTTTAAGTGGGTGTGAAAACCAAAAGGGTGTATAGAACTTTTCATTACCAAATGGGACACAGTTATAGTGTTATAAAAATGCAAGTGTTTCCAAAGCGTTATTTCGATCAGTACTTTGCATTTTTAAATGCATTTTCTCCTCTGTTCAGTAGTCTCCATAACAGATGATGCAATTTAGTAACTGTGGTAATAAAAGCAGTTGCTAATGTAGTACAAATCTAAACATACTCATCTTTTTCATTTCCAGAACATGATGCATGATGGGACACTGCTATGAAGCAGCGTGGATTTTGTGTGCGTTAATGGTTTATATGACTACTTTAGATACTTGCTCATATATAAACGCCAGTCATACAAACCATTGATGCATTAACCCTAAAAGAGGCAACATGTCCTGGGGAATACAAAAATGTGAGAGTCTGTGGGGAGAGGCAGTGAAAGTGTAGATCTTATTTTTTGATTTTATGTTGAAAGGGCGTTTGTTGTGAATATTTTAATCTGGTGACTATTTCATACATTCTTTGTTTAGCTTACAGGCAGCATATAAAAATGCTGTGGCCACCTGTTGTGGGAAAATACTCACCCTCATATAAAAGTTTATGTATTTCAAATATTTACAATATTTGCAGGGAACTTACAAGTTGTTGTTAAGCGTTACCTTATTATGTTCATGTTGAAATTTTCTGAATTTATTTTTTATATTTTTTCATAATCTTTAAATGATATTAGTACATATTGACTAAATATTGGTTTCCCTACATCAAATAAACATTAAGGCTTTTATACATTTAGATGTTATCATATAATATAGAGGAGGAATTATGAAATCAAAACAAAACAAAAAAAAGATTTAAGTGATTGTCTTTTTCTTCTCTCGAGCTCACACTTCTCGGGAGTCAAAGAGCCAATAGTGACTTGCACTTCTGCAGGGAAAGTTTATGACTCTTTGTCTCTAGCATGATGTTTTGCATATGAAACTGGATTGGGTGTTCAAGAGAATAATCTTCAAGATTCTTATAATACTAATGTGTCGGTATCAACATATAATATACACTCTGATTGAGATCATTAAAATACAAAATCATAGATACCAAACATGGTATAGGTGAGGTTATATTAAATAGTGATCTATCATAAGCATGCATAAAACATATACAATACACAAAACCATATAAAAGAAGGTAGTAATCATACACAATGACCTCGGCATATGCATGATAGAAAAATTTGTTTATTAATTAATGTAAGAAGTCATTTCCTGTAGCAGTATGTGTCTGTTTGAGAGACTTAAGTAGGAGGGAAGACTCTCTCTACTTACTTTTAGGTTGTAAAGTTTATCTGATCTGTCTGAGATGTCCTGGTTGGGTTCTGGCTGTCTTTCACAGACATAGGCACCGAGTCTGGTGTTGGGTGAGGGGGGTTGTGATTGTTTGTTAATCTAATGAATAATTTATTTGTTAAATATAACAAACTTTTGTGTCTGATTGGTCCAGATTCTCAGAAAATCAGTTCAATACATAAAACTCTTAGATAATAATTTATTGTCATTCATTTAATAACTTATTAAATTTAGTTTTAGGTCAACAATACATGGGTTTACAATACACACATCTAAACCTATATCAAGCCTATATACATATGTAAATCTATAAAATAAATTTACTAAAAAAATACATATGTAAACTTATGTATAAAACATACAAAATATATATAGTTTATTTAGTATTATATATTTAGTTTATTTAGCATTGCATTTCATACATAAGGTTTTTATGGCTCACATATTCAATTCAGTGATTAATGTGAGACAAATAAACCTTCTTCAAAAGCATGTTGTACCATATTCAACATTTACTTTTTACTATAAAAAAATTAACATAAAAAATACATTAATGAAGAAATCCCAAGCTGTTTCAGTCCAGTACGATTACAGTATCTTGAATTATTACTAACAATATAAAAGTTATTTCAAGATTTTACAGCCAAAATACCTAATAAAAAGTAAAAAAAAATCTATAAACCAGAGAGCAGAAGGCACAAAGTAAATTGTTTACAGCAGGTTTATCAGTAAAGCTTTGTTCATGTTGACAATTTATAGGCCCTAGATATTTGTATATCAACTATGATACAGTAGGCTAATATATTCATAAATCGACATAATTATGGTTTAACACAATTTTACAACAGATGTTTACTGTAAATTATGAGAGATAATTTTTTTTTACAAATGTATCTCAAATGTTGTAACCTGCATTGCCTGACAAGCATTCTATTTTAAATCAGTTTATACCCATAAAGGGGTGACATATACTGGAGGATACAAACATAAAAATTGCCCTTTTTAACTCTAAAAAGGTCTTGCCTTTTTAAGGGTTAAACAAAAAATGGTATAATTCATGAAAAATATGAAAAGTCTTCTTTGATTTTATGTCCTCCAAACTGTTGCTGTTGTCATTAGTCGGTTGAAGAAAATAAATAGAAATTTGGTTTGGATCCTGACAATATATAAAAAATATTTAATTTGATTATAATTTTAGTTTTAATTAGATATAAAGTATTTTTTAGTTTTTTTATTGAATTTATTTATTTTTCTTCCAAAACAATCTTTGTCTATACACAGTTACAAATCAGTTTGATAATAGATTATTTTCTATTGAACAAATAACAGGATTAATCAAAAACCTAAATTAAATCAATTCGATTTTAGCCGGATAAAAAACATATGTATATTTTTAAAAGTAACCTGATTTAAACAGTATGTTTTACAAATACACCAAGCTTTATTCCAGTTAAATGTATGTAAATTTAAAAAAAGTGTGTATTTATTCTAAATACATTGGTTGACAATAAGCTTTTAAGAGTATAGCTGTTTCACCTATTATAATATTCCTATAATATGTTTATTAGTACAACTGTGTTTAAGATCAATGTCTCCTAGAAACATGCTGTCTCATATAACATATATTGCCTCCGGAGAATCACTTCCACAAGCTCTTACATACTGTATAACTTGTTAGGAATGGTGTCAAATACAGCAGCGTACTCTTTTGACATAGCTGTAAAACCAAATTTATCCAGGAATTAAAAATAAATAAATAAAATAAAACATTACATGACATATATGAAGCTAAAGACACATAAACAGATATTAAAAAAGTATAGTATAGTCATTCTTGCTCAATGACTCTAACAACGTGCCTGCAACTCTGCATAGCCTCATATGACGTGATGCCTGCAAGAACAATGTACGTGAAGGTATGCAAATACATAGGATACATTCATACTACAATGATTGGATGAACATTTTAATGACACGAGTCTTACACAGAGGATGTTTATTTATAATTTTTTTTAAACAATTTAGAAAAAAGTATATTATTTATATAAGATGTAAAGAAACATTCAACCATTATTATTATTATTATTAGTTTTTTTTAAAGAAATAGACCAATTTTTTTTGCTGGGTTTACAGACAATATCTGACATTTTAATTTTAAACTGTTTAATTTTACTGTAAAAATGACAGTAAAGTACTTTTAAAAAGTTATCAACCATGCTAAATGTAGTATATCCTCAACTCTAAATACCCTTCTTCTTGGATGAGAATTCATTAGCACCTAAAGACAGGTTTTGGACCATCTTTTTGGACTACTTCATCTACCCTAAACATGTTTGTCTATGTTTGTACTGTAATGTTGTATGCAACAGGTCCTTTCAGAGTGAAGCCCAGGTAAAAAGTGACATTCTCATTGTTGTGGGGTACTGAGGATGTCTTCAGAGCTGGTATATGAAATTTCATTCCTTTGGGACCCTCCAGAAATACCTTCTCGTCTTCCGTCCAGCCTGTGACACATTTCAGCAATTTAGACATTTCTGGCATTTTCCATAACTCTCCACTGAACCATTTCAGCCGTTTTTCTGAAACTGAGAACATTTTTGTGATTGTTTCAAACTTACTCTTGTGGACAAATTTTTCAAAACCAGTCCCATTGCTCAGGAAGAAATGAGTGTAGATCCTCTTTTTCCTTGGAGGGATGTCTTTCAATTTCTTGTCATAGAGTTTCTGGAGGTGTTCAACAGCAGAGAGCACTATCTCATACTTGTGTTCTTTCTCTGCTTCTGTGTCATGTTCTTCTGGCCAGAAAAGTAAGACGAGCAAGAAAAGAGTGCTTGGTAAGCACCTCTGTTTCTCTCTAGGAAACTGGTCAGTCAGACTTTGTAAATCCTGAAATGCAGCCAGCTTGGGAGACTGAGTTGAGAGGCAACTTAAAGCAAAGTGTGATGCTATGTAGTTGACAAGGTCGGATTGTGGCATTTGTGCCCCCATAGGATTGCTTGGGTAAAGTGAAATAATTTGCTCCAGAACCATGACAGGACTTTCTGGTTTGTTAAGACCACAACAATCTTTCTGGTTTGTTAGGATGGAAAAAATGGTTGTGATGTTTCCCCCACCATGATGATAAATCATCATGCGTTTCATGACAGGAGTTAACTTTCCTTGGTTTTGGTCTTTACTTTGAGAAGCACCACTAAAGTATTTACCATAGGCAGAAGACTTATTCACCAGCCAGTGCATGGGGTACTTTGTGGTCCTCTCAACAGTCTCAGATGTCTTCTCCTCATCGGTGTTCTTGTCAGTCTGGAAGTAACTCAAGTCTTCTGAAATCCATTCCAGTGCCTCCAGTATTATTTTTTGGAGGTTCTTCAGCTTCCCATGAAAAACTTCCCATGGTTTTTCTACCTCAGCAGGCATATAATCTGTGAGGAGGTATTTTATGCATTGGGAATGATTTCTTCCCGAGAACACATCAAGAGAGGAAATCAGCTTTAGCAATTCACATCCTACTTCTACTACTCCAAAAAAGCCAGCATTGTTAATGGTCTCATTGTCTTCAACTGCTGCTTTCTCACATTCCTGAAAACATTCAATAGCCTTTAGTGCTGTTTCCAAAGCACCTACAACATTTTCAGGTGTTTTTTCAGTTTGCTTCATGGCTTTAAATTTTGCTGTGAACCATTGCCTGTACACCTGACCTCTGGTATCAAGAAAGTAAGAATTGTTTGGCCTTTTCGCTACAGCAGTCTTTGCCCACTGTTCTGCTTCTTCAAATCTGTCATGTTTGTAATTGAGTCGAGCCAGCTGTTGAGCAAAAAATGCATCCTCGTGAAAACGCTTGTAAGCCGCCTTGAGAAGTTCGATAGCTTTATCTGGACATTCTTTCTCTCTCACATGCTCAATTAGAGGGGAGAAGAAGGTGTCCATTTTATCACCTTTGCTGATCCTGCGGCGTGTCATGAACAGATCTCGCAAGAACTTCATGTACTGATCTTTACCAAACCTGTGCTCAAAGAGCACATCATTGTTAAGAAGATCCAAAGCGAGACCACTTTGTTGTTGCTTGTCACCCAGAAGTTGATGGAGTAATTCCTTTGCAATCAGCGGATGAATTATTCTGATGAACTTAATGTAGGTTTTTTCATCCCTCAAATGTATTAAGACCAATCTAGCTTGCTCACTCAGAGAAGTCTCAAAGGCATGTTGTCTAAATCTATCCAAATGAACTGAAAGACCCAGGAGAGCTTCGCAATGTGACCGAGAAATGAATGAGTTCTGCACGTAAGTGTTGAGCAGTGCCACATACAGAACAAGCTTAGTAACAACAGACTTGATATCAATGCCTTGTAGTAAATGCTTGACAAACTGCTTCACATATTCAATAATTTTGTGGCTCTCAAATTCCTCACTCATCAGGACAAATGTTAGAATGAATTCTGGTTTAAACTGTTTTTCAAGGCTTTGTCGTTTTTTGGAAAACTGCTTTTTTTCTGTCTCTGAAAGCTTATGAGTAATAGAAACGTTGTGTTGAGGTGATTCCTTGCACATTTTTTCTGGATTGTGAGATCTCCTACAACTTAACAGGATGAAGCAGAGGGTTCCACGTGCTATTTTCTTGGTATTGACGGCTACTTCCAGTTCATACTTGACATCTTCTAAATACTCATGATCACAGTCTTCAAACAGCAGGAGTACAGGGAGGCATTTTTGGGGATCTTTTTCTTCATATTCTCAAAGCCAAATGGCATCTTCTGAAACAACCGATGCTGAGTATGAAGGTTTTACAACTGCACACCTTAGATCCCTTCGGTTATTCCACAGCACCTGCCTTGCCACTGTACTACCACCACTGCCCGGATGATGGTACATGTTGATGCAGCTGATAGGTGCCCGGTCCAAACTCCAACAAAGACAGTCTTTTACCAGACTGTTGACTTCATTGTAAGCATCTCTTTGAATAACCTCTCCAACAATTTTTTGATCTGCAAGCCAGAGATTCATCCAAGTTACTTTTCCTCCATGGTAAAACTGCTGCTCAATATTCTCTTTTTCAGATTTAATGACATCAGGACTAGTTTCTTCGCAGTGATTTAGACTCAAAATCTCCAAAGAACATATTTTTTCCTCCTCTCGAGTATCAAGGAAACACTCTCCTTTGACATGGATTGGTAATCGTTTCATTGTCCGTTTAGTGGTAGGCTGGACCTGTTGGAGGGTTGCATTTACTTGACTTAATGTCATCCCAACAACACTTGATCTATTTACTGTTTCAATATCACTGGATCCTAGAGCAAAGGTCTGCCATTTCTTAAAATTGTCCTCTGATTCTGCAAGGCAAATAATGTCTTCATGTCCTTCCATGTCAGTGATGAACTCATAGAACGCGTTTAGGAAAGGTGTGTCAACAGGTGAAGTAAGGAGGAAAATCACTTGAAAGGTTCCTTTGGGTAAGATGTCTTTGCAAATCAATGACACACAATCTTTTAGAAGGGTCCTTTTTGTTTTAACCCAGGTCTTCTCATCACAGGGAGGCTCGTTGCCTTTGAAATCATTTCGGCCATTGCAAAATATCCAGCTGATCTGATCAAACAAACGTTGATGACTCTCAAATTCTCGGATGCTCAAGCCACTGGGTATTTTGTAGTTCTGCAGGAAATGGCGGTTCACTGCATGGTGCTTATTGTATTCATGGCATAGCCCATAAACATTGGAATCTGGATCAAAGTCAAACACACAGAAGATGTTCATGTTCAACAAAAAATCAATGCTTTGCAGATCCTTCTCCTGAAGTTGGTTGGTAACCAGTATGTGCCATTTGTCCTTGTCCAGTATTTTCTTTCCACCCGTTATGAGCATGATGAGCTTCTTTCCCAGGTTCTGGCTTAGATCTGGTGCTGAGAAATTATTCCTTCTCTCTGCCTCTTCTCTTTGAGTATCCCTAAAACTGATGTTTTGGTAAAAGTCACTGAGGTCATCCACTGGTTCGGTTTTAGAACCTACTCTGCGAAAAACAGTGTACTTCTCAAGATGAACTTTGTTTGCCTTCTCATTGAAATTTGGCAAGCTAACAGAGAACACCCTATTCTTGACTATGCTCACTGCTGGCTTAATATCAACCTCCACAACGTAGAGTTCCTCGTTGCTGTTTGAACATACTACTTGAACAAACTGAGGTTCACCAATACATAATCGTACAAGTTCCCTATCAGAGCTAGAGAAACTCCTCTCTATGTAATCAATTGCATCACAGTATACGTCTTTTTCTTTAACAGGAATACCAATGATTTCACCATGTACGTAACCAGTGGCACCTCTACTGTCCATGACACCAAAATGTATTGTGCCATTTGTACGAACATTCATACAACCTGTAGCAAATTTCAGCACTTCCTTTGCAAACTTGGCCTGTAGTCTTTGGCGGTCTAGTGTTGCAGCAATGGCAAATGACTTATACTCATGACATGGACTAATAAAATCAACAACCCCTGATTCTGGTAAGAGTACACTGTTTTTGACATATGTAAAATCAACACCTTTTATGTCAAAAGGTCGTAGTTTTGAATCTCTCTTTGTTGCTACCATAGGCACAAAATCTTCTTTATGCTCTTCCTTGATGTCGGCTGTGGTGTCAAGACTTTTAAGTGCACTTGCTCCATGGTCATTTTTTCCAGAAGTTCTTTTGTGGGAATGTTGGCTCTGGGCTTTTTGTGAAATTACAAGCTCATCTCTTTTTTTGATTATCAAAAGCGCAGGCCCAGATTTCATTCCAATCTTTTTTTCCAGATATTCTTCTGAGAGTTCACAAAGGACCCGCCCATCTACTTCCTCTTCATGAAGTTTTTTTATGTTTGTTTCTTTAACTCCTATTGACCTTAACCAATCGCTCACCATAGACTCAGTCCAAGTCTCTAGCGGAGGATCCTCTGGCTTCTCTGCAAAACGAATAAATAAATAAATAAATAAAATAGGTGAGATCATGTTAATTAAAACAACTTTAAAATAATGACTGGTAAGTGCTGAAAAACAACAATATACTTGCCCATTGTTTAATGGCTTCTAGTGATCATTCACAGTACAAACTCAAACATCATAACATTGCGAACCTTGAAAAACAGAAATTACACTGTTATAGCAGAGACTTTTTGAAGCCATGAAAAATATATTTATCTGCATTTTGTACATTTACATTAAATAAATGTACAATTTGCTCCCCGGGCACCGCAGCATAAATGGCTGCCCACTGCTCCGGGTGTGTGTTCACGGTTTGTGTGTGTTCACTGCTGTGTGTGCACTTTGGATGGGTTAAATGCAGAGCACGAATTCTGAGTATGGGTCACCATACTTGGCTGAATGTCATGTCACTTCAATTCATAAATGTTTAACACAGGGTGCGAACACAGAACGTTGCTTTCATTTAACTTTTTATTGCTAATGCATCACATAAAAATAACTTATATGTTAATCTTAAATATTTAATAACGTTAAAAGTATGTGGGAAACACAAGTGGGACATAAATGAAATACCCAAGATGGTTTATTCTTATGGATGGGTTTGAGCCTGGGCAATAAAATGTTATCAATATTTAATGATGGTATACCATCATCGATAACAATATAAAAAAAATTCAATATATCGCAACATTTGAACAGCACCGTCTTTGTCTGTTCAATGCTTAAATCTTATTTATAAAAAAAATGTATGCCGGGTTAAATTTTTACTGTACTGTGTTGTGTATTTTCTACAATTATGTACAGCACTTTGGTCTTTGGTTCAGCACTTTGTTTGTGCTTTATAAATATATGAAAACAAACCAATAAAAAAAAACATAGTTTCACGTTTTTTTTTTTTTTTTCATTTAAAGGCGCGTTATGAGTGACAAGCAGACAGCCAACAGAACACACAAACACAAGCTGAAATGAATGCCTGCGATGAGTTGAATTTAAAATAAAAATTCACATTCAAATGCAAAAACTGAATTTGAATTTTAGGTGTGTGCCAGGGAGCCTTATCAGTGGTGCAGGAGATGTGGCGATGATGATGTCATTGTTGGCAAAATAAATAAATAAAAAATATTTTAAAAAATCCCACTTACCAAACTTTTAAATAGTCATGGCTATTCAAAAGTTTGGAATAAGTATGATTTTTTTTAAGAAAAATACATTGATAGAAAAGATTCATTTAATCAATAGTTACAGTAAAGGCATTTATATATTCTATTAAAAAAAAAAAAAAAAAATGTATCAATGTTTCCACAAAAATATGAACCAGTTGTCAACTGCTGAAATTGATGCTATTTTCAACATAAAGAATAATAAAAAATGTTTTTGAACAGCAAATCAGCACATTAGAATGATTTCAAAAGGATCATGTGACTAGTGTTAGGTAGTAGTCAGCTAGTGATTACATATATTCTGGATTACACAATCAGATTCCAAAAATTAAGTACTTATTATTAGAGTATATTTCATTTTATAATGCTTATAATAAGATAACAGTTACTTTTTTATGGATTACATGATTACATATAATTCGCACAATGAGGGTAAATCATAATTTACTGATTCTATCTAATTCTTATTTTTTTTCTATTTTTAAGTTTTCCTTTCTAAATATCCTACTATATGTCATACTGTCAGGCAGTCACAGCCACCCCAATCATTACCAGCACATGATCCCAATCACTCCCGATCCCAATAACCGGAGTACTGATAACCTGCACCTACATCCAGCAATCACTCACCTGGATAAAGCCATCGTAAGTACTCCAGCGTCCAGTCTACCATTCACTACCCCATACTGGTGCCTGACCATCTCCTCTAAACCTTCTCCGTGCAGCTCTCACAGCTACATCCACTCCCCAATCTGGCTCTGCCAGTCCCATGGCGCTGCCTGCGTCATATGCGGGGGAACCATCTGGATTTGGCGGCTTTCTACTACAAGTGTCATTATACATTGTGGCACAACCACAGAAATTCTCCACAGACCATACAAAGGTTGCATTCTTAATTTCTTTACTGTCTGGGCGTGCCCTGCAATGGGCAAAGGCCATATGGGATGCTAATAGTGTCATGAATAACTCTTATGAAGCTTTCAGCAGTCACTTTATTCGGCTCCTCTGTGGATGAAATTTCTGTCGTTGATCAACTACTGCGGTTGCGTCAGGGTGAGACGTCGACCAGTGAATATACCATCCAGTTTCAAACTTTAGCGGTGGCTAGTGGATGGAATGAAGCAGCTCTCTTGAGCTCGACTACTGAGAACCTTAACTCTCAGACAGTTAAACTCCCATATCCACTTCCCCTGGTCCCTGCCACCCTCAAAGAACTCTGTGAAGCCCGGATCTTCTCCAAGCAAGACCTGCGGAGTGCCTATAACATCGTTTGATATGAAAAGGTGATGAGTGGAAGACGGCCTTCATTACCCCTTCTGGACACTACGAATACGGCGTTATGCCATATGGACTTGCCAGTGCCCCCTCTGTTTTCCAAGGGTTTATGAACCACAAGTTAGTCATAATCAGGGGCGTCGGACTGGGGGGGTAAAGGGTACCGAGTACCCAGGGCCCGAGGCAGGGGGGGTCCCTTAGAAGTCAGTTTTCTATACATACATATACATGCACTAACATTTGTATAGCATTTATGTACAAATAAAAAAGTTATAAAAAAGTTCCTGTGCAAAACTAAACTTGTAGTTAGGCACTGGTTTGGTATAAAAAAAGTCATTTTCATGCTGTGCAGGGCCCCACCACCCCTCTCGAATTAATGTAAATGGTATGACCCGCAGTTCAGTTGCTTCTGCTGCGGTGAATCATTTAATGAGACAGGAGCTGGAGTTAGCTGTGATATAACCTAGGAAGACAGGGGAAGAGTCATGTCTTTCATTAAAAAAAGAAAATTAGGGGCTCAAAAATAAAAAGAAATAAAATTAAAGAGAGAAAGGCAAATGAGGGCAAGCAGTTGCTCACTCAACTGCTGAAATTGATGCTATTTTCAACATAAAGAAAAATAAAAAATGTTTTTGAACAGCAAATCAGCACATTAGAATGATTTCAAAAGGATCATGTGACCAGTGTTAGGTAGTAGTCAGCTAGTGATTACATATATTCTGGATTACACAATCAGATTCCAAAAATTAAGTACTTATTATTAGAGTATATTTCATTTTATAATGCTTATAATAAGATTACAGTTACTTTTTTATGGATTACATGATTACATATAATTTGCACAATGAGGGTAAATCATAATTTACTGATTCTATCTAATTCTTATTTTTTTTCTACTTTTAAGTTTTCCTTTCTAAATATCCTACTATGTGTCATACTGTCAGGAACTCACAGTCACAGCCACCCCAATCATTACCAGCACATGATCCCAATCACTCCCGATCCCAATAACCGGAGTACTGATAACCTGCACCTACATCCAGCAATCACTCACCTGGATAAAGCCATCATCACATAAATACTCCAGCGTCCAGTCTACCATTCACTACCCTGTACTGGTGCCTGACCATCTCCTCTAAACCTTCTCCGTGCAGCACTCAAAGCTACATCCACTCCCCAATCTGGCTCTGCCAGTCCCATGGCGCTGCCTGCGTCATATGCTGGGGAACCAGCTGGATGTGGCGGCTTTCTACTACAAGTCTCATTATACATTGAGGCATAACCACAGAAATTCTCCACAGATCGTACAAAGGTTGCATTCTTAATTTCTTTACTGTCTGGGCGTGCCCTGCAATGGGCAAAGGCCATATGGGATGCTAATAGTGTCATGAATAACTCTTATGAAGCTTTCAGCAGTCACTTTATTCGGCTCCTCTGTGGATGAAATTTCTGTCGTTGATCAACCACTGCGGTTGCGTCAGGGTGAGATGTCGACCAGTGAATATACCATCCAGTTTCAAACTTTAGCGGTGGCTAGTGGACTACTGAGCCCTTAACTCTCAGACAGTTAAATTCCCATATCCACGTCCCCTGGTCCCTGCCACCCTCAAAGAACTCTGTGAAGCCCGGATCTTCTCCAAGCTAGAGCTGCGCAGTGCCTATAACATCGTTCGTATATGAAAAGGTGATGAGTGGAAGATGGCCTTCATTAATGCATCATCGAGCATTGACATTGTTTTAACATAAATATCTACTCTTGGAGGAGTTCTCCCCAGAGTCAAAAGTTTACATGAAAACATTGTATATTTCCCTCCATTGTCAAAATCTAACACTCGCGAAAACACAGATCGTTAGCCCCTTTTTTACCACATTGTTATGCAAATTAGCTTGTGCACGCTCTTACATTAAGTACAGGATTGTTCTCAGTTTAATGCACATCTTAATGATTGAAAATGACTTATTTTAAAACGTAATTCAAAGACTGAATGTCTAGTTTGGCGGTTAGTGTACCCTGTGATTCTATAGTCTGCATTTATTTTAAACAGAAAAATAATCAGCAATTAACTAGTACTTTAAAAAAGGTATTGTGACAATAAAGGATATTTTAGCAACCATCTGAAGCCATATATTTCAGTTTCAGACCCTGCAGCAGCAGGCCCCTCATCATGGCCAGGTGAAAGCAGTGACAGTGAGGTGGATGTGACAGTGAGACAAGGTGAGCTTTTAGCGGAATTGCCTGTTTTAACACTTAGTAATTAAGTGTTAAGAGAAAATAAGCAAAATGGGTACATTGTTATTGTACACATTTAAACTTTAAAGGGATAGTTCACCAAAAAATGAAAATTCTGTCATCATTTACTCTCCCTCAAGTTGTTCCAAACCTGTATGATTTCCTTTCTTCTGCTAAACACAAAAGAAGATATTTTAAAGAAGGTTGGTAATTAAACAGTTGCTGGTCCCCATTGACTTCCATAGTAATTTTTTTTCCTACTATGGAAGTCAATGGGGTCCATCAGTCGTTTGGTTACTGACTTTCTTTAAAATATCTCACCCATTGGTATCACTATGGTATTTGGTACGGGGGCCCAGCAAGATGGTTTGTACCCAGGGCCCAAAATTTGGTGCTACGCCCCTGTTCATAATGTATATAGATGATATATATTCCAGGAACCTGGCCGAACTTCGCCATAACGTTATGCAGGTCCTACAGAAGCTACGACAACACCATCTATTCCTGGAGCTTGAGAAATGTGAATTCCACCACTCCACGGTACAGTTCCTCGGCTATAACATCAGCCCAGAAGGTCTCCAGATGGACCAGGGGAAGGTAACAGCCATTACGGAGTTTCCTGTTCCTCAGTCAGTGAAGGAACTCCAGAGGTTCTTGAGATTTGCTAATTTCTATCAACTCTTTATTCAAGATTTCAGTCTACATACAGCTCCATTGACCACCCTCCTTCGAGGAAAGCCAAAGTCCCTTTCCTGGACTTCTACCACCTACGAAGCCTTCCACCGCCCACGAAGCCTTCCGAGCACTCAAAGAAGCCTTCAGCACAGCTCCCATCCTTTGTCACCCAAATCCTGAGTCTCCATTTGTGGTTAAAGTTGACCACCACCATCAGTGTAGGAGCCGTGCTGTCCTGGCAGTTCAGTGAGCCTCCACGCCTCCAGATAATTTTTTATTGTTTCTGCAGTGAAGAAATGCATTTTGTTTCTACACTATGCTCTACACCATTTTATTAAGCTATTATATTATATTATATTATATTATATTATATTATATTATATTATATTATATTATATTAAACAATATGTTATTAAGTTTTAGAACAAGTTTCTAATTTTATGTTCTATTTATGTAAAGGCTGTGTAAATTTCATGTGTTTAATGGGCGGGTGCGTTGAACATTTGAGGCACATTTAAACTGGAGTGGAGGGAGTTACCAAACTCGGGGGAACTCAGCTGACAAGTAGCACAACTCCGTCTCTCACTGTTGTTTTTAATGCTTTCAGGTAAATGTAGTCCCTAAAATTACACAAATAATGTATACAACTTTTCCTGACACTTTCTTAGATGAAACTGACATGCTTCTGTTGAATATTTACTTTACAGAAATGGTGTCATGGGAATAAGTCCATTAGCATCACAAGCATTAGCTAAATATAGAGGATAACTATAAGAGGTAAACTAGCTATAAATTTGAGCTCTTATTTATGAAAGTTTGGGATTTTAATCACATTTTATGTGTAGATTATTTTTTTTATAGCTTTGTAAATGTTTTGCTGGCAATCTGTTAATGGATGAATTGAAATAAGCTAGCCTAATTTAACCTAAAAGTTTGCACTGTACTGTTTATACACTTACATGAACTAAAATAGGCTGAAACTATTCCAAACACATTTTTCATTTTCATTGTAGACAAATATTGATTAAATAACTGTACTGTGGTTTTAGGAGTGTCAGAAAATAGCCCTCTAATGGGAGCTACTGATTGAGATATAGGAAACACCGGTGATCTGATTATTAAATAACTTAGAGGGATAGTTCACCCAAAAATGGTTTAACAATTATTTCATTAATGACTTACCCTCATGTCGTTCCAAACCCGTAAGACCTCCGTTCATCTTCGGAACACAGTTTAACACCCCAAAAAAGGAGCTCAGCACCCCTAAAACTTGGAGTAAGAAATTTTGTTATTCTAAAATTTTTGTTCGTCTTTTACACGGTTAAATATTGTCCAAAACATACTCCGTAGTTTGTGGTTTAAAATGTATGTGTTAAGGAGGAAAATGAAAACATTCCCGCATAGCAAATGGTGTCATCTTCTTCTCTTCTTCTACTTCTGTGTACCTGCACCGCTCAGCACGACCGTCATCCAGCGCGAAACACACGAAGAGTGAGAACCCGTGATGTAGTGTTGTGATCGGTTGTGGTGCAACTAAGTTCCGAAACCATATCGGTGAATACTGGAGTCAGTATCCTGAATCACCATGGTGGTACATCTATAATAAGTGTTTATTTTCAGACTATTTTAGTCCGGCGGGTCGCCGCCGCTGTGGAGTAGCACAGGACCTGGGTGACTCGTCCATAGTCATAAACGGAGAGAAGTAACGCCGGTTACAATGTTCTTCCACAAGACGCATGCAGTTCTGTTTATTAACTGCTAGAGCGTGAAACAAAAACAGAAGCGCGACAAATAAACTGCGTACCTGTGTACTGCGTACGTGTGTCTCTGTTGTTAAAGTTTATCGTTAATTTAAAACTCGGGAGTCATGTAAACATGAAGTCACGTGCGTCTTTTCTCGTCAGTCGTCATGGAAACATGAAGCCCTGGCGTTTTGAGTGAAAACACGTATCACTGAAAACACTCACTGTGGCTTTTTAAAAGAATTGTTATTAATTCCTAGATTTATATCTGTTATTTTTCAGTTGTGGCTGACAATCAAACTAGACAATAAAAGAAAGTTTCATGTTTTTCTTTTGCTGTATTTATTCATTCATCACACACAGGATTTAACCTGAACCAGGCTTAACTCCTGAACTCCTAGCATTACTCTCTCTCTCTCTCTGTGTGTGTGTGTGTGTGTGTGTGTGTGTGTGTGTGTGTGTATGTGTGTGTGTGTGTGTGTGTGTGTGTGTGTGTGTGTGTGTGTGTGTGTGTCTGTGGCCTGGCAGTGAGCAATGGACATACGACAATTCTTTAAAAGAAAAAAGACAGATTCAGGTGAGAGACGAGACAGTCCATAATGACCTCTGTCTTGTTTTTTTTTTCTTCTGCTGAAAAGAGTTAAGTTAAAGTAACAGATAATGCAAACCTGCTGCTTTTGTATTAAATTACTTATCTAGGCAATGGTCCCCTGCTTTTATTTTTTATTTATTTATTTCAAACTCACAAGTTTCTCTTGTGAAAGGAATTTGTCATTTAAAAAAAGTTTCTAAGCCCAATAATAATAATAATAATAAAGACATTTAAAATGACTCTTGATATGAAGCTTGTTTTATTATTATTTATTGATGACATATTGGTTTATGAAAGTTCAGACAGGCGTGCATCCAGATATGTTAGAGATGGCCATTTGTAAATAATTTACAGAAGATGAATTACATTTTGTTGTCCAAGTACCTGTTACTTTGTTCAATGACAATAAAGTTGAATCTAATGTAACCAATCTGATGACTGTTGATACAAAAGGAGGCACATGGAGTTAACGGTCAGGAAAACCAGCTGAGTGAAGAAGGTTTTGTGTTTGTTACAGGGGGCTGTCTGTGTGAACTCTCACAATTAAGCTGTTGTTTTGAAAAGGTCTCAAAAAAAATAAAAATAAAACTGGATTTTGGAGTTAGTTGAATCAATGTTAAAGTTATAGTTATTTTTCAATAGACATATTTTTTGTTTTCGTGTGAAAAGAGGGTGGGTGGAGGCATTGGGGCTCATTGGGTGCTCAGCACCCCTAAAGCTCTGACCCTAGAATCGCCCCTGGTTCTGAGCTTTCTGTCCCTCCATTGAAAATGTATGTACGGTCTACTTTCCATGGTTAGAAAGGTAATAAAAATATCTTCAAAGTAGTCCATGTGACATCAGAGGGTCAGTTAGAATTTTTTGAAGCATCGGAAATACAATTTGGTCCAAAAATAGCAAAAACTATGACTTTATTCAGCATTGTCTTCTCTTCCGTGTCTGTTGTGAGACCGTTCAAAACACAGCAGTTTAGTGATATCCGTTTCGCGAACGAATCACTTGATGTAACCGGATCTTCTTGAACCAGTTCACCAAATCGAACTGAATCATTTGAAACGGTTCGCGTCTCCAATACGCATTAATCCACAAATGACTTAAGCTGTTAACTTTTTTAATGTGGCTGACACTCCCTCTAAGTTAAAACAAACCAATTTCCTGGAGTAATTCATGTACTCAAAAAGTACACTGACTGAACTGCTGTGAAGAGAGAAGTGAAGATGAACACGGAGCCGAGCCAGATAATGACTCGTTCACGAGTCAAGAACCGGTTGCATCGGTTTTCGGATTACCAGTAGTTCTTTCGGACAGTTCGATTCAATAAACTGATGATTCGAGAACCGAGGAGCTGATGAATACTGCGCATGTGTGATTCAGTGTGAAGCAGACTGACACTCAGAGCGTCTGAACCGAACTGATTCTGTGCTAATGTTATGAGCCCATGTAAACCAAAGACTTGAATCAAAGGCCAATCATCGCCAATGACGATTAATAGTCATTGGAGATGTTTTGCTATTTTTGGACCAAAATGTATTTTCGATGCTTCAAAATATTCTAACTGACCCTCTGATGTCACATGGGCTACTTTGATGATGTTTTTCTTACCTTTCAGGACATGGACAGTATACCATACACACAGCTTCAATGGAGGGACTGAGAGCTCTCAGACTAAATCTAAAATATCTTAAACTGTGTTCCGAAGATAAATGGAGGTCTTATTGGTTTGGAACGACATGAGGGTGAGTTTTTTTGGGTGAACTACCCTTTAAGTCATTTGTGGATTAATGCTTATTGGAGACGCAAACCATTTCAAACGATTCAGTTCGATTGGGTGAACTGTTTCAAGAAGATCCAGTTACATCGAGTGATTCGTTCGCGAACCGGATATCACTAAACTGCAGAGTTACCAAGAGTTTTGAACTCGCTCACAACAGACACGGAAGAGAAGACAATGCTGAATAAAGTCGTAGTTTTTGCTATTTTTGGACCAAAATGTATTTTCGATGCTTCAAAAAATTCTAACTGACCCTCTGATGTCACATGGACTACTTTGATGATGTTTTTCTTACCTTTCTGGACATGGACAGTACACCGTGCACACAGTTTCAGTGGAGGGACTGACAGCTCTCGGACTAAATCTAAGATAGCTTAAACTGTGTTCCAAAGATAAATTGAGGTCTCACAGGTTTGGAAAGACATGAGGGTAAGTCATTAATGAGATAATTTTTATTTTTGGGTGAACTAACCCTTTAAATCGTGATTGGTTGTATTTTAAACAGCTTCGGAACAAATGTACACTTATGATTAAAAAAAATCAGCAAATGCTAGTAAGTTCTGGAAAAACAAAGTTTTTGACTGGTAATAGATGTGTTTCAGGTCTTACCCATTGCTTAACAAAAGATTTTTACCTTTGATGTCTGCTCTGCATTACAAGACCTGGATGTGAATAAATCATCAGGTCATTGTTTTTCAGAATCAGTTGTTTGAAGAGTAAAAAAATTGGTCGGTCTTAACGCAAATTTACAACTGGCAAGTCGGTCGGACTAAGACCAAAAAAAAAAAAAAAAGATTTGAGTAGTTCCTATATTATATTAGGCATTATATTGACTCCATACTGGACGCTTACAGAAGGATAATCTTTCATTTATGTGCGGGAAACTTCATCATAAGCATTCATAATTTTTTTTTTTTTTGTTTCATGCTAAACTGGTGTTGATAAATGTACTCTTTATATTAATAAGTCAGTTTATATCGTCACTGTTTTTAATTGTCTGGAGAGTTTTCCAGTGTCAAATTTTTGTTTGCATTATATTTATTATGAAGGGCCAAATTATAATCTTTATAACAAAACATTTACATGTGTGGAGATTTATAAAGTTTGTGTTAACGAGAATATATTCTATGAAACATGTTTAAGTTTAATTGAATATTTTAATGTTTTAAAATATATTTGGATTTATAGAAATCTAATATATTTACATGTACAGAAATGTAATATGTTAACAAATATTAGAAATGAATATATGGACATATATTGCTAATTAATATATTTACATATTATGATATCTATTATTATTATTATCTATTATTATGATATCAGAAGAAACAGCCGAACAACAGAGAAGGACAGCAGCTTGTAAGTGTTTAGTCTCGTTTTCTCATTAGACTACTGTGTGATCGTCATTGCTAGGAAAGTTTTTGGTTTAAATTGTGTGTCTTACCCTGGTAAATACATGCTGAAAGTGATGCTTGGTTTAGCGTTTGCCTATCGTGGGACTGCCCAGTTTCGATCTGCTAAATAGTGAGGCGTGGCCAGCTGACTTCAATCACAGGTAATCAGGCAAATACAAAAGCAGGGTCACGGCAGCCCTCATGTGAATCCTCCTCGTGTGAAGACCGACAAGTGTAGACCATCGACTCTACCTGCGCGACTCCACCAAGCAAGGACACCCACAGGGCACTTGAGTATTGCTTTTCTCCTCCTCCTTTAATTTTGGTATAGCTTATTCTCAAATACATATTTCTTACACTTGTAGTCACTATGTGCTTTCAGATCTCTACTATCACTACTAACACTCAGAGAGCACGCTACATACATCGCAGGAAGGCCTGTCTGACAAACCTACTGCCTGTCCCTCTGACCTCTACTACTACGCTCTCCATTCCAGTTGGTCTCTGGAACTGCCAGTTTGCAGTTAACAAAGCAGACTTAACTTCTTCCATTTCTACTCATTCCGGTCTCAACCTCATGGCATTGACTGAGACTTGGATCAAACCTGAAGACACTGCCACTCCCGCAGCCCTCTCCACTAACTTCACTTGTTCCCACACTCCTCGTACCACTGGGAGGGGTGGAGGTACTGGTCTCCTTATATCAAAAGAATGGAAATTTGATCTTTAGCCATCACCTACAGGTAATGGTTCATTTGAATCACATGCTATTACTGTAACCCATCCTGTTAAAATTCACTTTGTGGTCATTTATCGTCCCCCTGGTCAATTAGGAAACTTCTTGGAGGAGTTGGATGTGCTGCTATCAAACTTTCCTGAAGATTGTACTCCTCTGGTACTGCTTGGTGACTTCAACATCCACCTAGATAAACCCCAGGCTGCTGACTTCAAAACCAGGCTTCAAACTTCAGGCAACCAACTGGACCTCATCTACATGCGCTGTTGCTCTATGGACAACTCTTCAGTTGCTCCACTGCACACCTCAGACCACTTCTTCATTACTGCTAACCTAGCACTTACTTCTGAAGCGGCACAAACTACAACGCAGGTCACATTTCGACGGAACCTACGCTCACTCTCTCCATCTCGCCTATCTTCTGTGGTTTCATCCTCACTTCCTGCACTCTCTCAGTTTTCAGCTCTGGACACGAACAGCGCTACGGACACTCTTTGCTCCACTTTAACATCTTGCTTGGACAACTTTTGCCCACTGTTGTCTAGACCAGCATGCACCGCCCCATCTGCACCCTGGCTGTCCGAGGTTCTCCGTGAACATCGCTCTAAACTCAGGGCTGCAGAGAGGAAATGGCAGAAATCAAGAAACCTTACCGACCTCAGTGTGTATCAGTCTCTCCTCTCTTCTTTCTCTGCAAATGTCTTCACGGCTAAAACATCCTACTACCACAACAAAATGAACAGCTGTTGTGACGCTTGGACACTCTTCAAAACTTTCTCCTCTCTTCTTAATCCGCCTCCACCACCTCCTCCATTGACTCTTACAGCGGACGACTTTGCAGTTTTCTTCACAAATAAGACAAGAACCATCAGTGACCAATTCTCCACACCACAGACTGACGAGAACTTCACAAAGACCGACGCACACTCTTTCTCCTCCTTCTCCCCACTCTCAGAGATGGACGTCTCCAAACTTCTCCTGTCAAATCATCCTACTACTTGTCCACTTGATCCGATCCCCACTCACCTCCTTCAAGCGATCTCTTCTTCAGTCATACCTTCGCTTACTCACGTTATCAACTCCTCTCTTCACTCTGGAACATTTCCCTCAGCATTTAAGCAGGCTCGGGTAAGCCCAATGCTCAAGAAACCATCTCTAAATCCAGCGCTTCTTGAAAACTACAGACCGGTATCCCTTCTTCCATTCATTGCAAAGACACTTGAGCGAGATGTGTTCAACCAGCTTTCTATGTTCCTTGTACAGAAAAACCTCCTGGACAGCAACCAATCTGGCTTCAAAAGTGGCCACTCAACTGAGACTGCTCTGCTCTCAGTTACTGAAGCCCTGTGACTAGCAAGAGCAGCTTCAAAATCCTCAGTACTCATCTTACTGGACCTGTCTGCTGCTATTGACACTGTTAATCACCAGATTCTCCTGTCCACCCTCAGAAAGATGGGCATCTCTGGAACCGCACTCCTGTGGGTTAAGTCCTACCTCTCTGACAGATCCTTCAGTGTGTCTTGGAGGGGTGATGTTTCTAAGTCACAACACCTTGCTACTGGGGTTCCTCAAGGCTCAGTACTTGGACCACTTCTCTTCTCCGTCTACATGACGTCATTAGGATCTGTCATTCAGAAGCATGGCTTTTCTAATCACTGCTACACTGATGACACCCAACTCTACCTCTCATTCCAACCAGATGACCCGACTGTAGCTACTTGCATTTCAGCCTGTCCGAACGACATTTGTAGCTGGATGAATGACCATCACCTTCAGCTTAACCTTACGAAGACAGAAATCCTGGTGATTCCAGTTAACCCATTGCTTCATCACAACTTTTCTATACAGCTGAGTTCGTCAACCATTACTCCTTCAGGGACTGCCAGAAACCTAGGAGTTGTGATGGACCATCAGTTAAGCTTCACAGACCACATTGCTACAATGACCCGGTCCTGCAGATTTGCCTCATACAACATTAGGAAGATTCAACCCTTCCTGTCAGAGCAAGCCACCCAACTTCTTGTCCAAGCTCTTGTTCTCTCCAGACAGGACTATTGTAATGCTCTCCTGGCGGGCCTTCCTGCATGTACTGTCAAGCCTCTGCAATTGATCGAGAACGCAGCAGCGAGGGTTGTCTTCAATGAGCCAAAAAAAAGCTCACGTTAGTCCTCTCCTCATCAGGTTACACTGGCTACCAGTAGCGGCTCGGATCAAATTCAAGGTACTGATGCTTGCCTACAAGACGACCACTGGCATGGCACCAACATACCTAAACTCACTGGTTAAATTTTGTGTGCCCTCCAGAAGTTTGCGCTCTGCAAGTGAACAACGCCTTGTCGTGCCATCCCAAAGAAGTTCAAAATCACTCTCACGGACCTTTTCCTGGACTGTGCCCAGCTGGTGGAATGACCTCCCAATCTCAATTCGTACAGCTGAGTCTTTACTCATTTTCAAGAAACACCTAAAGACTCATCTTTTTGGTCAACACTTAACCAACTAAGCAGTTTTCCTTCTTTTCTTGTCTTTTCATTTATAAATAAAAAACAAAAAAAACAACCTGGCTATGCGTTCTGTACTAGACTGAGACTTGTCATGGCACTTGTATACTGTTGTTGTTCTCTTGTTGACCTGACTGCTTCTATTGTTCTCATTTGTAAGTCGCTTTGGATAAAAGCGTTTGCTAAATGATTAAATGTAAATGTAATCTAAATATACTTGCATATAAAGTCAATAAATATATGTAAATATTTCCGATAAAAATATATTTAAATATATTTAATATATGTGAAAGACTTTATAAGCGGCCAAAATAAAATATTTAAATAGATTTTTTTATATATATATTTCAAAATATATTTACATATACAGAAAAGTAGTATGTTAACAAATATTAAAAATGAATATATTAACACATACAAACCCGATTCCAAAAAAGTTGGGATAAATTGTGAATAAAAACAGAATGCCAGAATGTGGAAGTTTCAAATTTCAATATTTTATTCAGAATACAACAGATGACATATCAAATGTTTAAACTGAGGAAATTTATCATTTTAAGGGAAAAATAAGTTGATTTTAAATTTCATGGCATCAACATGTGTCAAAAAAGTAGGGATAAGGCCATGTTTACCACTGTGTGACATCCCCTCTTCTTTTTATAACAGTCTGCAAACGTCTGGGGACTGAGGAAACAAGTTGGTCAAGTTTAGGAAGAGGAATGTTGTCCCATTCTTGTCTAATACAGGCTTCTAGTTGCTCAACTGTCTTAGGTCTTCTTTGTCACGTCTTCCTCTTTATGATGCGCCAAAGGCTGCAGGCTGGCCATGTCAGTACCCGGATCCTTCTTCTATGCAGCCATGATCTTGTAATTGATGCAGTATGTGGTCTGGAATTGTCATGTTGGAAAATGCCTAAGGTCTTCCCTGAAAGAGACGACGTCTGGATGGGAGCATATGTTGTTCTAGAACTTGGATATACCTTTCAGCATTGATGGTGCTTTTCCAGATGTGTAAGCTGCCCATGCCACGCACACTCATGCAACCCCACACCATCAGACATGCAGGCTTCTAAACTGAGCACTGCTAACAACTTGGGTTGTCAAAATGTAGACTGGAACAGCTGGGGAAATTTGCAGTGAAACAGTTCAAACAGATGGGCAGGAGGGATGACCACTGAGACAGTCCGAGATGACCACGGGCTCAAGCACAGAGAAGGCAGCTCCAGAGGAAGGGCCAGGCAGACACAGGAAACCCGTAGCTTCAAGTGAAACTCAAATGTCACAGTCTAGTCGCCAGGTAGAGACTCACGATACCAGAGACTTGACACGTGAGAGGTGAGCTGCTTCCAGGCAGTGGGGTTCAGTGGCCTGGAAATCTGAGTGTGGGCAAGACAGGACAATACACAAAAACAAGCAAGACTCAAAACGACACAGACAATTGAAAACAAATTTAGAACCAAGCAAAAGAAAACCAAAGCTATCCAAAGATATAATCTAAGAGTAAGAACAAAAACAAAATCCAAAACTGGAATCACTTAAACAAGAATAGATGAAAATCTAAATCAAATGAGAAACAAAACTAGATTAGAATACACACAAAATATTTTGAACTAAAACTAGACAAAACTAAAGACCAAAAAGGATATAAATAACTAGAGAAGCGATCAAAAATAATGATCAATCTCAAAGGGATAAATTCTGGGCCAAGAGACAAGTAAACACCAAAAACGAACCAGCAGAGATACAAGGAAAGAGAACCCAATATATAGAGCAGTACACAGGATCAGGATCAGGTGAAAACAATCAAGCAGACAAGGGCTAAACAAGGGGACGTGACCAGGGGTAACAAGGAGGTGGGACAAGAGGAGCATGTGGCAGACACGAACAAAGACAGAACCATGTGCTTAGACACAAAACAAACAAAGAAACATGGAACAGAGACAATATGGACAGGACTGTCAGGGCAGGATCCTCCTGACAATGGCTTCTTTTTTGACCTATAGAGTTTTAGCCGGCAACGGCGAATGGCAGGGTGGATTGTGTTTACCGTTGTTTTCTGGAAGTATTCCTGAGCCCATGTTGTGATTTCCATTACAGTAGCATTCCTGTATGTGATGCAGTGCCGTTTAAGGGCCTGAAGATCACAGGCATCCAGTATGGTTTTCCGGCTTTGGTGATCCTCTGCCCATCTTGACTTCTGAGAGACACTGCCACTCTGAGGTTCTTTTTATACCCAATCATGTAGCCAATTGACCTAATAAGTAATAAAATTGGTCCTCAAGCTGTTCCTTATTTGTACATTTAACTTTTCCGTCCTCTTATTGCTACATGTCGCAACTTTTTTGGAATGTGTAGCTCTCATGAAGTCCAAAATGAGCCAATATTTGGCATGAAATTTCAAAATGTCTCACTTTCAACATTTGATATGTTATCTATATTCTATTGTGGATAAAATATAAGTTTATGAGATTTTAAAATTATTCCGTTGCTTTTTTACTCACAATTTCTACAGTGTCCCAACATTTTTGGAATCAGGGTTTGTATTGCAAATTAATATATTTACATAGTCTATTATCTAAATGTATTTAAATATAAAGGAAATAAATATATGTAAATATTTCCGATAAAAATATACTTCAAATGTGTGAAAAAATATTAAGTACAGCCGACCCGTACTTAACTGTGAAAGTTTTCAAAGATCAGTTTTTTTTCATAGCGACTCTTAATTTTATAATGCCTATAGCTCCGAAAGTTGGAAACTTAGAGGAGTGAAACCGTTGTCATCTTTACCAGCTTCAAAGCTCTTGTCCGTAAACCCCTTGATAAGTCCGCCAGTAAGGAATGTGAAAGAAAGGCGTTCTTCATGTTTAATGTCTATTACCAATAAACATGCAGACTGCTGGAATAAAATAAAAATTTTTTAGGTTGAGCTCGATTTGTGAAAACATTCACAATAGCATTTTATCGCATGGCCGGGTTTCTCTTTGCTCTGCCCCCCTTTTTTGTCTAATATTGTCATATGGTTGCTGTTCCAATGAAAAACTGTTTCCAATTTATTAGGTAAATGAACTTAAATATATATGTATTCTGATCTTAAAAATTACATCGCTATTCTGATCTGTGAATGTTTGCACAGTCCAGTACGGGTCACCTGACCATTCCCAGGGTCACTAACATCACTTTTCTGATCTGTGAAAACTTTCACAGTTGAGTTTTGGTCAGCTGACCCTTCCCTGGGTCACTTACATCTCTATTCTGATCTGTGAAAACTTTCACAGTTAAGTGCGGGTCAGTTGACCCTTACCTGGGTTAATAACATCAATATTCTGATCTGTGAAAACTTTCACAGTTAAGTGCAGGTCAGCTGACCTTTTCCTGAGTCATGTACATCACTATTCTGATCTGTGAAAATTTCCACAGTTGAGTTTTGGTCCGCTGACCCTTCCCTGGGTCACTTACATCACTATTCTGATCTGTGAAAACTTTCACAGTTGAGTTTTGTACCGCTGACCCTTCCCTGGGTCACTTACATCACTATTCTGATCTGTGAAAACTTTCAAAGTTCAGTACATGTCAGCTGACCCTTCCCAGGGTCACTAACATCACTTTTTTGATCTGTGAAAACTTACACAGTTCAGTACGGGTCAGCTGACCCTTTGCTGGGTTAATAACATCAATATTTTGATCTGTGAAAACTTTCACTGTTCAGTACGGGTCAGCCGACCCTTCCCTGGGTCACTTACATCACTATACTGATCTGTGAAAACTTTCACAGTTAAGTATTGGTCAGCTGACCCTTTGCTGGGTTAATAACATCAATATTTTGATCTGTGAAAACTTTCACAGTTCAGTACAGGTCAGCTGAGGGATTCAAGGGTCACTAACATAATTTTTCTGATCTGTGAAAACTTTCACAGGTGAGTTTTGGTCAGCTGAGCCTTCCCTGGGTCACTTACATTGCTATTCTGATCTGTGAAAACTTTCACAGTTAAGTAAGGGTCAGCTGACGCTTCCCTGGGTCACTAACATCACTTTTCTGATCTGTGAAAACTTTCACAGTTGAGTTTGTGGTTGGCTGACCCTTCCCTGGGTCACTTACATCTCTATTCTGATCTGTGAAAACTTTCACAGTTAAGTGCGGGTCAAAGCTGACCCTTTCCTGAGTCATGTACATTACTATACTGTCACAGTTGAGTTTTGGTCCGCAGCATTGGGGGATTTGGTGCAGCATTGGGGGAATTGGTGATCCTCTGCCCATCTTGACTTCTGAGAGACACTGCCACTCTGAGAGGTTGTTTTTATACCCAATCATTTAGCCAATTGACCTAATAAGTAATAAAATTGGTCCTCAAGCTGTTCCTTATTTGTACATTTAACTTTTCAGTCCTCTTATTGCTACATGTCCCAACTTTTTTGGAATGTGTAGCTCTCATGAAGTCCAAAATGAGCCAATATTTGGCATGAAATTTCAAAATGTCTCACTTTCAACATTTGATATGTTATCTATATTCTATTGTGGATAAAATATAAGTTTATGAGATTTTTAAATTATTCCATTGCTTTTTTACTCACAATTTCTACAGTGTCCCAACTTTTTTGGAATCAGGGTTTGTATGGCAAACAGAGGTGGGTAGAGTACCCAAAAACTGTACTCAAGTAAAAGTAAAAGTACTTCTAGAAATATTTACTCAAGTAAAAGTAAAAGTACTAGTCTTGAATAGTTACTTGAGTAAGAGTAAAAGAGTATCGGATAAAAATTCTACTAAAGTAGTTAGTTACTAGTTACTTTTGGTCATATATACTGAGCCTATTTTTATTTAGATATAGATAAAATGTATGTAATGTATGTGTGTGTGTATAAATGTATATATTTCATCAGCCTTTACTCCAATTTATGTAATTTATTATAAAACCCTGTCTGTTTACTTAAGTAACAGATATAGGTGTCATGCCATAACATATTTTTAATACGACTGAGTTTATATTAAATGTGAATTTAACATTGAAAGTTAATGTGATATAAATATTGCAACTAATCTTTCATTGTTCAGAAAGAGAGCAAATAACATTTACATTATTAAAGATCATTTTCACTGACAGTCTAGATTTCAATCACTCTCAGAAATTCCCATTCAATCACTGAAACCGTTAACACTGTGAAATCAATATCTTAATGAAAGATTCGTACACACATATGCACTTTGTTGTTTCTGACGAGAGAATTCGCCAGAAAGAGGTATTCAGTCAGTGAGTGAGTGAAGGAAGCACCGGCATTTTAGCAGACTCATCTGAACGCCTCTGATTGGCCAATGCTTTAATAAGCTCAAAATAATCTTGTGTGATTGGTTATAATGCACAGTGCTGTAAAAACACATCTATCTCTGGCTCAGCGCCAGCAAGCAATCACAGATTAAGTATGGGTCAGCTGACATGTACTGAACTTTGAAAGTTTTCACAGATCAGAATAGTGATGTAAGTGACCCAGGGAAGGGTCAGCGGTACAAAACTCAACTGTGAAAGTTTTCACAGATCAGAATAGTGATGTAAGTGACCCAGGGAAGGGTCAGCGGACCAAAACTCAACTATGAAAGTTTTCACAGATCAGAATAGTGATGTAAGTGACCCAGGGAAGGGTCAGCGGACCAAAACTCAACTGTGAAAGTTTTCACAGATCAGAATAGTGATGTACATGACTCAGGAAAAGGTCAGCTGACCTGCATTTAACTGTGAAAGTTTTCACAGATCCGAAACGTGATGTTAGTGACCCAGGGATGGGTCAGCTTACCTGTACTGAACTGTGAAAATTTTCACAGATCCGAAAAGTATTGATGTTATTAACCCAGCATAGGGTCAGCTGACCCATACTTAACTGTGAAAGTTTTCACAGATCAGAATAGTGATGTTAGTGACCCTGGGATGGGTCAGGTCAAAGTCACCTTTATTTATATAGCGCTTTAAACAAAATACATTGCGTCAAAGCAACTGAACAACATTCATTAGGAAAACAGTGTCAATAATGCAAAAATGATAGTTAAAGGCAGTTCATCATTGGATTCAGTTATGTCATCTCTGTTCAGTTAAATAGTGTCTGTGCATTTATTTGCAATCAAGTCAACGATATCGCTGTAGATGAAGTGTCCCCAACTAAGCAAGCCAGAGGCGACAGCGGCAAGGAACCGAAACTCCATCGGTGACAGAATGGAGGAAAAAAAAAAAAAAAACCAGAAACCAGGGAGAAACCAGGCTCAGTTGGGGGGCCAGTTCTCCTCTGACCAGACGAAACCAGTAGTTCAATTCCAGGCTGCAGCAAAGTCAGATTGTGCAGAAGAATCATCTGTTTCCTGTGGTCTTGTCCTGGTGCTCCTCTGAGACAAGGTCTTTACAGGGGATCTGTATCTGGGGCTCTAGTTGTCCTGGTCTCCACTGTCTTTCAGGGATGTAGAGGTCCTTTCTAGGTGCTGATCCAGCATCTGGTCTGGATACGTACTGGATCCGGGTGACTGCAGTGACCCTCTGATCTGGACACAGACTGGATCTGGTGGCCACGGTGACCTCGGAACAAGAGAGATACAGACAAATATTAGCGTAGATGCCATTCTTCTAATGATGTAGCAAGTACATAGGGTGTTATGGGAAGTGTTTCCGGTTCCGGTTTACCTAATTAATGCAGCCTAAAAATCCTTTAACGGATTTGGATAATAAAAGCATATTAGTATGTTATGTGTATGCCAGGTTAAAGAGATGGGTCTTCAATCTAGATTTAAACTGCAAGAGTGTGTCTGCCTCCCGAACAATGTTAGGTAGGTTATTCCAGAGTTTGGGCGCCAAATAGGAAAAGGATCTGCCGCCTGCAGTTGATTTTGATATTCTAGGTATTATCAAATTGCCTGAGTTTTGAGAACGTAGCGGACGTAGAGGATTATATGTAAAAGGAGCTCATTCAAATACTGAGGTGCTAAACCATTCAGGGCTTTATAAGTAATAAGGATATTAAAATCACCAACTATTAAAACTTTATCTGTAGCCAGAACTAACTCGGATGTAAAATCACCAAACTCTTTAATAAAGTCTGTATGGTGCCCTGGTGGCCTGTATACAGTAGCCAGTACAAACATAACAGGGGATTTATCATTAACATTTGTTTCTCTGGATAATGTTATATGAAGCACCATTACTTCAAACGAGTTATACTTGAAGCCTGCCCTCTGAGAAATCCTGAAAACGTTGTTATAAATTGAAGCAACACCTCCACCTTTGCCTTTTAGATGTGGCTCATGTTTATAACAGTGATCTTGGGGGGTGGACTCATTTAAAATAATGTAATCATCAGGTTTTAGCCAGGTTTCTGTCAAACAGAGTACATCTATATTATGATCAGTGATCATATTATTTACAAAAAGTGTTTTCGTAGAAAGGGATCTGATATTCAATAAGCCAAGCTTTATCATTTGTTTATCCATATTGCTTCTGTTTTTTATTTGTTGAACCTCAATTAAATTGTTAATCTTAACTTGGTTTGGACGTTTTTTGTTTTTTCTAGTTCGGGGAACAGACACAGTCTCTATAGTGTGATATCTAGGTGAAAAAGTCTCTATGTGCTGAGAATTAACTGACCTCTGTGACGGGAGGCAGCTAGCAGACGGTCGGTTTAGCCAGTCTGTCTGCTTCCTGACCTGGGCCCCAGTTAGTCAAGTATAAACACTAAGACTATTTGCCATATTTCTAGAGAGAAGAGTGGCGCCACCCCAGGAGGGATGAAGACCATCTCTTTTAAACAGGTCAGGTCTGCCCCAAAAGCTCGTCCAATTGTCTATGAAACCTATGTTATTCTGTGGGCACCACTTAGACATCCAGCCATTGAGTGATGACAATCTGCAACCAGAGCATATTACAGAGTCTGACATCGTGCTTGCAAGTTCACACACCTCTTTAATGTTATTTTTAGTGATCTCCGACTGGCGAAGTCGAACATCATTAGCGCCGGCAAGAATAACAATCTTACTGTATTTGCGTTTAGCATTAGCCAGCACTTTTAAATTTGCCAAGATGTCAGGCGCTCTGGCTCCTGGTAAACATTTGACTATGGTGGCTGGTGTCTCTATATTCACGTTCCGTACAATAGAATCACCAATAACTAGAGCACTTTCATCAGGTTTCTCAGTGGGTGCATCACTGAGTGGGGAAAACCTGTTTAATGTTTTGATCGGAACAGAAGAGCGGTGTTTTGACCCACGACTACGCTGCCTCACCATCACCCAGTTGCCCTGCTGCTGGGGCTCTGTTTCCGGAACCGAACAATGTACAGGAATCCCTGAGCTAGACGCATCCAAAGCCGTATCTAGAGCCCTAACATTCTTACTGTCCTCAATTAAAGTTTGGATGCGTGTCTCTAATTCTGAAATCTTCTCTGTCAGCCTAACTATTTCCCTACATTTATCACATGTGAATCCCTCATCAGCGACAGAGATAGATAAACTGTACATGTGGCAAGAGGTGCAAGTAACAATGACGGGAGAAGCCATTACTCACCGTGCTTGATGAAATATTCTTACTGCGGTTGTTTGATGAACTTGTGAAAAACTGGAGCGAGGGAGAGGAGAAAAGAAAACAGCGATAGGTTCGAATGAAAGCGCTAATGACAAGCTAACGAGTGCTAACGCTTTGCAGGTGTACTGCACTCACGGATATAAAATAAAAGTGAACGATAAAAGTTAATCTGATAAGATTGATCGATAATATCAGAAATATGGTGTAAATTAAGTTATATTTTACCACTTTAAAAAACAGAGAGTGATAGTAAGATAAAGATTCTAGAGAAAAAATAAAATAAAAACAGCTACACGGAGCTACAATTTGCTACAGAAGGCCAACAGGAAGTAGAGAAAAAAGGAAGGATAGTGTGAAGGATTCACAGAGACAGACAGATTAACTACAGGTGACCAGTACCTAACTGTGAAAGTTTTCACAGATCAGAAAAGTGATGTTAGTGACTCTGGGAAGGGTCAGCTGACATGTACTGAACTTTGAAAGTTTTCACAGATCAGAATAGTGATGTAAGTGACCCAGGGAAGGGTCAGCTGACCAAAACTCAACTGTGAAAGTTTTCACAGATCAGAATAGTGATGTAAGTGACCCAGGGAAGGGTCAGCAGACCAAAACTCAACTGTGAAAGTTTTCACAGATCGGAATAGAGATGTAAGTGACCCAGGGAAGGGTCAGCAGACCAAAACTCAACTGTGAAAGTTTTCACAGATCAGAATAGTGATGTACATGACTCAGGAAAAGATCAGCTGACCTGCACTTAACTGTGAAAGTTTATACAGATTAGTATAGTGATGTACATGACTCAGGAAAGGGTCAGCTGATCCGCACTTAACTGTGAAAGCTTTCACAGATCCGAAAAGTGATGTTAGTGACTCTGGGAAGGGTCAGCTGACCAAAACTCAACTGTGAAAGTTTTCACAGATCAGAATAGTGATGTTACTGACTCAGGGAAATCGTTACCTGACCATAACCACACTGTTAATGTTTTTTACGAATCTAAATAGCGATGTAAATGAATCAGGGGATGGTTAACTGACCAAATTTTTAAGATCAAATTAGTTAAGGGATCAAGAAAGGGTAAACTGACAAAAGCTAAACTGTGAAACTTTGGCATATCAGAATATTGAAGCCAAGTACTCAAGCAAAGGCACAACAACCAAAACCTTATTGTCACACAAAGTGTACACGTGCATGTATGTATATATAATGCATATATATATATATATATATATATGTATGTATATATATATATATATATATATATATATATATATATATATAATATATAAATATATAAATATATAAGTTAATTTACCTAATAACTTGGAAACTGTTATTCACTGGAACAGCAACCATTTGACAATATTAGACAAAAAAACGGGGGGCAGAGCAAAGAGAAACCCGGCCACGCGATAAAATGCTATTGTGAATGTTTTCACAAATCGAGCTCAACCTAAAACAATGTTCTTTTATTCCAGCAGTCTGCGTGTTTATTGGTAATAGACGTTGAACATGAAAAACGCCTTTATTTCACATTCCTTACCGGCGGAATTACCAAGCGACTTAAGGGGTTTACGGACAAGAGCTTTGCTGTGAAAAAATTCACAGATCAAGCTGGTGAAGATGACACCGGTTTCACTCCTCTAAGTGTCCAACTTTTGGAGCTATAGGCATAATAAAATTAAGTTATAATCAAGTTATATATATTCAGAGTGCCACTGACAATCACTGTATTCATTTCTAAGGTATTTAACTCTATGGTATTTGAGAAATTTAAAAGCAAACTCACCCAAAACATCAAACTCAATTGTTGCACTTGCTCTTTTTCCCATATTCCAACATTCATAAAAAGGGTTCCTTTATAGGTTAGCTCATTCTTTCAAATCACATGTATTCAGAGTGAGTCTGACCATCACTTTATTCATTTTTCAGGCATTTTACTGTATGGTTTTTCAGAAATTTAAAAGCAAAATCACCTAAAACAACAAAATGCATCCTAGCATTTTTTCAGAAATTTAAAAGCAAAATCACCTAAAACAACAAAATGCATCCCTGGTGTCCCATTTTCCAACATTCATGAAAAGGGTTCCTTTATAGGTTTGCTCATGCTTCCAAGTCATATGTATTCAGAGTGACCATCACTATCACTGTATTAATTTTCAAGGCATTTTACTCTATAGTTTTTGAGAAAACTAAAAGCAAAATCACCCAAAACATTGAACTCAATTGTTGCACTTGCACTTCTTCCCATTTTCCATCATTCATAAAAAACGTTCCTTTATAGGTTTGCTCATTCTTTTAAGTCATGTGTATTCGGAGTGACCCTGACTATCTCTGTATTAATTTTCAAGGCATTTTACTGTATAGTTTTTGAGAAAACAAAAAGCAAAATCACCCAAAACATCAATCTAAGTTGTTGCACTTGCACTTCTTCCCATTTTCCAACATTCATAAAAAGGGTTCCTTTATAGGTTTGCTCATTATTTTGAGTCATATGTATTCGGAGTGACCCTGACTATCTCTGTATTAATTTTCAAGGCATTTTACTGTATAGTTTTTTAAGAAACCAAAAGCAAACTCAACCAAAACATTAAACTCAATTGTTGCACTTGCACCTTTACCTATTTTCCAACATTCATAAAAAACGTTCCTTTATAGGCTTGCTCATTCTTTTAAGTCATATGTATTTTGCGTGACCCTGATTATCACTGTATTAATTGTCAAGGCATTTTACTGTATAGTTTTGGAAAAAACTAAATGCAAACTCACCCGAAACATTAAACTCAATTGTTGCACTTGCACTTTTTCCCATTTTCCAACATTCATAAAAAACATTCCTTTATAGGTTTGCTCATTCTTTTAAGTCATATGTATTCAGAGTGACCCTGACTACCACTGTATTAATCTTTAATGCCTTTTACTGTATAGTTCTTGAGAAAACAAAAAGCAAAATCACCCAAAACATCAATCTCAGTTGTTGCACTTGCACTTATTCCCATTTTCCAACATTCATAAAAAACGTTCCTTTATAGGTTTGCTCATTATTTTGATTCATATGTATTCGGAGTGACCCTGACTATCTCTGTATTAATTTTCAAGGCATTTTACTGTATAGTTTTTGAAAAAACCAAAAGCAAACTCACCCAAAACATTAAACTCAATTGTTGCACTTGCACCTTTCCCCATTTTCCAACATTCATAAAAAACATTCCTTTATAGGTTTGCTCATTCTTTTGAGTCATATGTATTCGAAGTGACACTATCTCTGTATTTATTTTCAAGGCATTTTACTGTATAGTTTTTGAAAAAACTAAAAGCAAATTCACCCAAAACATCAAACTCAATTGTTGCACTTGCACTTTTCCCCATTTTCCAACATTCTTAAAAAGGGTTCCTTTATAGGCTTGCTCATTCTTTTGAGTCATATGTATTCAGAGTGACCCTGACTACCACTGTATCAATCTTCAATGCCTTTTACTGTATAGTTCTTAAAAAAACAAAAAGCAAAATCACCCATAACATCAATCTCAGTTGTTGCACTTGCCCTTTTTCCCATTTTCCATCATTCATAAAAAACTTTCCTTTATAGGTTTGCTCATTCTTTTAAGTCATATGTATTCGGAGTGACCCTGACTATCTCTGTTTTAATTTTCAAGGCATTTTACTGTATAGTTTTTGAAAAAACTAAAAGGAAACTCACCCAAAACATCAAACTCAATTGTTGCACTTGCACTTTTCCCCATATTCCAACATTCATAAAAAACATTCCTTTATAGGTTTGCTCATTCTTTTGAGTCATATGTATTCAGAGTGACCCTGACTACCACTGTATCAATCTTCAATGCCTTTTACTGTATAGTTCTTGAAAAAAACAAAAAGCAAAATCACCCATAACATCAATCTCAGTTGTTGCACTTGCACTTTTTCCCATTTTCCATCATTCATAAAAAACTTTCCTTTATAGGTTTGCTCATTATTTTGAGTCATATGTATTCGAAGTGACACTGACTATCTCTGTATTTATTTTCAAGGCATTTTACTGTATAGTTTTTGAAAAAACCAACAGCAAACTCACCCAAAACATCAAACTCAATTGTTGCACTTGCACCTTTTCCCATTTTCCATCTTACATAAAAACGTTCCTTTATAGGTTTGCTCATTCTTTTAAGTCATATGTATTTGGAGTGACCCTGATTATCACTGTATTAATTGTCAAAGCATTTTACTGTATAGTTTTGGAAAAAACTAAAAGCAAACTCACCCGAAACATCAAACTCAATTGTTGCACTTGCACTTTTTCCCATTTTCCAACATTCATAAAAAAAGTTCCTTTATAGGTTTGCTCATTCTTTCAAGTCATATGTTATTCAGAGTGACCCAGATTATCACTAAAAAAAATATCAAATATTTTTATTGTACAATTGTGGAGAAAATTAAAGGCAAATTCACATTTTCCAAGTGAGTAAACACATACACTATGTCCTTGTTACAATGAGAATCAGAGACGTTCGGATCCATGTGCAGAACTTTATTATAAGAACTGTCGGACAGGCAGTAATCAGGAACGGTGTCAGGTATGTCAGGGATATCCAGAATCAGTAACAGTCACAAGCAGAGGTCGGGGCAGGCATCATAGAATCAGAGTCGGTATAAACAATCCAAGATCAGACACGGAAGGAACAAACACAGGGAAATCGCTCGGAAATGCAAGACAGAACTAAACACGACTTCCCTAGACTGAGATTGATTGTGCTGCTTATAATTGTGTCTGTATATTAGCTGCAGGTGTGTGTGTGTGCAATCAGTCCCAGGAATGGGGCAGGATAGGAAATGGAGTTCGAAAAAAGGGATGGACACAAAAATGCCTGAGTGGAGTGCCCTCTATTGGAGTTTATTGACACTCCAGCTAATGATCGTGACAGTCCTATTTTCAAACACTCATATAAATCTTTCCTCTATAGGTTTGCTTGTTCTTTTAATTTGAACTCTGTTCAGTCACCCTAACTATTATTACTGTATTAATTCAAATTATAATAAGTAATTAAGAGCACAAAAGAAGTCAGGAAAGTTCTATTTGATGACATTTAAAATAAAACCTGGCTAAACTAATTTAGCTCTTGTATCCTGTTAAATGCCATAATTTGAAACATATACCTTATCTTTCGAGATCAGATACACATAGTAAGTGTAACACTATTAAAACTTCACAATCCCGGGAAGGAGGAGGCGGGAACCGGCAGACATTCAAATTAAGCTTTAATAATGAAATAAACACAAAACAGCATGACAGCCCCTCGCGGACGACTGCCGTGCACAAACAAAAACTAAACACAAAATAATGCCCAGGCCTGGTCCTCTCTCGTCCTTCACTATCATCGCTCCTCTTTTGTATCCTTCCGATGTCGAGACCGGTGAGTGGAGCAGGTGTCGCTCATTTCCCAATCACTCCACCGGCCTCGATCTGTTCCCACGGCTTTCGGCCCCGTCCCACTCGTCACAGTAAGTATTATATAACAAACATTATTTGCTATTATTAATATTAGTCTATTATTGTTTCAGTGTGAATTGTAGAAAACAGTCGTGTTTATGTTTTGATGGGAAAATTTGTTGAGGTTTCCTTTCCTTTATTTTTATTTGTTGTTGTTTTTATTGTACAAAAAGCTAAAAACAAATTATAGTCCTCATGCCTCTGCAGAACTCCCTATCATTCTTCCACAGCTTCTGTTGCCGCTTACTCCTATGATAATTTAATGCTAATAATAATAATACAATTTATTAGGCACCTTTTAATTCTCGATGACACCTTGAAATAACAGTAGGCTATTGACTGATCGACTGCAATACAACCTAATGGAATTTAAACAAGAGTTTTATTAAGACTGAAATACAGAAATAAGATGTGATTGTCATGATCGGGTTTTACAGAGAACACAGGAGAGAGAACCAAGTGCGGGTATGATATTTATTTAAAGGGTAATCCAAAGGGGTAAACAGTCCAGGCAGGGTCAAAACCAAAATATCCAAATCCAACACAAACAAGACACGAAGGCAAGGCAAGGCAAGATGACGGACATGAATTAACAGCAACATTAAACAAGGACTCCGTAACACAGACTCAGACAGACCGGGTATAAATACACAGAAGGATAATGAGGGAACAGGAGACAGGTGGGGAACAATCAATTACTCAACAGGAGGAAGGTGACCAAATAAGGGAACAGGAAGTGATAAGGTGACAGACACCGTGAGAAAGGAGGACACCTAGTGGAAACCCAGGGAACACAATCCAGACACTGTGACAGTACCCCCCCTCTACGGAGCGGCTCCCAGACGCTCCACGACAGACACAACACAGAGACCAGGAGGGAGGCGGACAGGTGGAGGCTCAAGGGGAGGGATGGAGGGCCAGAAACGAAAAACATGGGGAACAGGCACCAGAATGTAAACACAAAAACAAAAGGCAAAAAACAACATGAAGCCCCCCACGGCGGAGCAGAAGACCACCACATCCTTGGGGTCGAGGCCAGAGTCCTCCAGGGCGGGGCAGAAGACCACCACAAGCGTGTAGTCAGGGCGAGAGCCCCCCAGGGCGGAGCAGAAGACCACCACAACTGTGTGGTCAGGACGGAAGCCCCCCAGGGCGGAGCAGAAGACCACCACTTCCTTGTGGACGAAGACAGAGTGCTCCAGGGCGGAGCGGAAGGCCACCACAACCATGTGGTCAGGGTAGAAGGCCCCCAGGGCGGAGCGGAAGACCACCACAGCCATGCTGTCAGGACCAGAGCCCCCCAAGGCGGAGCAGACCTCCGTGCGGCTGGACCAACGGGACGACGAAACTCTGGTAACCCCCTGGTGTCCTTACTGGACTCCAGAAGATTGGTGCTGGCCTGACACTGCTCATGAAGATCATTGGTGACTTGTATTTGTACATGAAGATCATTGGTGACTTGTATTTGCTCATGAAGATCACCGGTGACTTGACTCAGTCCTTGAAAATCACCAGAGACTTGACTCAGTCCTTGAAAATCACCAGAGACTTGACTCAGTCCTTGAAAATCACCAGTGACTTGACTGGACTCTGAAAGGTCAACGGTGACCAGCCTAGTCTCTGGAAAGTCCATGGTGACCAGCCCTGACTCTGGAGGATCAGCGGTGACTAGCCCTGACTCTGGAGGATCAGCGGTGACTAGCCCTGACTCTGGAGGATCAGCGGTGACTAGCCCTGACTCTGGAGGATCAGCGGTGACTAGCCCTGACTCTGGAGGATCAGCGGTGACTAGCCCTGACTCTGGAGAGTTCACTGGCACCTGACTCGACTCTGGAGAGTTCACTGGCACCTTACTCAACTCTGGAGAGTTCACTGGCACCTGACTCGACTCTGGAGAGTTCACTGGCACCTGACTCGACTCTGGAGACTCTGGAGAGTTCACTGGCACCTGACTCGACTCTGGAGGGTCAACTGGAACCTGACTCGACTCTGGAGGGTCAACTGGAACCTGACTCGACTCTGGAGGGTCAACTGGAACCTGACTCGACTCTGGAGGGTCAACTGGAACCTGACTCGACTCTGGTGGCCAATTTGGGCATTGGCGCAGGGTTAGCGGCCATCTTGTGCTGTGGCGCTGGACTGACGGCCATCTTGTGCTGTGGCGCTGGACTGACGGCCATCTTGTGCTGTGGCGCTAGGCTGATGGCCATCTTGGGCTGTGGCGCTGAACCGGTGGCCAATTTGGGCATTGGCGCTGGGCTGGCGGCCATCTTGGGTTGTGGTGCTGGAACGGTGGCCAATTTGGGCATTGGCGCTGGGCTGGCAGCCATCTTGGGCTGTGGCGCTTGGCTGGTAGCCCCCTTGTGCTGTGGAGCTAGGTTGGCGGTCATCTTGGGCTGTGGCGCTAGGCTGGCGGCCATCTTGGGTTGTGGCGCTGGACTGGCGGCCATCTTGTACTGTGGCGCTGAACCGGTGGCCAATTTGGGCATTGGCGCTGGGCTGGCGGCCATCTTGGGCTGTGGCGCTGGAACGGTGGCCAATTTGGGCATTGGCGCTGGGTTAGCGGCCATCTTGTGATGTGGCGCTTGGCTGGTAGCTCCCTTGTGCTGTGGAGCTAGGTTGGCGGTCATCTTGGGCTGTGGCGCTAGGCTGGCGGCCATCTTGGGTTGTGGCGCTGGACTGGCGGCCATCTTGTACTGTGGCGCTGGACCGGTGGCCAATTTGGGCATTGGCGCTGGGTCAGCGGCCATCTTGTGCTGTGGAACTTGGCTGGTTGCCATCATGGGCAGTGCTGCTGGGCTGACGACCACCCCGCCGGAAGAGACAGAAGTGGCTGGGGCCTCCCACCGAAGCCGATGCTGCAGGTAGCGCACAAATTCCCAGAATTCCAGTGTCTCTAACTGCGCCATCTCCTCCTGAGACACTGGATCATCCAGCCCGCCATTAAAATAGTCCTTGAGGGCCGCATCGTTGTAGCCCATGCCCTCGGCCAGGGACCAGAACACCTGAGCCAGGGCCCCCACTTCATTGCCCTCTTGGCGGAGGGCGATCAACCGAAGGTACTTGGTTCGCCGCTCTGCAACCATTTTTTGCCATCTATAACCTATATCTTTTTTTTCCAGGGAACGGAAAAATGACATACCGCTGGTTCCCTGTGTGACGGAGTCCTTCTGTCACGATCGGTGTTACAGAGAACACAGGAGAGAGAACCAAGTGCGGGTATGATATTTATTTAAAGGGTAATCCAAAGGGGTAAACAGTCCAGGCAGGGTCAAAACCAGAATATCCAAATCCAACACAAACAAGACACGAAGGCAAGACAAGGCAAGGCAAGATGACGGACATGAATTAAAATAAATAAAATAAATGTATAATATATATAAATGGCATGTATTTATATAAAATGCATAATGTTTTTAAAAGTACATAGAATACGATATAATAAAGTTTAGTAAAGTCAAAATTAAAGTTTGATCATTTTCAATCAAGGGCACTGATACTATTTTACTTATTTTTACTTTGTGTTGTCAACCATCTTACCATGTGTAATCTTGTTGTACAGTATCTGGATTTTAATTGAGATTGATTATTCTAAAATCCGTTTTAATACAATTGTAATTGATCAGTTACAGGTAAGGAAACAAGAAATTGCAGCTAAGCAGACCTATTCAACAGACCTATGATTATGGTAAACTAACACAGCAAAACAAATAATAGCTTTTCAAGCATAATCACCATTAACAAATACATCAATCTCAGGGCAATAAAAGCAAAGACATAAGAAATGTAACTAAAAATTATAATCCATGGACACAAATAAGGACTGATCAAAGAGTTAATTTACCTGATAATTTCCTACGGTTAAAATTAAGATTTTTACTTAATTAAATGTGGCACAATTAAAATGTAAGAAGAGGTTGAGTGTATGACGTCAGAACGGTATTTCCTAGCAATTTTGACCAATACTATTTATGAAATAAGAGTCAATTTCATGTGGTTATATGCATGTTATATTTGCATAATAATTCCTTCAGAAACTGAAACTTTACGTTGGAAAATGGGATATGAGTGCAAAAATACAGTCTATAAAAACATTTTTGAAGTTATTTTGTGTTTTCTCGAAACTGTAAAGTAAAATGACATGAAAATGAATGCAGTAATAGTCAGGGTCACTGTAAACCGGAATCAATAAAAACATGAGCAAACCTATAAAGGAAAGAATTTTATGAGTGTTTGAAAATGAGACGTGATGTAATAATGCAAAGGTCCACATAGATACTTGGGGTGAATTTGCCATAAATTGTCACCCAAACTTTACAGTAAAAATATTTGAAAATGACCACAGTAATAGTCAGGATCACCATGAACAGTAATCAATTGAAAGAACGAGCAAAGTTACAAAGAAAATATTTTTATGGGTGTTTGAAAATGGGTAATGGTACAACTGGTAGAATGCACAGTTTTTTTTTAAGTGATTTTGCCATAAATCTTATTCAAAACCATACTGTCAAAAATAGAAGAAGAAAAAAAAGAAAAAAAACGATCTTCCCACCCCTATCAGGAATGCTGAATCCCTGACAATTTTCAAGTGACAGCTGAAAACTCATCTCTTTCAAAACTACTTGGCTTCATCGTAAAAAAAACAACAACAACAACAACTCTATTTATTCCTTCTTTTTCTAGCTTGTACTTATTTGAACAATGTCTAAAACTTGGTATCACAAGCACTTACTGTGTCTGTTGTGCCTCTAAGAAGAATCAGTTTATGTATCCCACAATTGTAAGTCGCTTCGGATAAAAGCATCTGCAAAATGACTAAATGTAAATGTTAAATAATAATAATGATAATAAAGTAATAGTCAGGGTGACTGTAAACAGGAATCAATCAAAAGAACAAGCAAACCTGTAAATGAAAGATTTTTATGAGGGTTCGAAAATGGGACATGATGTAAAAGTGCTTATTCACTTAGATTCTGGGTGAATTTGCCTTTAATTTTCTCCAAAATTATACAGTAAAAAGACTTGAAAAAAGAATGAGCAAACCTATAAATGAAAGATTTTTATGAGTGAAAATGGGGTGTGATGTAAAAGTGCTTACGCACTCAGATGCTTGGAGAGAATTTGCATTACATTTTCTCCGAAACTGACTTGTAAATGAAGACAGTGATAGTCTGGGTCACTCTGGATACATATGATGTGAAAGAATGAGATAACCTATAAAGGAACCCTTTTTATGAGTGTTGGAACATGGGACACAGTGCAATTGATAGGATGCATTTTGTTATTTAGGGTGATTTTGCTTTTCATTTTCTCAAAAACTATATAGTAAAAGGCCTTGACAATTAATACAGTGATAGTCAGGGTGACTTCAAATACATATGACTTGAAAGAATGAGCAAACCTATAAAGGAACGTTTTTTATGAATGTTGGAAAATGGGGAAAAAGTTCAAGTGCAACAATTGAATTTGATGTTTTGGGTGAGTTTGCTTTTAGTTTTAAAAAAAAACTATACAGTAAAATGCCTTGACAATTAATACAGTGATAATCAGTGTCACTCTGAATACATATGACTTGGAAGCATGAGCAAACCTATAAAGGAACCCTTTTTTATGAATGTTGGAAATGGGAAAATGTGCAACTGCAACAATTGAGATTGATGTTTGAGTTTGCTTTTGGTTTTTCCAAAATCTATACAGTAAAATGCCTTGAACATTAATACAGTGGTAGTCAGGGTCACTCTGAATACATATGACTTGAAAGTATGAGCAAACCTATAAAGGAACCCTTTTTATGAATGTTGGAAAATGGGAAAAAGTGCAACAATTGAGATTGACGTTTCGGGTGAGTTTGCATTTAGTTTTTTCCAAAACTAAACAGTAAAATGCCTTGACAATTAATACAGTGATAATCAGGGTCATGCAAAATACATATGACTTAAAAGAATGAGCAAACCTATAAAGGAAGTTTTTTATGAATGATGGAAAATGGGAAAAGGTGCAAGTGCAACAATTGAGTTTAATGTTTTGGGTGATTTTGCTTTTTGTTTTCTCAAGAACTATACAGTAAAAGGCATTGAAGAATAATACAATGGTAGTCAGGGTCACTCTGAATACATATGACTTGAAAGTATGAGCAAACCTATAAAGGAACCCTTTTTATGAATGTTGGAAAATGGGAAAAAGTGCAAGTGCAACAATTGAGATTGATGTTTTGGGTTAGTTTGCTTTTAGTTTTTTCAAAAACTATACAGTAAAATGCCTTGAAAATTAATACAGAGATAGTCAGGGTCACTCCGAATACATATGACTTAAAAGAATGAGCAAACCTATAAAGGAACCCTTTTTATGAATGTTGGAAAATGGGAAAAAGTGCAACAATTGAGATTGACGTTTCGGGTGAGTTTGCATTTAGTTTTTTCCAAAACTAAACAGTAAAATGCCTTGACAATTAATACAGTGATAATCAGGGTCATGCAAAATACATATGACTTAAAAGAATGAGCAAACCTATAAAGGAAGTTTTTTATGAATGATGGAAAATGGGAAAAGGTGCAAGTGCAACAATTGAGTTTAATGTTTTGGGTGATTTTGCTTTTTGTTTTCTCAAGAACTATACAGTAAAAGGCATTGAAGAATAATACAATGGTAGTCAGGGTCACTCTGAATACATATGACTTGAAAGTATGAGCAAACCTATAAAGGAACCCTTTTTATGAATGTTGGAAAATGGGAAAAAGTGCAAGTGCAACAATTGAGATTGATGTTTTGGGTTAGTTTGCTTTTAGTTTTTTCAAAAACTATACAGTAAAATGCCTTGAAAATTAATACAGAGATAGTCAGGGTCACTCCGAATACATATGACTTAAAAGAATGAGCAAACCTATAAAGGAAAGTTTTTTATGAATGATGGAAAATGGGAAAAAGTGCAAGTGCAACAATTGAGTTTAATGTTTCAGCTGAGTTTGCATTTAGTCTTTTCAAAAACTATACAGTAAAATGCCTTGACAATTAATACAGTGATAATCAGGGTCACGCAAAATACATATGACTTGAAAGTATGAGCAAACCTATAAAGGAACCCTTTTTATGAATGTTGGAAAATGGGAAAAAGTGCAAGTGCAACAACTGAGATTGATGTTTTGGGTGATTTTGCTTTTGGTTTTCTTTTCATGCATTTTGACTGCTCTCAGCACCCGTACCGAAAGTGCATGATTACACGCGCAAGAGAAAAAAAAAGTGCGGCTGGCTTGACCGTGTATTTTCAAAGCGTGGCTGGCTTGACTGCAGTCTTTATTCTTAGTAAGCTACAAAAATAAAATTAACAAAATTACAATGTTCTCATTTCGTAGATGCGTCCACGTTTTGTTTCCTTATAATGAACTTAAATGGTGGAAAACGCTTAACGTGACATTATTCACGTTATATGCTAAATAAGATCTCCTTCATTTAACAGCAGAAAGAGTTTATTAGAAGTAAAATTTGACAGAAATTTAATTTTCCCTGGTCGTTGTTAAGGTATTACACAAGCAGTTTCCTTATAATGGACTTCTGTGGGGAAGAAAACGCTTAACGTAATATTATTCACTTTATCTGTGGAATAAGCTCGTTCTTTTGACAGTAGTTGGTGTTTACTACAAGTAACTTAGGTTTGACAAAAAAAGGGGGGGGGGTTGCAGGGGCAAAAAAGGGGGCATTACTATTTACCCCGATGCTTCCCTCTTTAAAGAAAATTTACCCCGTTATTCAGTGAAAAAATATGAAGTATGGCTACACTATCTTCTAGAATATTTTGGGATTAAAAACAAGCAAACAAACTCACCGCGGCTCGATCGTCTTTTCTGCATTTGACCCGGTCAGCCACCGCCCTCGCGTCCAGGATGAATGGACGTATCTTCCAGAAGGATCAGACTTTGACCAGTAAAACAATATGTAAATATCAACGCAAAACTTTCGATTATTAGCACATCATAAGACCTACCATACGCCCATATACGTAAACAAACAGCGTCGCAGAAAGTGCGTGCGTAGTTACCAAAATCACTGCCTCTAACTGAGCTCTGTGTGCGGTGCAGCAAATATCTGGTCTTAACTTTCGATTTCCTGGGGATGTAAGCAAATGTTTCCTATCCACTATACGGGGCTACTCCATAAACAACTGAAAGTAAAAAAACATAATATAAAGTACCATCATATCTTGACCATGAGTCATGACACTCCTGTAAAACAGTTTTTAATCTCAGTGAGGTTATCTCCTGGTAAAAAACATAAATAAATAAAATAAGCTGCCCTGAAGTTCATACATTTTCATATTTTCAATCGTGAAATACAGCATTTTTTTAATTGGCTATTCGTTGTGGGGGATATTTCGCGTTGGATTCGGGCTCTAAATATAACAACATTGAACAAAGTTAAAAATTATCTCATGAACAAAGTGTAGGCTACTTTAGACTCATACTCCGTTTTAATTCTTTAAAAAATATAATGTCATCACATGATCAAGGATATTATAAACATACTAGGCCATTGTCATGGGGAAAACCATGCAGAGCAGGTTTGGAAATATTTAAAAACTTAAACATGACAACTTTTTTTGTCAAATTTTGTCAAAAAAACTAATTTGTTTGTCAAATCAGTCAAGTCACCTTCATTTGTATAGCGCTTTAGACAACACTGATTGTGTCAAAGTAGCTATTCAGTTTCAAAATGGAAAATAATCAATAATGCAATAATAGTGCATCTAGTTCACAATAGTGACCATAAGGACTTTTTTATTTATAAAACTCAAAAAATGTGTCTGGTGTTTTAGTTCATTTGCATCTCAAATATGTGCATTAAACAAGGCTTTCCTCAACTGATAGCCAGTTATTTTTAGGAGGATTGCATTTAGTAGTAATGTAGTAAAGACAGTGATATTTAAAGACCAAATTCGCTATATACCTCATTGCTTCTTTACAGTTGCTTTGACACAATCTGTATGTGTATCTTTTTTTTTTTTTTTGTTAACAACTGTTTATTGAATTTTCTTCTCGGAACAGTAGTATCAAACAAATAGCAAATGTGCAAGTTTAGAACTCATCCCAACCCATCCCACCCCCTGGAAGACTTAAAGGTAGAGAGAGAGAGAGAGAGAGAGAGAATAAATATATGAAATAAAATTAAATTATAGACGACACAACATTAAAAGTTGAATGCCATGAATTAACAGTTCACATTAGATCCATGTATACGAGAAGTTGAGAGTTCCATCGAGATAATGTCCAAAAAAATATACAGTCCTGGTTCGTCTGTCCATTGAGTGAGGAGGATTCCAACGATTGACAAGCAACTTCTTTTCTGTTGTGAGAGCAGCTAACAGTAAACATCTTTGTTGGTGGGACAAGGTGAGGTCCCAAAAGTCATTAATGAAAACATGGCGTGGATACAAACATATCTCAGTACCCAACAAATAAGAAAGGTCCTGTGAGAGCAGAGTCTTTCAACATCCCTCCATGTGGAGAGGAGGTGGGTTACAATGGGACCAAACTGAGATTTACAAAAACAAGATGCTTCAATTTATACAGATAAACAATAGATTCCTCAATTGCTCTCTAAGTCACTGAAGCATCAGGATCAAACAAAACTGATAAAGGATGGAGGGAAAAGGCTTGAGCATACAGTCTAAAAATGGGGAAAGAAAGACTTCCATGTAATCTTTTTCATTGTAAGGTTGTCAGTTTAATACGAGGACATTTCCCATCCCATACATACCGTGAAACACATGCATAAACTTTGTTCCAGCAACCGGTGGAGCGAGAGGACTCATGGAAGAAATTAATACGTTGAATAGATTTTCCACCCAACAGATCCTGAGCTCATTGACAAATATCTGATTTTCCTTTATCAGTGTTGGACAGTAACTAGTTACTTGTAAATAGTTACATTAATAATATTAATTTTGCAGTAACTAGTAGTGTAACTAATTACTATTAAGATTTCAATATTACAATTACCATCCATAAAACAACTCGTTACTTAGTTACATTTGATGCCTTAACCCCTACTGATTTGAAGTCCAACAATCCAATAATTCCTAGATTTATTTTCATAATCCTCTGACTCGCTCAGCACATGAAGTCACCAGTGCATCAGGAAAGCTTGGAACACAGAAAAACTTACACTCAGGGGATGAAAATATTGCCATTACATTGACTTTGTCAGGAGAAAAAACAAAGACCTGATCTGAACACAGATGAGCAAGTTGTGGCATTACCATAGACTGTATAAAGACATGGACGTAGTGTCCGTGACATCACCCGTAGACTCCTGAAGAGGGTTTTTGATTCTCAAAGGCCCTGTCTCATATGGCACACTTCATGTGGACTTTCGGTCTTGTGGACTTAAATTGCGCATACTCACGGAGTCTACGAGTCCGTAGGCCGTCCCATTCAGCATTTTAACGCTCTGAAGTGTGCTCCGCAGCACCTTTGTACCCTTGAAGCTGTCTTCCGCGAAGCCCGCATAGATGCAGGCTCTGCACACTTTAACTACCCAGGAATCCTTGCGAAATGCCAATTAGACCAGGGGTTTTCAAACTGTGGGTCGCGACCCACTCGTGGGTCACGGAATGGAACAAGGTGGGTCGCACAAAGTCACTTGGCTGCAGCTAATTTTGCGTTTCAATGACACACAGACACTAACACAGTTCAGTCTAGGGCTGCACGAATGTGACGAGTGGGGCGGGGCCTAGTGCCATGGGAACAGAGCTAGGCCGGTGGAGTGATTGGGAAATGAGCAACACTCACCGGTCTCAAGAACCACGGAGGAGATCGGAAAGATACAAAAGAGGAGCGATGACAGTGAAGGACGAGAGAGGACCAGGCCTGGGTTTTATTTTGTGTTTGTTTTTTATTTGTGCACGGCAGTCATCCGAGAGGGGCTGTCGCGCTGTTTTGTGTTTATTTGGTTATTAAAACTTTGTTTGATTGTCCGCCGGTTCCCACCTCTTTCCACGAAGGAGTCATCGAGGCGGTGGGCTGGAGTGAGTTCGCCCCCCCCCCCCCCCGGCAACTCACTCCAGCCCACCACATCGAGCACCCTCGGCGGCAGACTCCTTCGCCCTGCTCGATGGCACTGCGGATTCACCCCAGCGGCGAAGGATCTTCGGCAGCGCGCCCCTCCTTCCTCCCTGGCTTCGGCACCAGTGTAAAACATTAAAATCTTCACAATCACAGGAAGAAGGAGGCGGGAACTGGGAACCCACTCATCACAACGATATAGCCCACCAACATTAATAATGAACTGCAATATCCTTAGTGTGATTTTCAAATTGCAATTAAGTCCGTGTGCGTTGCGTGTTTTGAAGGTCTCAGAGCAATGTCATTAAAAGGTTCAATCGGTCTTTTTTTACCTATTTCACAATTATTTTAATCTCCAAACTGTTTTAGATAGTTCTGCTTTGCTTCTTATGCTTTTCTAAAAAAGTGTTGGATTGTGCTCCGTTCTCGCCGACACACACGGAAGGATCATGAATGCAACAAAACACAGCAGCGCAGATCACACTTCACTGGAGTGAGCCTGCTTCACGTTTTTATGGACACTACATATTTTAACGCCAGTAAACAAAAATTAAAACTTGTAAATTTGTAGTGAAATTTTCAGTTGTACTCTAAAATAAAATGGTTATTTTTCTTAAATACTTAATTTCTGTCATAAAAATTTTAAGTAAGATTAGGTTTAAAGTAATTTCACTCGTTGTTTTTTTTTTTTTTTTAATATTTTGGTGGGTCGTGAAATATATTACACTTGTCTAGGTGGGTCGTGGAATGGAAAAGTTTGGGAACCACTGAATTAGACAACAGATGGGAGGAGATTTTGTTTAAAAGCAATTGATGATATGGCTGAGAGGAAAACATTTAAGTGTAGGTATCATTACTTTTTTTTTTTTTTTTACTAGTCGTTACCTACAGTTTATACAAACATTATGGTCATCAACCAGTGGTTAATATCTTGAATATAATAATAGCTCGTTGAAAAATACGATCGCATTATGATTCATTAAATAAATAGAACCGAATGTCAGGGCTTTACAGAGTCATATGTAAACCTAGTACCGTATTTTCTGGACTATAAGGTGCATTTTTTTCATATTTTGGCTGGTCCTGCGACTTATAGTCAGGTGTGACTTATTTATCAAAATTAATTTGACATTAACCAAGAGACATAAACCAAGAGAAAACATTACCGTCTCCAGCCGCGAGAGGGCGCTCTATACTGCTCAGTGCTCCTGTAGTCTACAATGAAAACATAGAACGCCCTCTTGCGGCTGTAGACGGTAATGTTTTCTCTTGATTCTAAATAAATGCGACTTATAGTCCAGTGCGACTTATATATGTTTTTTCCCCTCATCATGACGTATTTTTGGACTGATGCGACTTATACTCAGGTGCGACTTATAGTCAGAAAAATACTGTATTTATGTTTAAATCTGTAAATTCATCTGAAACTCACACACGTTTATTATGTGTTAAAATTGTAATCTTAGTTAAAATGGATCATTATGTATAATTACAACTGTATACATTATTTAAATAAGCATGTATATTGTCTAATGCCCAGGTGGCATAAGCAAAAGCAAAAATATGATTTCTCTGCATGACAAGCCATCTCGCAAACACAATGGTAAAAACAACAACAACAACAATAGACAGCATATTCCCCGAACCTGCAGCTCCTGTCAAAAAACAACCAGACCGTTATTTCCGGTGTGACGATCGAGTATGTCCCAAAAATACCTCTCAATGCGCCTTCGTGGACTCGCGCCAAGGGCCCTATACATCTGCACTACATGACGTCACCAAAGTGTGGACTCTGAGGATGTCCACAAGTCCGCAGTGTGCAATTTGGAACAGGGCCAAAGTGAGCAGAGCGGGCTGTCTTTAAGGCTCAATATAATTTAAATGGATGGGTTATAAAACAATTCAACCCCCTCACAGTTGTCATGAGAGGCAAAATTAACTATATAGACCAAACTCATTTTTTGCACCAGGCTGTAAATGTTTTTGCCTGCTGTAAAGTTGGGCATTTTAACATGGGGAGTCTATGGGATTTACTCTCTTTTGCAGCCAGCCTCAAGCTACAATTAGCTTCAAGCTGCACATGACAATTAATACAACACTTTTACTTAAAGGTGCAATGTGTAATATTTACAACAATCTATTTACAGAAATGCAATATAATATACATCACTATGTTTTCAGAGGTGTATAAAGACCTTACTTTATGAGCCGTTATGTTTTTATTACACGGAAGTCGCCATCATGTTTCTACAGTAGCCCTAACTGACAAACTGCTCTACTGAGTGCGTTTCGTAACTTTGTTGTTCTTGCGAATAAAACACTGACACACTATCAATCGCCATTGATTGATTGTAAAAACTTCTGACTGATGAGGGAGAAATATATTGTTAGTGACATTTTAGAAGAATTTTATGGGGAAGATACACAATTACAACTTCTTTGGGGTGTGAAGGAAAAGTAATGTAACTAGCAGTATAACTACAAACCCGATTCCAAAAAAGTTGGGACACTGTACAAATTGTGAGTAAAAAAGGAACGGAATAATTTTAAAATCTCATAAACTTATATTTTATTCACAATAGAATATACTGTAGATAACATATCAAATGTTGAAAGTGAGACATTTTGAAATTTCATGCCAAATATTGGGTCATTTTGGATTTCATGAGAGCTACACATTCCAAAAAAGTTGGGACAGGTAGCAATAAGAGGCCGGAAAAGTTAAATGTACCTATAAGGAAAAGCTTGAGGACCAATTTGCAACTTATTAGGTCAATTGGCAACATGATTGGGTATAAAAAGAGCAATGCTGCGGTAGAAAATAGTGGGGCATTATCAGAAATTTATTAGAGAAAAATTATTATCAGAGTTTCTCAGAGAAAAATTGCAAAGAGTTTGAAGTTCTCATCATCTACAGTGCAATTGATATGCCGGCAGCCATATCACCCTGGAGCCCAAGACCGGTTTCCCACTGAAGCTAAGCAGGGCTAAGCCTGGTCAGTACCTGGATGGGAGACCTATTGGGAAAACTAGGTTGCTGCTGGAAGAGGTGCTAGTGAGGACAGCAGGGGGCGCTCACCCTGTGGTCTGTATGGGTCCTAGCGCCCCAGTGTAGTGATGGGGACACTATACTGTCAACAAGCACAGTTAAAAAAAGACGTTAAATCAAGGTCCTGACTCTCTGTGGTCATTAAAAATCCCAGGATGTCTTTCGAAAAGAGTAGAGGTGTGACCTCGGCATCCTGGCTGAATTCTCCCATTGGCCTCTGAACATCATGGCCTCCTAACAATCCCCATGTCTGCTGATTGGCTTCATCGCTCTGTCTCCTCTCCACCAATAAGCTGGTGTGTGGTGGGCGTTCTGGCGCAATATGGCTGCCGTCACATCATCCAGGTGGATGCTGCACACTGGTGGTGGATGAGGACATAGGGGGTTACTATGTAAAGCGCTTTGAGTGCCTAGAAAAATTGCTATATAAATGTAATGAATTATTATTATTATGATATCATAATATCATAATATTCAGAGAATCTGGAACAATCTGAAAAACAATTTCCCGGTAAAGGCCGGAAAACCATACTGGATGTCCGTGATCTTCGGGATCATACAGGAATGCTACTGTAATGGAAATCACAACATGGGCTCAGGAATACTTCCAGAAAACATTGTCGGTGAACACAATCCACCGTGCAATTCACCGTTGCCTGCTAAAACTCTATAGGTCAAAAAAGAAGCCATATCTATACATGATCCAGAAGCGCAGCCGTTTTCTCGGTAGAGCCCTGCACGGGCCTCAAATCTAGGCCCGAGCCCAGCCCTGGCCCGAGACGCTCAGGCCCTAGCCCGACCCGTGTCCGACAGCTCATCAGAATTATCAGCCCGAGTCCGACACGAGCCTGTGTTTTTATTTATTTATTTATTTTATTACACAGCAGAAGCCTGCCCTATTTACAACAATTAAAAAATGGGTCAGTTTTGTGTTATGTTTCTTTTCATTTCTTTATCAAGTTAATTTAGATTTCGCAAACGAAATGAGAAATAGTCTACAATCTAAACAAATTAAATTAATTAAAAACAAACTTGCAGGTTATCTTACCTCAAAAATGCACCACTTAACATGTCCATTCTTTTTTCCATTAGTTTCCAACAGTTAAACGAAAATAAAGTCCAGTCAAATGAAAAGTTAGAACAGTCTCTTACAGAGCATCGTGGAGAAAAAGAATAGCATCCAGAGTGGAAGGTTTTAACCCAGTCCTCCTCTCTTCCATCACTCTTCCCGCTGCGCTGAAGACACGTTCGCTGCTGCTGCTGGCGGGACACTAAACACAGAGCGAGCCAGTCTTGACAGTTGCGGTAGCAGGGTCTCATGCTGTTTCCACCATAGCAGCACATCTCGCCCATCACCTTTCACGTTGTGATTGAGGCGCATGTATTGCTGTACTTCATCGTCGTCATCCTCGTCCTGCTCCACAATGTTTTTAAACTCGGCCAGCGCTCTCTTCTTTGCTGCGTGGCCCGCAACAACAGGTGCAGACACAGAAATGCTCGCCGCTGCATGAATCTTCATTTTATAATTATTAGTTGGCCAACTAGGCTATGATTAATACATTAATTTAGAGGCCTATAATAGCTACTACTACAATAAGTGGATATAAGTGAAGTATAATCGTGGGTCGCGCTGACGGAAAAGCGTGCGTGCGTGCGTGAGACTGTCATGTCAGTATGTCAGTATAATTATAACGGGTTGAATTATCAGATTATGAAAGTTATGAGGTTATGAAATGTCTATTTTTGTTGTGCTATCGTCGACGTCAACTTCTCTTTTTTTTTTTTTTTTTATTAATGTCTAAAAATATAAATAGAAGGATAACCCAAAAAAGGCCCGAGGCCCGGCCCGCATGCGAGCTATAAAAAAAAAAGGTGAGAAGCTAAGGGACTTGGCGGCTGTACTGCGTTTGAGCTCCGTCACTATATTCTTTTCATTGACTATTTTTAACTCAAAAAACAATTGTATACATCATCGTTTCCGTTTATATAACGTGTGAATATATCCTCTATTGTATTCTACAACAAAAACAATCAGAGCGCCTCGCTATCACTAGTTTTATTTTGATCTCCCGGGTCCGCTATTAGCTTTTAGCCCGTTAGCATCAGCGGTTGTGGTTGCAGCTAACTGCGCTAACATTGCTAATACTCTATTCACACACATTACCACTGCTGTACTCACTGTTACTTGCCTTAATGGCGGATGAATGTCTCCACTCTGTGCAGCTCGAGCTCGAGGCCGTGGGAAAGCAGATTCGCGACCTGGAGGTGAGGCAGGCCCAGCTGAGAGAGCGGAGAACCGCGCTGGAATCATCCCGGGCTGACGCTCACAAGTCCGGGGTAAGTATACAGCGATCTGTTAACAGTCCCACCACGTCTACTCCGTGTGTTTCTCTGCACAGGCCCGGTGCACCCAGGATGCGATCTTCCCAGATGTCCTTCACTGCGACGCCGGGACACCACGGACCCTGGGTGCATCCACAGCGGAGGACGCGAGCCGGGTCCCGGGCGACGACTTCTCCCCCTCCTGCCTTCGACATCTCCATCCGGAACCGCTTCGCTTTGCTTTAAATGAATGGTTGTTGTCATGGTGTAAAGAACAGAAACTGCTATTTGTTAATAACTGGAATCTTTTCTGGGAGCGTCCTAGGCTGTTTCGCGCTGATGGATTACACCCCAGCAGAATCGGAGCGGAGCTGCTCTCTGACAACATCTCCAGGACACTTCGCTCCATGTGACTAGTAAGACATTTCTCTAATAACTATTATGATGAGTTTTGTTCCACCCGCTTAAATGATAAAAGTACTTGTGCTGTAAAAACTATTAAGACTGTGTCTGTTCCCCGAATAGTGAGGTCAAAATATAATGTAGGATCTAGAAAAAATCTTATCGTAATTAAACCAGAAAAATGTAAAGTAAATGAACAAAAACAATTTTTAAAGTTTGGGCTCATAAATATTAGATCACTCACACCCAAAGCAGTTATTGTAAATGAAATGATCACAGAAAATAGTTTTGATGTACTCTGCTTGACTGAAACCTGGCTAAAACCAAATGATTATTTTGGTCTAAATGAGTCTACTCCACCAAACTACTGTTATAAGCATGAGCCCCGTCAGACTGGTCGTGGAGGAGGTGTTACAACAATATATAGTGATATTCTCAATGTTACCCAGAAAACAGGATACAGGTTTAACTCTTTTGAAATACTTCTGCTAAATGTTACACTGTCAGACATGCAAAAGAAATCTAATGTATCTCTTGCTCTGGCTACTGTGTATAGACCACCAGGGCCGTATACAGAATTCCTAAAAGAATTTGCAGATTTCCTCTCAGACCTTCTAGTTACAGTTGATAAGGCGCTAATCATGGGAGATTTTAATATTCACGTTGATAATGCAAATGATACATTAGGACTTGCGTTTACTGACCTAATAAACTCCTTTGGAGTCAAGCAAAATGTCACCGGGCCCACTCATCGTTTTAATCATACACTAGATCTAATTATATCGCATGGAATCGATCTTACTGCTATAGATATTGTACCCCAATGTGATGATATTACAGACCATTTCCTTGTATCGTGCATGCTGCGTATAACTGATATTAACTATATGTCTCAGCGTTACCGTCTGGGCAGAACTATTGTTCCAGCCACCAAAGACAGATTCGCAAATAACCTGCCTGATCTATCTCAACTGCTATTTGTACCCAAAAATACACATGAATTAGACGAAATTACTGACAACATGGGCACTATTTTCTCTAATACATTAGAAGCTGTTGCCCCCATCAAATTGAAAAAGGTTAGAGAAAAACGTACTGTGCCATGGTATAACAGTAATACTCACTCTCTCAAGAAAGTAACTCGTAGTCTTGAACGCAAATGGAGAAAAACTAACTTGGAAGTTTTTAAAATTGCATGGAAAAACAGTATGTCCAGCTATAGACAGGCTCTAAAAACTGCTAGGGCAGAGCATATCCACAAACTCATTGAAAATAACCAAAACAATCCAAGGTTTTTATTTAGCACAGTGGCTAAATTAACAAATTACCAGACGCCACCTGATTCAAATATTCCACCAACGTTAAATAGTAATGACTTTATGAATTTCTTCACTGATAAAATAGATAACATTAGAAATACAATAGCGAATTTAGATTCTACAGCGTCTAACACTTCAGTTTCATCCATCGCACCCAAAGATAAACTGCAGTGCTTTACAAATATAGGACAGGAAGAGCTAAATAAACTTATCACTGTATCTAAACCAACAACATGTTTATTAGATCCTGTACCCACTAAATTACTAAAAGAGCTGTTACCTGTAGCCGAAGAACCGCTTCTCAATATCATTAACTCGTCGTTATCTTTAGGTCACGTCCCAAAACCATTCAAGCTGGCGGTTATCAAGCCTCTTATTAAGAAACCAAAACTAGATCCTAGTGTACTGGCAAATTATAGGCCTATTTCAAATCTTCCATTTATGTCTAAAATTTTAGAAAAAGTTGTGTCTGCTCAATTGAGCACCTTCCTGCATAAAAATGATCTGTATGAAGAATTTCAGTCAGGTTTTAGGCCCCACCATAGCACAGAAACTGCACTTGTTAAAATTACAAATGACCTGCTTCTTGCGTCAGATCAAGGCTGCATCTCATTTCTAGTCTTACTTGATCTTAGTGCTGCGTTCGACACCATAGATCATGACATACTCATAGATCGATTACAAAACTATACAGGTATTCAAGGGCAGGCTCTAAGATGGTTTAGATCCTACCTGTCCGATCGCTACCATTTTGTTTACTTAAATGGGGTGTCATCTCATTTATCATCAGTAAAATATGGAGTGCCACAAGGATCCGTCCTAGGTCCCCTTCTATTTTCAATATACATGTTGCCCCTTGGTAATATTATTAGAAAATACGGAATTAGCTTCCACTGTTATGCTGATGATACTCAGCTATACATTTCAACGAGACCTGATGAAACTTCCCAATTATCTAAACTAACAGAGTGTGTTAAAAATGTAAAAGATTGGATGACAAATAATTTTCTCCAATTAAATTCGGATAAGACAGAGATATTAATTATTGGACCAAAAAACACCACACAGAATCTTGTAGATTACAATCTGCAACTAGACGGATGTACTGTTACTTCCTCTACAGTCAGAAATCTGGGTGTTATATTAGACAGCAATTTGTCTTTTGAAAATCATATTTCCAATGTTACAAAAACCGCATTCTTCCATCTTAGAAACATTGCCAAGCTACGAAACATGTTATCTGTTTCTGATGCAGAAAAGCTAGTTCATGCTTTCATGACCTCTAGACTGGACTATTGTAATGGACTTCTAGGTGGTTGTCCTGCTTCGTCAATAAACAAGCTACAGGTAGTCCAAAATGCAGCAGCTAGAGTCCTTACCAGGTCAAGAAAATATGATCATATTACCCCAATTTTACAGTCTCTGCACTGGCTACCTATTAAGTTCCGTATCTGTTACAAATTATCATTACTTACCTATAAGGCCCTAAATGGTTTAGCTCCTGCGTACCTAACTAGCCTTCTACCACGCTACAACCCATCACGCACCCTAAGGTCACAAAACGCTGGACTTTTGGTAGTTCCTAGGATAGCAAAGTCCACTAAAGGAGGTAGAGCTTTTTCACATTTGGCTCCCAAACTCTGGAATAGCCTTCCTGATAATGTTCGGGGTTCAGACACACTCTCTCTGTTTAAATCTAGATTAAAAACGCATCTCTTTCGCCAAGCATTCGAATAATGTATCTCTTAAATTGTGAGTGTAGTTGCATCTGCATTTTTATTCTTTAGCTTGGGTTAAACTAATTTTACTTTGTTGGATCAGCAGCTATGCTAATGATGTCTCTATTTTGTTTCTATGTTTTGCCACGGGATTTACATCCCGTGGTAACTAGGATTTACACAAGCTCCAGTCTGGATCCAGAACACCTGAGAAGAGATGATGCTGACCCTCAGAGGACCCCAGATGATCCTAACCTTGAATCAACAAACAGAACTAACAATTATTGCTACATGTGTGACTGCATCATATAATTACTATTAATTAATAATATTGATAGTTCATCATCTAGCTGACTACGTCTTGTATTATTATTATTATTTTTATTTTTCTAAAATCCTGTCAAACGTGCACAAACTACTAGCTACTACTAAATATTGTAGAAACATAATTTTCTGTAAAGTTGCTTTGTAACGATTTGTATTGTAAAAAGCGCTATACAAATAAACTTGAATTGAATTGAATTGAACTATAACGTGAAAATTGGCCCGAAGCCCGGCCCTAGGGGCATAAATAATTTGGGGCCCGTCGGGCTCGGGCTGAAATGCAGGGCTTTATTTCTCGGGGCCAAGGCTCTTTTAAAATGGACTGTGGCAAAGTGGAAAACTGTTCTGTGGTCAGATGAATCAAAATTTGAAGTTTTTTTTGGAAAACTGGGACCCATGTCATCTGGACTAAAGCAGACAAGAACAACCCAAGTTGTTATCAGCGCTCAGTTCAGAAGCATCTCTGATGGTTTGGGGTTGCATGAGTGCATGTGGCATGGGCAGCTTACACATGTGGAAAGGCACCATCAATGCTGAAAGGTATATTCCTTGTTCTCTGGTTTACGGTACATCTTATCCCGACGTACACATCAAAATTAAAAAGTCGTAAACCAGAGAACAAGGTTGTTCGACAGTGGACTGATGACAGTAGAGAGGAATTGGGAGCTTGTTTTGACTGCACAAATTGCAAGTGCTGAGGGGGGGCACATTGGAAGAAACTTGCATTGTAACAACAGACTATATTAACTTTTGCGTACAGTCTATTATACCTACAAAAGTGGTTAAGGTGTATCCCAATAATAAAATGTATGTAACCAAAGACATTAAACAAGTAATGAATTTGAGGAAATTGGCTTTTAAAAAATAGAGATAGAAGGGAGTTACAAAAAACAGACAAAGAACTGAGAGAAAAATTGAGGAAGGCGAAGGAGGCACACAAGAAACACCTGGAGGAAGCCTTCAAGGCTGGCAACTCACGTAAAATTTGGGATACAATGAAAAGTATGACAGGTTTGCAAAGTAAAAACAGGAGACCTATTGTGACAAATGATAGCATTAACCTATCATTAACCTATTGTGACGTTTGCATTAACATCAGTATTAGTGAAGTAATTGGAAAAAATCATATCCTCTGTACTCACTCAGTCTGCACAGGACATACTGGATCCGTTCCAGTTTGCATACAGGCAACAGCGCAGCACGGAGGATGCTGTTGGCACGCTCATGCATTTGGTCTCAAAACACCTGGATGCTCCAAAAATAAAGCCATATGCCAGGGTGCTGTTCATCGACTTCTCATCTGCATTTAATACAATAAAACCGGATATATTGTTATCTAAAATGGCTCACATGAGTATAAACCCATATCTCGTTCACTGGTACTGTTCCTTCTTCACTAACAGGCAACAGCTGGTCAGGGTTAATAACACCTATTCCCCCCATGGTTACAACCAGCTGCGATGCCCCACAAGGTTGTGTTAGCTCTCCTTTGCTCTTTACGCTTTATACCAACGATTGTGTTACCTCTGCATCTAACCATCATATCATCAAATTTTCCGATGATACTGCACTTGTAGCTCTGATGAAGGAGGGAGAGGGGGCCGATCTCTATGTGAAAAAGGTGAATAACTTGGTAAAGTGGTGTGATCTAAATGCCCTCATCCTCAATACACAGAAACCTGAGGAGATTGTCTTTGGCACCTCTCAGGAGTGCAACATTACACCATTAATCATTCACAATCAAACCATAAAATCATCGTTCAAATATCTTGAAGTGTACGTGGATAGTGACTTTTCCTGGACTTATCATGTAGACTATATCTGCAGCAAAGTACAGCAGAGAATTTATTTTTTAAGGAGACTTAGGTCTTTCGGAGCGAGCAGTGAGATCCTGTATCTTTTCTTTGTGTCATCAATACAAAGCATTCTGCAGTATGGAGGTGCAGTGTGGTTTGGGGGTCTCTCTGCTCATCGGAAGGCCAGGATTCTATGGCTCCTGGGAATCTGCTCCAAATTGGTGGGACACTCAGTGGAGAATGCATTCATTGAAAGCCATTTACTGCACACCATCAGACTGGCAGACAAAATTTCCCAGGACTCTTCCCATGTGTTGCAGCGGGAGTATCAACTCCTGCCCTCCGGCAGGCGTAATAGGGTTCCAGACAGCAGAAAGAACAAATATAAACACTCATTTGTTCCTCTGTCCATATCTCTGCTGAATAAATACGGGAGAGTAAAGAAGTGTTAATTCCTACCTACTTTTATTTTTATTTATATTTTTATGGATATTGAAGACTACTCTTGCAGGGCAGATGGGGCAGGGCCCACCATCATATTAACTAACTATCTAGTTATGTTGTTACTGATGCTTATATGTTTTTAGTTTGTTTTTGTAGGTTGTTGCATTGTAGTTGTTGGAGCTTGTATTGCAAGACGATTTTCGTGTACACGGACAATAAAGTGCTATCTATCTATCTATCTATCTATCTATCTATCTATCTATCTATCTATCTATCTATCTATCTATCTATCTATCTATCTATCTATCTATCTATCTATCTATCTATCTATCAATCAATCAATCAATCAATATACAAGTTCTAGAACAACATATGCTCCCATCCAGACATCGTCTCTTTCAGGCAAGACCTTGCATTTTCCAACATGACAATGCCAGACCACATACTGCATCAATTACAACATCATGGCTGCGTAGAAGAAGGATCCGGGTACTGAAATGGCCAGCCTGCAGTCCAGATCTTTCACCCACAGAAAACATTTTGCACATCATTAAGAGGAAGATGTGACAAAGAAGACCTAAGACAGTTTAGCAACTAGAAGCCTGTATTAGACAAGAATGGGACAACATTCCTATTCCTAAACTTGAGCAACTTGTCTCCTCAGTCCCCAGACTTTTGCAGACTGTTATAAAAAGAAGAGAAGATGCCACACAGTGGTAAACATGGCCTTGTCCCAACTTTTTGAGATGTGTTGATTCCTTGAAATTTAAAATCAACTTATTTTTCCCTTAAAATAATACATTTTCTCAGTTTAAACATTCAATATGTAATCTATGTTGTATTCTGAATAAAATGTTGAAATTTGAAACATCCACATCATTGAATTCTGTTTTATTCACAATTTGTACAGTGTCCCAACTTTCTTGGAATTGGGTTTGTAATTACTGTTGCTAGATATTAATAATAATATAAATTTTGAAAGGAGTAACTAGTAACGAGTAATACATTAAATTGTACTTTTTTTCGTAATACATTACGAAAGTAAATTTGAACAGTGAGCGCTCATTCAAAAGAGATTTAAATACTCTGCATATTGATGCCAGCTTCCTGATGCGCAAAAATTATTTGTAATTTTAGAATGTTTGAGGGACTGGACACAAAAATTATGGGAGCGGGAGATAATGGTCAGAAATTCAACATTAGCTGGATTTACCACGCAGGGCTTTAATACAAAAACAAACACAATAAATACATTAATGGCAACCGTAGAAAGCATAAAGCCGAATCCCGGACATTTCCGGCGATTTAGAAATGCGACCAGACACATTTTTTAGGTCCGAAAAAAGAGTCCAGATGTCCAGGAAAAAGAGGACGTATGGTCCCCCTTGTTAACAAAGACATGACAAAGATTTTTGGAACACATTATCTTTAAGGTTTCTAGTATTAATATATGAATTCACATATATACAGGTTTGTTGAGTGTGGTCATAGAATAAACATGTTGATGACAACAATAGTGACATCTAGGATAATAGAGTGTATTTAATGCACATACATCCAAATGCAATTGTTGGTAAAGGTTGCACTAAAATGTTGCAATGACAAAGTTACAATGAATATTGCACTAAATTAAAAGTTAAAATGTTACAAATAAGTTACAATACTGATGTTTTAATACTGGTTGCACTAATATAAAAATGTTAGGTAACACTTTAGTATAGGGTCCAATTCTCACTAATAGCTAGTTACTTATTAGCATGCCTATTATTAACCTATTAGCTGTTTATTAGTGCTCATTAAGTACATATAATGCATGACATCCAGAATCCTACCCAATACCCTAAATTTAACAACTACCTTATAAAGTAATAAGCAGCAAATTAGGAGTTAATTGAGGCAAAAGTCATAGTTAATGGTTAGTTAATAGTGAGAATTGGATGTTACAATAGAGTAAAATTTTGAAATACGTAGATTTTTTTCTCTCTTTTATCTCAGTATTCCTATAAGTATTTATATAGATATTTAAACAAAACAGATTGTGTCAAAGCAACTGAACAAAATTAATTAGGAATATAATGTTAGAATGGAGTGTGACAGAATGGAGAAAAAACCTTGGGAGAAACCAGGCTCAGTCGGGGTGGGCTAGTTCTCCTCTGACCAGACGAAACCAGCAGTTCAATTCCAGGCTGCAGCAAAGTCACATTGTGCAGAATAATCATCTGTTTCCTGTGGTCTTGTCCTGGTGGTCATCTGAGACAAGGTCTTTACAGAGGATCTGTATCTGGGGCTCATCTAGTTGTCCTGGTCTCCACTGACATTCAGGGCTGTAGAAGTCCTTTCTAGGTGCTGATCCACCATCTGGTCTGGATACGTACTGGATCCTGGTGACTGCAGTGACCCTCTGATCTGGATACAGACTTGATCTGGTGGCTATGGTGACCTTGGAATAAGAGAGAAACAGACTAATATTAGCGTAGATGCCATTCTTCTAACAATGTACTGTAGCAAGTACATCAGGTGTTATGGGAAGTGTTCCCGGTTCCAGTTTACCTAATTAATGCAGCCTAAAAATCCTCCAACATATTTGGATATTAGAAGCATATCAGTGTGTTATGTGTAAGCCAGGTTAAAGAGATGGGTCTTTAATCTAAATTTAAACTGCAAGAGTGTGTCTGCCTCCCAAACAATGTTAGGTAGGTTATTTCAGATTTTAGGCGCTAAATAGGAAAAGGATCTGCCGCCCACAGTTGATTTTTGATATTCTAGGTATTATCAAATTGCCAGAATTTATAATGTAACAAGAGCTCATTCAAATACTGAGGTGCTAAACCATTCAGGGCTTTATAAGAAATATGTGGACAGAACAGTGCTAATATGGTCATACTTCCTGGTTCTAGTAAGAACTCTAGTTACCAACCGTGCAGAACATCCAACCAATAAACCATTACAATAATCTAACCTTGAGGTCATAGACGCGTGGATTAACATTTCTGCATTTGACCTTGAGAGCATAGGTCATAATTTAGATATCTTTTTGAGATGGAAAATGCAGTTTTACAAATGCTAGAAACATGGCTTTCTAAGGAAAGATTGCTATCAAATAGCACACATAGGTTCCTAGCTGATGACGAAGAATTGACAGAGCAACCATCAAGTCTTAGACTGCGTTCTAGGTTATTACAGGCAGAGTTTTTAGGTCCTATAATTAACACTTGTTTTTTTTTTCAGAATTTAGCAGTAAGAAAAATTACTCATCATCCAGTTTTTTATATCAACTATGCATTCCACTAGTTTTTTTAAATTGGTACGTTTCGCTGAGCCACAAAGAAATATAGAGCTGAGTATCATCAGCATAACAGTGAAAGCTAACACTGTGTTTCCTGATGATATCTCCCAAGGGTAACATATAAAGCGTGAAGAGTAACGGCCCTAGTACTGAGCCTTGAGGTACTCCATACTGCACTTGTGATCGATATGATACCTCTTCATTCACTGCTACGAACTGATGGCGATCATAAAAGTATGATTTAAACCATGTTAATGAACTTCCATTAATGCCAACAAAGATTTCTAGGCTATGCAAAAGAATGTTGTGGTCAATAGCGTCAAACGCAGCACTAAAATAGCAACCACGATCAGATGATAAGAGCAGGTCATTTGTAACTCTAATTAGAGCAGTCTCTAATTCCTGACTGGAAATCCTCACAGATACAATTTTTCTCTTAGAAGGAATATATTTGTAAGGATACTGCCTTTTCTAGTATCTTAGACAGAAAAGGGAGATTCAAGATATTGTCTGTAATTAACTAGTTATTTGGGGTCAAGTTGTGTTTGTTTGATGAGATGCTTAATAACAGCCAGTTTGAAGGTTTTTTGGGACATATCCTAATGACAATGAGGAATTAATAATAGTCAGAAGAGGATCTATGACTTCTGGAAGCACCTCTTTTAGGAGCTTAAATGTTATAGGGTCTAACATACATGTGGTTGGTTTAGATGATTTAACAAGTTTATACAATTCTTTCTCTCCTATAGTAGACAATGTGTAACTGTTCCTCAGGGGGTCTATAGTGCACTGTCTGATGCGATACTGTAGCTGACAGCTGAATGGTTACAATTTTATCTCTAATAGTATCAATCTTAGAAGTAAAGCAGTTCATCTAGTTTTGTTTTCCTCCAGCTGCACTCTATTTTCAGGGCTGCTCTCCTTAGAGTGTGCTCATTATACCAGTGTCAGATTGTTTTCCTTAATCTTCCTTAAGTTTAATCATTAGGTTTTAGCCAGGTTTCTGTCAAACTGAGCACATCTAGGAAATGATCAGATCATATAATTTACAAAAAGTGATTGATGATTGGTTGAAGTGGCCATTGTGCCTTTTTAAATGACTTAGACATCCAGCCATTGAGTGACAACAGTCTGCTATGCATCTCATCACCACGGTAAGCAGGGAGGGGACCAGAGCATATTACAGTGTCTGACATTGTGCGTGCAAGTTCACACACCTCTTTAATGTTATTTTTAGTGATCTCTGACTAGCGAAGTGGAACATTATTAGTGCTGGCGTGAATAACAATCTTACAGTATTTACATTTAGCCTTAGTCAGACCTTTTACATTTGCCAAGATGTCAGGTTTAAACAGTGCTTAAACAGTTTAAAATGTGTTTGTGGAGGCGGAGGCGTGGTTTAGCGAAGTCTGCAGTGGGAGAGATAATTGGGAGACAAACAGTGAGTGAGCAGGCTGAACGGAAATAATCAACACCTGTCTCTTGTTTCAGTAATTGCCGTGGAAAGAGGATTTAACGCCAGGAGAAGCAGGTGTAGGGAGAGAGAGCCACTGCTGACAAGCTTGATCTGAAGCTGCGCATATCGGAGTGCCGTCCGAGTTTGCTGTCTACCTTTATGTTTATTTTATGATTTGTGAAATTAAAACTGTCAGCAGTAAAGCCGTCCCCTCGTCCTCTTCCTTTCAAACTCTGAACTCTTCTACACTGGTGCCGAAACCTGGGAAGGAAAAAGGACCGCCGCCGCCGCCATGCAAAGCCCGTCCTCCACGCTGCTTGCGGATGTCATCACCTCCCTTGCGGTCCTGCACCACGAACAACAACAGGCCCTGCTGGACCTGAGGACCGACCAGGAGAGGCGCTTCCAAGCCATCGTCCAGGCCCAGCAGGAGGACCGCGAGAGGTTCCAGAGCTGGATCGATCGGGAGGTTCGCGCCGAGGCCGCCGGGCCGCCCGCCGTGCCCCTGCATCTGCCAATGCACAAGATGGGGCCCCAGGACGATCCGGAGGCGTTCCTGGAGCTCTTCCAGGAGTAGGCGGAGGCAAGAGGGTGGCCCCGCGAGCAGTGGCCGGTGCGCCTCATCCCCCTGCTCTCCGGCGAAGCCCAGGTGGCCGAGCAACAACTCCCGGTGGTGAACCTCCTGGTCTTCGACGACCTGAAGAGGGCCATCATCCAGCGGGTCGGCCGGTCCCCCAAGCAACATCGCCAGCGCTTCCGGTCCCTGGACTTGGGCGAAGCTGGTCGGCCCTTCGGCTGAGGTCGGCTGAGGGAAGTGGGTATCAAGGGGGGTATTTATCCGGCCTTGGTGGATTCAGGATGTAACCAAACCTCGATCCATCAAAGCCTGATTCAACTGGGGGTATTGGATACAAGCCGCGTGGTTAAGGTGCGGTGTGTACACGGGGATATAAGGAAATATCCAGTAAGGCCTGTCGTCATCCAATTTCGGGGTCAAAAGCAGTCTCGAGACGAGTCATTGAAACATGCGTTCCAGCAGGTCCGTACCATCGACGGCCAGCTTCTCCATCCTACCCAACCACTCACCTACCTGTATTTTGCCATTTTGAAAGACCGGTTGTATCGAGTGACTCAAGACGCTCAGACAAAAGATGATACAACCTAGTTGTTAGTTCCAAGGGGCCGCAGGGAAATGCTTTTCCAGGCGGCTCATTCTAATCCTATGGCGGGCCACTTGGGTCAGGCTGCCACTTTAAATCGCCTCATGACCCGATTTTTTTGGCCGGGCATTCACGAGAATGTGCGCAGGTGGTGCGCGTCTTGTCCTGAATGCCAGTTGGTAAACCCACCGGCCACCCCAAAAGCGCCTTTGCGCCCTCTTCCATTAATGCAGGTCCCCTTCGAGAGAATTGGTATGGACCTCATCGGGCCATTAGAGCGATCGTCACGGGGACATCGCTTTGCATTAGTCATAGTCGATTATGCAACACAAGGACGTGTTCTCGCCCCTACCCGGCCGTACAAACCTAATTCAGCACCATATCGAGACAGAGCCGGGCGTGGTAGTTCGCAGCCGGCCGTATCGCTTGCCTGAGCATAAGAAAAAGGTAGTTCAGGCTGAATTAGGCGCAATGCTTGAAATGGGAGTAATAGAATAGTCCAACAGTAACTGGGCGAGCCCGATAGTTTTGGTTCCAAAGCCGGACGGCTCGGTCCGTTTCTTTGTGGACTACCGCAAGGTGAATGCTGTTTAGAAATTCGACGCGTATCAAATGCCGCGGGTTGACGAGTTACTTGATCGGCTCGGTTGGCTCGCTTTTATTCGACGTTGGTCCTAACGAAGGGATATTGGCAGATCCCCTTGTCTCCATTATCCAAAGAAAAGACAGCTTTCACAACGCCGTTTGGTTTACACCAATTCGTTACCCTTCCGTTCGGGTTGTTCGGGGCTCCGGCCACCTTCCAGCGGCTCATGGACAAGATCCTGCGACCCCATGCTGTCTATGCCGTTGCCTATTTGGACGACATCATTATATTTAGCAATGATTGGCAGCGGCATATGCAGCATTTGAGGGCGGTCTTGAAGTCGCTGAAGGGGGCTGGACTCACGGCCAACCCGAAGAAGTGTGCGGTTGGGCGGGTGGAAGTAAGGTATCTGGGCTTCCACTTGGGACATGGACAGGTGTGTCCCCAAATTGATAAGACAGCTGCAGTTGCGACCTGTCCGCGTCCCAAGACCAAAAAGGAGGTAAGACAGTTCTTGGGCCAGGCGGGATATTATAGGCGGTTTGTGCCTAATTATTCGGACCTCACCAGCCCCTTGACTGATCTTACTAAAAAGGAGGCGCCTGATACAGTCCAATGGACGGAGCCGTGTCAGCAGGCCTTTACCCAAGTGAAGGCTGCCCTATGTGGTGGGCCATTGTTACACGCTCCTAATTTTTCTCTCCCTTTTCTGTTGCAGACAGACGCATCGGACAGGGGGCTGGGTGCAGTCCTGTCTCAGGAGATGGAGGGAGAGGAACGGCCGGTGCTGTACATTAGTCATAAGCTCTCTAAGAGAGAGACTAAGTACAGCACCATTGAAAAAGAGTGCCTCACCCTCCGCTACTATCTTCTGGGACGGGAGTTCACCCTCTGTTCGGAACACGCCCCCCTGCAATGGCTCCACCGCATGAAGGATACCAACGCACAGATCACTCGGTGGTATCTGGCACTTAAGCCTTTTAAGTTCAAGGTGATCCACAGGCCGGGTGTTCAGATGGCTGTGGCCGACTTCTTCTCCAGAAATGGGGGGGGTTGCCTGCAGGCCTGAGTTGTTTAGCGAAGTCTGCAGCGGCAGAGAGAATTGGGAGACGAACGGTGAGTGAGCAGGCTGAACGGAAATAATCAACACCTGTCTCTTGTTTCAGTAATTGGCGTGGAGAGAGTATTTAATGCCAAGAGAAGCAGGTGTAGGGAGAGAGAGCCACTGCTGACGAGCTTGATCTGAAGCTGCGCATATAGGAGTGCCATCCGAGTTTGCTGTCTACCTTATGTTTATTTTATGATTTGTGAAATTAAAACTGTCAGCAGTAAAGCCGACCCCTTGTCCTGTTCCTTTCAAACTCTGAACACTTCTACAGTGTTAATAATTGAACTGAGATATATAAGAATGTTGATGACTGCAGTATAATCCAGTAAATAAATCCAGTATAACATTATCCCATAATTGTGACTGACCATAAAAAAATAAATAAATAAAAAGATTTCAGGGGGTCACTACAGACACATCATTTGGATATTTTCATGTCTAGTAATTATTTGGGATTAAATGGGTTATGGGAAGTAAATGTTATTGTCTTCCATCACACTAAAATATGATGCATGACCTCTGTATGTATCAGACTGAATATGTATTGGTCATCATCAGTGGTTTCAACTACAACATTTAAAATAAGATAAACTATGAATTAAAGTGCACCTAAATAATGGTGCTGAGAAACTTTAATGACCTCTCAAATGAAACTGCATAGTTAGGAGTTAAAAATGCGACTGCATCGGATCAGTTTAAAAACCAGGTCTCGTGTTTTGTGCTAATCATCATTCTACCGGTTTACATTCTGTTTTACTTTACAGTGAGCTGCAGTGGTGTTTGCTTAATGGTTTTCCCAGATGATGCAAATTAACTGTTAAAAAACGTACATGTAAATGGTGGAAGTTAGTAGTTACTTTTTGCATCATGACATATATATACAAATAAAATATTTTTATACTACGTGCAAGTAGTAATGGACGCCATTCTCACAAAAAGTCAACAGAAATAACATGGTATATATAAAATATTTGAAAAATGGTCAGCATTTGGAGAACTTAGCAAACATTAGCAAAACCAGGCTTTGCCAAGGAAGAAAGGCTATTTGCAATCACATCTGGTCCAAAGACTGGTTAAAATGTGCTTGGCATTGCACAATATCAGCTTTTATTAACAATACATGTAAAAAGGCATTACTGCATTTAAAAAATTTCCCCTAAAAATGTGCCATTTAAAAATATATGAAAAACATTAAAAAACTTAACATTATAAAAGCTCCCTTTGGAATAGTTCAGTTCAAAACTTCATGCATTTTATATTACAATGCTTTATATGCACTGAACATCACACCAGCATCAGGCCCAGGAGTATAAAAAAAATAAAAATAAAAAAAATAAAAAAGCATGACAGAATGACTGAAATTATGAGCACAATACGGGAAGTGTGTCATGAAAGTATATCCAGAACTTCTGAAAGCATAATACTGGTAATGCCATACAGTGGGTTCCACTTTAGAAACTTTGAAGGAACAGTTCACCCAAAAATGTATCTCATGCATTATTTACTTCTTGTTTCAAACCAGTATTATCACAGAAGTAGTCCATTTGGCTTGTGTGCTGTATGTGATTTGTGCTTCCACATTATAATATGTGAGAACCAATGCTCTTTGGCTTCACTGATGTCAAATCTGGTGTTACGTCTTCACACTCTGAGTGAGAATTGAGAAACATAGTGCAAGGGAAAGATTATCAGGGAATAATAACTTAAATTTGGATGTATTTCTTTAGAAAATTCAGCACACAAGTTGAATACTTTTATAATGCTTTTCGGTATTTTGGGGCTTCACAGCAGGTGGTCACTGTACAGAGGAGAATGGTGAACATTCTGCTTTTCCATGGAGAGTCGTACATTTATGGATGACTAAATGATGCCTCTCTACATTTTTGATAGAACTAGTCCTTTAACAACTTTCAGCAGCAAAGACAAAATGAGAACCACAAGCATTAGCTTCTCCTCAGAACCAAGTAATGTCCTTTTAGTCATTTAAAAAGGCACAATGGCCACTTCAACCAATTATCAATCATCAAAATATGTACAAAAAATATAAATTCAATAGCATGATCTTTCTCACCAAGCACGACTCAACATTGCACAGTAGAATTTCTTGTGTTCACTTCAAGTGTTCAACAAAAAATTCCTCGGCTTCCAATCACATTATACTTGAAAAAAGGAAGGAGTGAGCACACCATTGACAACCCAAGCCATCCTTTTCAGCATCCTCCAAATCATATTCTCCAGGAATCTGTAAGTTGCTCAAACAAGAGTTGTTGTCTAAAATGAGCATGTAAGGCACTAAAGATGAGAGGGCAGCCTCTGTGGTGACAGCCTGGACACTGCAGGCCCAGACTGCATCCACACAGAGAGACGGCTCATCCCTGGAATGTCTCAGAAAAGGGTCCACCCAATTGACACTAAGGAGCTCCAGTCTCCTGTTTGGACAGCGTGGGTGGCACTGGGACTGTCTGTATGTGCTCTATGGTGAGCTCGGGTAAGACTGCCATTTCAGACAGTGTTTCTGACAGTTCATGTGGAGCTGCTGATGTCTGACTGGATGACGACAGGCCTGAGGGCACTGATGGACTGCTATGCTGTGTGGGGGGAGTCTGTGGTACACACTGTGCTTCTGTGTGGTGTGTGAGCAGTTCAGAAGCATGGTAGTAAGGCAGGAAAGGTCGCTCCACAGCACAGAAACGCATGGCCAGATGGGTGTGGTGCAGAAGAAGAGGGAAACGGGAGGTAAAGTAGGAGACAAATTCATCTGGAATGGATCCCAGTGTTTCCTGGACTTCATCAGGTAACTCTCTGTAATGGTGTTTCTACAGGAAACAAAGATGAAATGACAATTTGTGATTAAGAAAAACAGGATTTTTTAATCATATGAAATGTTATATTTTCAACATGGACTACACAGTTATTTTAGTACAAGTTAACCATCATGTCACTTAAAAAATGTAAAACGTGACAAATAGGTACAACTAAACAACTACATATAATTTATTAAAAAAGGAACGTTTAGTTCCTTCTATTCTGTCTGTTCTATTCTGTTACTTTTCCATTAATTATAATGCACATTATGTGCTGTAACTACTAGATATTTGTGGTGAGAATCAAACTGATTTTCTTTAGCAAATGTACCTTGTTTCTCATGGCGCGTAAAAGATCTCTGACCGATCCGCCTTTGTATGAACGGAATTTGCGAAGATCTGAAGAAGAACGATTTGCATTTGAATGGTTTGTGGAGCAAAATTATTCCAAATAAAGATACAAATAAGAAACAAAACTAGATAATCATGACAGAGCTGCGTGTGGATTAACTATTTACAAACTCTTAGAATTAAAAATTGATCAAAAGTCCAGCCAACAGTAAGCCAAATCTCAGCAGTCCTCACCGGTCTGTAGAGGCACTGTGATATGATCCCTCCAAACACCTCTGACCACCATCCGTCCTCCTCTCTCCAGCTGTCTCACGATTGGTCCATCTAACGGTTCCTTCTCAATTCTATCACTAACATCCTTTGAGCAAGTAAAAAAAACAACAACTTTAGTTTTCTGGAAAAGAGAACATTAAAGCATTGATGAACTGCATTGTTTTTATCTTCTAATGTTCTCTGAGATTCACTTGGTAAGAATTGTACATCAAAAATTGTTATAATTTAGACATTAATGGCCATATTCTACCAGGTTTTTGACCCTCTGGCTTGAAAACACTGTTTTAAGGAGCATGTGTCCTTTAAAGGAGCAATTTCTATCTTTATGAAATTGAACTTGATTTGATGCTTAATCAAAAATAACCAACTACTTACTATACCAGTTAGAATCCTAACACGATAACCCACAACTAAGAACTCCCCAACATCTGTAAAACTTATCAGGCATCTAAATCTATTTTTATTGCCAGCTATCCTGTTTCTGTATCTCTCTTTTCACACACACCCATGGGCAAAACCAATAAGACACGAAGAAGGGTTGATCTGTTACTGTGTAGGCAGTCTAGTGCTGTTGTATTATTCGTACGTAATAAAAATAAAAATCAATAGAAAACGAGCCGTTTTGGCAGCTTCAATAAAACTGTTTTTGGACCGAGGAAGTTTTGAGTTCTGAAACTTAAAATATGTTTACAATGACCTCCAATATGTCAAAAGATAAATTACATTTTGATGTCCCAATTCATGAACACTTTATCTACTGTCATGTAAACAATTCTGTACTGACCGATTTGTTTCAGACAGAATTCTGAACAACTTACATAAAAAAATAGAAATAATCTTGATTTGGTGTTTAATTGTTACTTTGTTGTTGTGCCTTTAGGTGTCTTCTTGGGCAAGGCACTGTTTGCAAAAGATGCGTTTAACCTGGTAAAATGAAGGATGACTGCCTAACCTGGAAGAACTGCAGCTGTTTTTCCAAACTCCAGAAGAAGGGATGTTTTAGCACTCTTTCTGCTAAGGGTCTCTTCTCTGGCTCCATACTCAACATCTGCTCAATCAGGTTTCGGGCCACAATATCCTCTGCATACAACAGCATAAATGATCACATGATCAAAAATCTGACAAACAGACCCAAAATTAGCTCTGGTGTTTTCGAATGCAAAAGGACATTTGGTCGTCCTACCGTGTCTGTTAGGGTCTAAGTGGTCCAGAGAGTAGGCACCCAGCAGAATGTTTGCTTGCCGCTGCAAGGACTTTCCATAGGGGTGGTGGCCTTCAGATACCACATAGTAAAACACACAGCCCGCAGAGAAGATGTCTACCATGCAGGTCTGAAACATCAGAGGTGAAAAGAGGTGAAACTGTGATTGTCTATCCATTGACAAAACGTAGTGCTTCCGACATGAAATTCTTTATTCTGATGGTCAACGCAGCATTCTGCAGTCATATATATTTGTATAGTGACAGCTAGACTGCGTAACTGTCTCCCTTGTGCACTTCCCTTTTTTTTCTTACATAAAAAGAAAAAAAAATTCTAATCAATATCTATTTATTTGGCAAGTAGCAGTCTAATTTTCAGCCATTACTGCAGGAAAAAAAATAGTTTCAGGACAAAACAAGGCTTCATGCTTTATGTTCTGATCACCCTGTCCTGTCCTCGTTATATATTACACCCTGTCAGTTTTTTAAGTTACATAAAACTCATAATCACTTGTTCCCTTCAAGTGTTGTTGTGCAGTAGTAGAGTGCGGCTGACCATTTGCAATGGCTACTGCTAAGGATGCAGTATTATTTTGGGACATTTTTGACGTTGTGACAGATCATAGAGGTACACAACATATAACTGCAGTAAAAGTTATGACATTCCTTGCAAACTGCAATTTTTACATCAACTATATACCAATGCATTGACATGAATAGCACTTCACTTAATTTTCGATGAAAAATCCATTAAATAAGCATATACATGTTGTAACTGTGCTATTCCAAACAGATTTTGGAATGCTGATTTTGTAAAATTAAACTTGGTGTAATTAAATTATTGGTAATTCTTTAGCCTGAAATTAATTCCATTAAAGGGTTAGTTAATCCAAAAATAATATTACTCACCCTAATTTAGTTCCAAACCCATAAGATATTTCAATCATCTTCTGAACACAACTTAAGTTATTTTTAAATGAAATCCGAGAGCTTTCTGACACTTCATAGACAGCAATACAACCATCATGTTCAAGGTCCAGAAAGGTAGTAAGGACATCTTTAAAACAGTCCATGTTCAACTTGAATTTTATGAAACTACGAAAATAAAACAAAAATAATGACTTTATTCAACAAATTTTCTCTTTCGTGTCTGCTTGTGGTGCTGCTGTCACAGGAGCCAGTGTTCTGATGTTGAACCAGGATGAGCGGAGCCTTGTTTAAAAGCAGAGGGACGCACACATGCGTTGAGGTACTGTCATTATTTTTTTATTTTTTTTGCGCACAAAAATTATTCTTGCTGCCTCATAAAATTAATGTTGAACAACTGATGTCACGTGGATTATGTCCTTACTCCCTTTCTGGGCCTTGAACATGGTAGTTCACTTGCCATCTCTCCAGGGTCAGAAAGCTCTCGGATTTCATCAAAAATATCTTAATATCTTTCCGAAGAATGAAGGCCTTACGGGTTTGGAATGACATAACGCTGAGTAATTAATGATAGATTTTTCAATTAGGATTAAACGATCCCTTTAATGAATATGAGAATGAATAAAGTATCAGGAACTTACAATGAATTATATTTACAATGTGTTAATCGAAATTTATTTCTACATATACTAATATATTTCATGCATGTATAAATAAACACTGTATTATGAACAAACAATTAACAATAAAAAGTATATTTATAAGTCAACATTAACATAAGTATCAATTAAAAACTGTTTATTATTTCCAATAACTAATTAAACTATTAACATTTATAATCAGTACATTTTCAAAGGGGATATCGGATTAAATTTTCAACTTTTTTATTTTTATATGAAATTTTATTTATAAGATTCGGGAGAAGCGCATCAGATACTTAGCCTAATCAACACAGGTGGACCATAATCAAGTAATCAATCCCATAGTATAAATATCGCTGACTTCCCTCTATCCATTGACGGTTTATCAGCATCCCTCCTCCACCCCATCTCTTTGAGTCCACTTTATAAATAGACGGGGAAGGGGGGGGTACTCTAGGTTCGGGCCATTCCCGAGCTCGGAGCCCTTCCCCGGACAGCACGCCAAATACGCATACCATACCTCAGCTAATTATATGTAAGCGTGAACTAGTGAATTACTTCTGGCGTGTCTGCAGGCTCAGAAAAGCTGAGCTGTCTGAATCATCAATGTGTTTCAATTTGCAGCCAGTTTCTATATAGATATAACTATTTGAATAAGAGTCCAAGAGTCCATGCCCCACGGCAGAGAGGGGAGTGCTGAGCAGTAGCTCACTGTCAAAGAGACATGCACTGAAATGGGTTTCTGTGAACAGATGTTAAAAAGGGTGTTGTTTTACATGGCCACTGAGGAACTTGAACCAAAGTGTTACAAACATTTCATCAAGACCCTACATTTTGGGAAATAGGCATCTATTGTCTTTAATCTTTAATAATCAATATAATATTTAATCACATTAAAAGAATGTTTGAATATATTGAAAGCTACAAAATTCTCTTAGGTGTGTTTAAACCAAAGCAAATGGCCACACAGCATGTGTTTGAGCTCTTACAGGGTTATGCTTTGCATCCTCACTGAGCACTTCTGGAGCAATCCAGCCCTCGGTGCCCGGGACCCCAGACTTCCTGCTGAAGCTGTGTCTGCCCACTGCAAGCTTCTTGCACAGGCCGAAGTCGGAGATCATGGCCTTCACACGCCTATGTGTGTTCGGCATCGACACCAGGATGTTGTGTGGCTTTAGATCTCTGTGGACTATACACCCATGAGAGGTTGAGTGTTACTAACACTCGTATCAAACTGATTTTTCGAGAAAACAACAACAACGACAAAAGTACTTTGTGAATAATGATTAAACATGTATTACTGATGTTTCTGACTGGTTACCTATATTAAGAGAATGTAAATGAGCCAGTCCAGACATGGTTTGCTCTAGCAGTGTCACTGGCTCCAAACCGTGGCGATCAAAATCCTTTCGTTCCACATACTAAAAGCAAATATAATAAAATATAAATAAGTAAATATACAACAGCATTGCATGACCTAAAAAGAACAAATTGAAAACCAGTTTTTCCATCTAAACATGACAATAAACTGAACGTTTTAGGAAAGATTTAGGTTGCTTTGTGAAATTTAAAACAAAGAAAGGTTAAACTTAAATCTCAGATCCTGCACTACCTCAATCACTACAAATCCAAGTTATGACAATGATATGTGATTTCCTGTGAAACAGACGCTTTCTGCTGAATAACAAGATGCTCGCCTTCTCAAATCATGCTGCATAATAAGATTATCTGGTTATCTCCATCTCAGTTCAAGTAAATTATTAGGGTTACAATAATAAATCCTTTATGTGTGTCCAATGGTCAATGATAGGAAAAGTTTTTGTTCTTGTGATTTGACATTTTAAATAAAATCTAAAATGCATATTCAGATAGATTTTTATTGTAATATTCAATTTGGGTTTTCAACATGAAAACAATAAAATGACATGCCGTGGTGTTCGTCATACCTCTTGTAGTGTGGAGTTACACAACTCTATGGCAATGTATTGAAACTGACGGTCTCTCTCTGTGCAGAAATAACGAATCACATTTGGATGCTCGTCTGACTCGCGCAGCAGCTGAACCTCACGGTCGGCAAAGCTGAAGCATTCTGGGAGAATCCTCTTCACAGCCACTGGACGGTTATCAAACTGACCCCTGAAATTACACAGAGAAAAGACTATAGACTCTGAATCAGAAAAAAATGAAAGCAAATTACCAAAAAAGAATGCCTGAGACGACAAAGATCAAGTACTCTTTAGCAGATCATGCTGCAAAACTTCTAGTCCAGGGCCTTGTCATTTCTAGGCTGGACTATTGCAGTGCTCTTCTGGATGGACCTCCATCATTTGAAATCAAACCTCTAGAAATGATTCAGAATGCAGTAGCACAACTGTTCTTCAACAAGCCCAAAAGAGCTCATGAGACACCTATCTTTATCCCTCTCCACTGGCTACCACTTGCAGATTGCATAATGTTAAACATACATGCTTACATACAGAACAGCAACAGGCTCAGCACCATCCATTCTTACAAATCTACAACCTCAAGGTACCATCACAGACAGGCACACAAATGTTTTTCGTTCACCGTTCCTTGCTGGTGGAATCTTTCCAACCCCATCCAGAATCCCTGACAACATTCAAGAGATTGCTGAAAACTCATCTCTTGTGAAAGCACTCAACCACAACCTACATCCTAAAAAAATTCTCTATGCTTTCACTTTTCCTTAATCCCTCTCTATTCGAGTTTATGTTACTCTGAATGATCCCTGAAACTTTGTATTATGGGTACTTTTCTTGTTTAATAACCTCTTTATAATGAATCGCTTGTTGTATTCCTCATTGGTAAATTGCTTTGGATTAAAGCATTTGCCTAGTGAATAAATGTAAATGTAACTTGCCTGTATACAATAGTTCCCTCAGCACCATGTCCAAGTACATCTCTGGGGTTGAATGTGATGTTTCCAATTCTGACAATGTTGGATTGTTCCTCTGAAATTAAAGACGAGAAAACAGAAGTCAACCAATTTGATTAAAAGGCAATGCACTACTGGAATCATCGTCTTGCTGACCGGCATCCTCATGCTCATTAGCCGAATGCCCCATCTCAGACTGGGACATGTTGGAATGGTTGGATGCTCGTGGGGTGATGTTGGGACTGCTGTGGGTGGAGCTCTCAGAACGGGTGTGGGCTGCCTCTAGGAAGTCAGTGTCAGGAGGCAGATCAGTGGGTGGCTGGAAAGTGAGCTGTTGCCGCTGCAGGAGCTGCAGCTTTTCCTCCATCTGCTGCTGAAATTGCTGGTGTTGCAATTGCTGCTGCTTGTGGACACTCTGATCAGAACACAACACATGATCATAACCATAACCATGATCATTTTGAATAAAATTACTCATATGGGACACACCTTTCATCCAAACATTTACAAGTTCTGCATAATTTTTAAATAATTTTAGTTTTTGCCTATTTACAGAATTGTAAAGAAAGTACATTTATTAGGCAAAGACGCAGAATGGGATTGGGGCAAGTCCTGACTTGAGTGTCCTGTCCTTTATTCAAATTTGTTCCTTCTCCCCCAATTCTTTCCCGTTACTCATCTTTTCCTTCACTCGGTTTACTCAATAAGCTTATATGTTCTGCGTACAATGTTGTGTGTGAATGCAAGTTATTATCATGTTTGGAATCATTTGAAATGTTTCAGTGCGACAGGTACAATAGTCCTATCCCCACAGAATTAGACTAAAAAGTAATAAAGATTTGACAGTTTATGAATATTTCGCCTGCTTTACAGGGTCCACTCTTTCATGCAATTAAATTTTCCCCCAATAATTAATTTTAAATTTTCCAATGATTAGTTCATGCTTCCATTTGGATAATGTTTGTTTTGGTAGGTAAAGAAAACTAGCAAAAGGTTAATAGTGATTCTGTATCCAAATGAGCCAAGAATGTGGAGTGTATGTTATACACTCAGGATTATGCATCTCTTACTCTTCAAAAAGAATTTTTTTAGCATTTGTTGTTTTGTACTGATATCTTCAAATTATGTAACTTGCATTAACTAACTAAAAATAAAATGTTAGATATGTTTTTATTCTGACATTTTGTAAGATAAATGGCTTTAGTAAATCACATTAAGTGCATGAACATGATCTAAAAACTAGAAGCTACGTTTGCATGGAGCGTGGGGCATGTCAGCCGGGATTCTGCATTTCTGACTAACTGCTTGACTTCATCATGTTGTTATAAATTTGTCTTAACTGCAGGGGGCTAGATGAAATTTTTTTTTAATATTGGCAAGCATGCAGAGGCCTATTTTATAGTCCTAGCCATAATCTGTTTAATGTCGAAACATTATAGTTGTTATGAACTGCATCCTGGGGTGCACATCAAAAGTGTCATAATTTTAATCATAAAAAAGCCATTTTCACCTCTGGAACAATGTGAAGCTGACCGTTTAGTCACTGGCTTAATTTACAGACACATAAACAGCAATATATTCTTTGTAAAAATAACACCTGACTGTCTTCACGACTGTATTGCTGGATCTTTTTTTTTTTGCACTTTTGTGTGTTCCATTATTACTGTAGTGATAAAAACACATTACTATAGTGATTACTTCCTACTGGAATATTTTGTAATCAAGATGCCTATGATTTGTTGGAGCTCTCAAATAAATCAATAGATTCTGCACAAACACACAATATTACTTCACCATGACATTGCATTTATGGATAGTTGGCAAGCTAATTAAGCATTTAGCTAGTCTAAGCATTCAGCTTGGAGTGATGGAAAGAGTAAAACTCAAGAGTTTACCTTGGGGTAGGTGATGATGAAGGCCACCCAGCCGGCCAGAAGGAAAGTGCAGAAGATGATGGTGGCCATGTCCTTCAGCATGGAGTCCACTGGAGTCTCCACACGTGGGACGCGGCCGGGTTTCTCCTGCAGGGATGACACGGGTGGAGGCAGAGGACTGCTGTCTTCCATTCCACTCTCATTTACTTTCTGCAACAAAGCAGAGCACACTTTGAGATGGCAATAAAACTAAATTCAAATAAACAATTTTAGGGCAAATAATCAAACATTCAATAAAATTTAGCTTATAAGAAAGTTTAGACAAACCTGTACAGCATGACTCCTGTATAAATGCTGTACTTCTAAAAATGTCAAAAGGTTTCCTGATTCCATTTTACATGTTTTTTGTTTTACTTAAATTATTTTTAATTAGTTAAGGAAGGCATTAAGTACTAGAATAGTACATGTTTGTTGATTTTAATCAAGGTTGTACTCATTTCTGCAACCCTTCATTTAAAAAAAATAAAAAATAAATACAAATCAGCAATATCAAAACTGTCTCTAGCCTCAATTAAGAGTAGGAATGACCAATGAAAGCGGCACCCAAGGGTCATTGATGCATGTGGGGACCCAGGGTTAGCCAGACTGGTCTGATCACACAGAAGAGCTACTGTAGCTCAAATTGCTGAAAAACTTAATGCTAGCCATTACAGACTAGACAAAACACACAGTGCATCGCAGTTTGCTGTCTATGGAGCTTCGTAGCCACAGACTGGTCAGTGTGCCAATGATGACCCCAACAAAGAGCATACAATGGGAACATGAGCAAACTGGACCATAGAGCAATGGAAGAAGGTTGTCTGGTTTACACTGCAAACTTTTGCTTCGCATCAGACACACATCAGTGTAACTACATTGTCACTGCAGCAGCAGACACGCCAGAGTATTCACAGTGGAAGCATTTGTACAGCATTACAAAGACAGATATAAATTCATTTTTGGAAAGTTATATACTTGAAAGTTTTAGTCTTAAAAGTTTGCTAACATGGGGATTCGCATGTAAAGGCAAAACAACAAAAACAGCTCCGATCATGTCATTTAAATTTCCCAAGTTTAAATGGGTAAATACATATTCATACAATACATACAGTTCTTAACATGCATGTGAAAAAAAGATATGCGCTGCTCTTGCGGTGCTCACGCTTCACTGCTTTACACTCTGGCCTGTTTTCTGGCGGGAAACCTTGGGCCCCAGGTATTCAGTGTTTTTCCAATTCATGCGATCATGTTTTTTTTTTTTTAATAAGACCATAATAATAATCCTCTAAGGTGATCTAAAAGGCTCCATCATCTTCTGAAACCACATTGATTTAGTGATCAGGCTTCAGACATGGCGTACAAAACATACAGATTGTTAAAGCTATCAGCTAACAGTACGTTAACACACTCAGTTGCACTGCAGCCAGATGTGCTGTGTGGATGATGTTTTACCTCTTCAATAGTCTTCTCTGTGGTAGGGGGAATGACGTTGATATGCTGGCGAGGGATGCTCTCCGGAAATTTCTCCAGAATTTTATTATGGGCATCAGGCGGTGTCTCGTGGTGACCTGCAAAAGAGGAACATTACTGTTGAGCACAATGTTCATACCTTATTAAATGTGGGGCCACGCAGAATCAGCACATGATAAGTGGGTTAACACTTATGACAATTAAACAATAATTAAGTACATACATTTTATATTTTCAGCAAACAGATCACCGTTGCACTCACAATTCACAACCACATTGATTTAAATCATTAAGACACAATGCCAGAGTTTGTTTTGGTGTCTTAAAGCTGGGAATCGAGTGGAGGCATTTTACAACTGCTATAAAATGTCTCCACTAGTGGGCAGGAGTGGCTCAATCTTGCATGATTCCCACAGTTCTGAGTGCAGGTCTTTATGAGAGTGCAGTATGTGGCACCTATCAGCAGCAGCGAATTCCTCATGAAGTTGAAGCGGTTTCTCTCTTTCAGAGCTGCACTGAACTTCACTGAGGTACTGGGAGTGATCACACACTCCTGCTCATCTTCCATGCTTGACTCCTGGTTACTGGGGCCCTCCAGCATGGGAAACGTCCTGCCACGAGGCTGAAATACACACATGCACACACACACTTGGTCATGAGCTTGCAAGCGTTAGAACAGCATTCCATCCTTTCTCAAACAGTCCTAGGGCCTTTTCAGAAAAATCTCAAAATCTGTAGAAAACAACAACAACAAAAAACATTCTACTGCAACACTGTAAATATTAGCAGATGTGGGATACTCCTACTTTATTTCCAACTTCAGGCAATCTATTGCCTAAAAATTGAAAATGACATTAAGAAAAATTAAGAATCATTAAGAAAAAAAAAAAATCTAGTTTCAAATACAGGTTGTTATAAACTGACTCTTTGTATTCATGTTGGCTTCATATGGTTTGAACACCTTTAATGCCAATATCAAAGATAATTTTATTAAAATTAAATTTGCGCTTTTAGCAGACGCTTTTATCCAAAGCGACTTACAGTGCATTCAGACTAACAGTGTATTATTTTAAGGTAAAAAGCATAAAAACATAATGAACCGTTATTTTATATATAAAAAAAGGTTTCTGAATAGTTTGTATAAAGAATTTAATTATTTTTAATCAGAACTTTACAGCCAAAAATACATTTACGAATGAATTTTAATAAACAAAATAAAAAAAACATACTCGTAGAAGAGATTGAATTCAAGTCACTGAATGTGTGAACTGCAATTTAATACTGTTAAAAACCACATGACCACTTATCTTCTTACAGGATATAATCAGGTCCTGTTGACGCATCTTTATACATCTTTACAGTTCTAGGTTTTGGTATATAGGATGTGCCAGCCATCTTGGTAGATGGTAAAGGTGAATCTGGCTAAGTGTGAGTTTGTCAAAGCCACAGTAACTTATTTGGGGAAGGTGATTGAGCAGGGCTAGGTGCATTCGATATGTGCAAAGGTTGAAGCCATGGATAACTTTCCACCTCGGACTACACTTTCCACTAGATCTTAATTCAGCTCATATTTTCTTCTCATCGAGTGACCTGACCTTACCTGAGGTACCGGCCATGGTGCTTATATCCCAAACCTTGAAGTTATGAGTGTGACTTCAGAACATACCACAGTTAATCTAACCACATAGTTCCATAAAAGTATAAAGAAACATATTTTAAGGTTTTTAACATCACTCACCACAACAGTAACGGCATCATGCACCAGGGAGGGAGACGCATACAGGCCAGAGGAGTGTTTCCCAACATATAATGTGGACCTGTCAGAACACCAGCAACAAATGGCAAATTATTTCATATTTTGTTTTCTAAAGACACATACTTTGACACTAATCATCTGGCCAAGGAACTGCTAAGTTTTATACAATGGCTAATCTTTATTCATCCAGGCAATAACACTAGATCTATAGTAATGTGTGGAGTTTGATCTTACCCCAGTTACTGAAACATACAAAATGCTCTGCTCTAAACAGTTCTACAGAGAGTTTCTGCTCAAAGCTAGGGTTGGCTACATACTATTTTTGTTGTTGTTGTTGTTGTTGTTGTCTAGTATAAATACTGATATACTGCAACCTTGATATTCTAATGCCAATTCAATACCAGTAGCTTCACATTTCTTTTAAAGTAATCAGATTGTTTTACCCATAGAGATCATTTTTAATTGCAGGACTGTACACACAATTTTTGCTATTGCAAACTGAGGAATGAGTCAGAATTATTTTATGTAGGAGAATAACGTATGCTGCACATAGAGCTGATCTTGAATTAAACTTGGAAAATTAACAAGTCACAGTAAACATCGCTCTATAATGAAAAGTTGAGAGAACAAAGGAAAAAGACAGTTTCCAGTTTACAGCAGGGTTTTAATATTCTGTTAATTGTGTGTCTGAATGATGTATTCCGTGCAGTCAGACCTGAGTATCGGTATCTCATCTGCAACTCTACTCAAAGCATTTAAGTGTTGAATTTACACAAACTACACATCTTTGAATTTCTAGAATCAGTTCTTTCCCACACTTCATGAACAGAGACAGGATGTGGCTTAGATATTGGAGATGCAACAAGCAGGTTACATCTCCAGTATCTAAGCCACATCCTTTCTGTGTTTAACTCCTAAAGGATGACCTCCTTAAATGCTCTGGTCTTCAATAGAGAGTGTTGCTCAGCTCATCTCTACAGAATCCCCCACAGCTGCTCAAGAATGTTAAGATTGGGTGAAATACAAGTCCACTGAAAGATTATCACATCGGAAGAATGCATATCATCATTGTAATGTTGAAAAAATGGCCAACAACAGAAGAGGGTAGCATCTTCTGCTTCAAGTTTTTGTATCTCTTGAGACTAGAGCTTGGATTACCAGAGGTCTATATTTTGTAAATATGGGCCATGGAAAAGAGTTTATTGTACTTTGGCTATGTTTTCACACTTAAAACAAATATTTGGCATTCCTTTTGTACCATTGTCCTCTTTTGTGCTAAGAAATAGGTCTCCTGGCAGTTCTCTCCCAAGTGGTTCCATTGTTGTCAGTATTAAGTCTGAGTATGTTTCAATAGGCTATATAACACTTTCAATTGTCAGGAAATTACTTCTCTTTAAAGGTGTTGGTTTAACATACATACCTGTTGATCAAAAATTGCCTTAAACTTTTTTACGCTACTTTCAGGAGGGTGTACTCACTTTTGCAACACAACATTTGATCACTTTGATATATTGATATATATTTTGATATATAATTTGGACATTCTTCTTTGCTAACTGATCAAGCAGTCTTATTGGAACATTATATCTCCAAAGAACCCTAAGTTGTCTTCTAAGTAAAGAGTAATTGCTGAATTTATTAAGTTTTAGAGGGGGTGTACTGATTAATGCTGTGCACTGTATGTACACAGGGTACAAAATCAGAGCTGTAAAAAGTCGTTTCACCATGTAAACATAAAAGAAACTCAAGAGGTGGCATTCCAGCAAGAAACTGGATAGCATGGACGCTGGAAGTGACACGATTATCAACACTGTTATTAAGAATAATACTTTTTTTAAGGAAATTCACTCCCACTGGCAAACACACACACACACACACACTGCTTTGTCTTGTTAGAAGGGCTCCTTACATCAGTTTATCTTTGGTTTTCTTCTCCCGAGGAAATGGATATTTCCACTGTGTAATGCGGCCCACCTCTCCTGACATGAAAGTGAGATAACGCAACGTTTCAACAGCAACATTGGTGTGCGGGACTTTGCACAGTCCCTCGCGCTGCCAGATGTAGATCGCCACCACAGGGGAGTTGTAGTTCTGAACCCACTGCACGTCTCCAGACTCACTGTCCACGGTCACCACCAGGCCATCACCGTTGGACACAAAGTGGGCCATATCTGTTAAACGCGGGAAACAATGTTATGTGCAACGAAAGAGGATTAAAGGGTTTACAAATTGATAAAGATCAATGCAGCTGATGCCTCACTGTGTTTGGTGTCGTCGTCTGGAAGGGTGAAAGCGTAGTCAGAATAAGTAGCGTTCCAGCGCAGCTCTCTGCTCTTGGTGTCATACATAGTGATTGTGTATTCTGAGGGACAACACATTCAACAGATCAGCAAAGTGTAATACTCATACTTCATACTAAGATCAGCAAAGGATATCTTTGATACTCAGATCATATGGGAGTTGTTTGGAGTCTTTGCATTAGACGTCTATCGACTCCAGCAGATGTGCGTCAGTATACAGTTTATCACGTGCACAATATTGTTACTGTGAGCCGTTAATAATTCTAGGCTACATATTAGCACAAGTTTTTACATTTCTCTAAACTCACAGAAAAATATATCTTATAATGAATGTGCATTTCAGAGTTTAATATATAATGAATAATAATAATCCCCAGTGTGTTACAGATGCGATCTCTTGTTACAGGTTGTTGCCTGAGCATGTGAGACTAAGGAAACAAATGCACAAGTTGGTGCCTAGTTCAACTTTCAGCATTTTTATGCATAAATGTGTGTCGCTTAGCAATAGCGTTTATTTTTGTTTTTGTGCTCATGCAATTGTGATATATTATGTACATATTAATATTTGGAAAATTAGTATGAAAATGAAAATTATCCAACTTTATTTAAAGATTCCTCCCTAATCATAACAGTCTTCATTTATATTTTTACCAATAAACATTCTGTCACATTAATCAATATTTAGCATATTCAGCAGTCTATAAATCATAATTTATTTGTGGAATGATTTAAATGTTCAACAATAAGATTTGTTTATGTTTCAGTGCTTTTCAATACCGTGATAATACAGAATATACTGAAAAAAAGTTTGAGCAATTATCATGATTTGTCAAATAAATAAAAATAAATGATAACGTCACATGCCTACTCTCTGGTAACAGTATTACAGCATTCAGAATTTGGATAAGTGCTACTGCTCCTAAAGGGATCTCTGGTTGCTCATATAGACACAAACAGAGATGGTGTCATCTAAAGTCAGGTCTTGGCCCTTACCAGTGCGGCCGAGGTAGAGCAGAGATGAAGATGGACATAACATCTCAGCATAGGAACAGGTCAGTGTCTGCTGCTTCTCACCAGTCAGCAGATCCACAACATACCACACGTCGTGCTTCTTACCTACAAACAAACAAACAAACAAACAAAACCTTCATGTACTCAAGCACAGGCCAGCATACAATTATGAATGTGCAATTCGCATTCAATTCGAACTTTAATTCAGAATCAGCTTTTTGAGCAGCATCTGCGATTCTGCTACAGAAAATAATTCTGACTCATTCCTCAGTTTGCAAAAACAACAATTGTGTGTACACAGCTGCACTTTAAAGGCAAGAGTTGTTTAAAAGAAATGTGAAGCTTGTATGTTCGTTAAAGCATTCATAGCACTTTGCATGTTTTTTGTATAACACAAATCTCATGTTTACATATACAATACCTGTAATAATTTATATGTCAATGCTTATCTTTTGTGGTAATCCACAGCATATCACAGAGGCTGTACATAATACATAAAGAATTGAGCTGATTAGCTGAAGAGGAAAGGGTTGAAAAAAAAATAGAGGGTTGGCCACATCATTTTTCTATTTGGATAACTTTGCGCCAATGAACTGTACACAATAATGGCAAAAAATAGATAAAAAAATAGAACACTTATAAACAATAATTATTTCATAAGATGTAAAGACAGAGCATTTACATAATCAGTGCAGGGGTTTTCCCAAGTGCTTCTTGTTTTCCCATTTCAATTATCATTTTAAAGACCAAAAGTTCACAGAAAGCTGATGCAGCATGCGTGAATGTGCTCGCCAGGACGTGTAAAAACACATCAACACTTCAGTTCAAACACACCACATGTTTACGCTTGGAAACAAGTGTGGCTTTGAGTGAAACAAGGTTACTTCCTGTGGGTTGAACTGTGATATTCAACATATGAGATGCAGTGCAGAGAGGAACTTAAAAACTGATGTTTAAACAGTTGACAAGCCTCATTTAAAGAGATTAAGTAACAGGATTTTTCATTGTTTAACTTCCAGGCCTGTCTGCAGACTGATTTAATCAATGTTTGACCTTCCACCTTTGGGTGTCATTATAGAGGTAGCTGTGCCTTTTCATTTGCACCTTTAAGAGTTTAGAAAGGGTGGTACAGACAGACATGTTTTTATGTGTTTGCGGTGAGATCATGAAACAATCCCACAGCACCCACCCAATCACCAACATATGCATGCACCGGGAGACCACCAGTTCCTCAAGCATCAACCTCTGCTGATAGTCTAATCATGTTTTTCATTCATGGTTATGGTACTGTTCAAATCTCTACCTTAACTACAAGCCATAGTAATATTGATGCTTGGTTGATCAGAACTTGAGAATGAGGTTCAGATTACTAATTACCAAATAATGAATGAGAATGCGTCTCTCACCCGTGTATAAGATGCCATCAGAACTGCGACAGGGAGAAGCCTGGACCAGCTCAGGAATGGTGAACGGCAGTTTCTGCAACAACCCCAAACATTAAATATAATATTTGTGACCCCATCCAAAATTACACAACGTTTCACTTCAAAGTGATATTTCTCTTTTCTTAATCTATCGCTAATAAGAATATCACCCTTAGTTTCCAGAGAATGAGGAAGTCCTTCATGCAAAATTAAAAAAAGATCCCTCACCGTCAAACCCTCATTATTTTTCCCTCCGAGAGAGTACAAACTGCCATCATTTGGGTCTGGGAGAAATGCAGGCCTGTAAAAATAAGAATAACATTTGTTCAGGATTGTCTTGTATGACTGATGTTGTACCTGTATTTTCTTGAAGTACCCCCCCCCCCCCACAGAGAAAAAAAAAACAGTTAATATTTTTATGACAAAATTGGTCACTGTGTGTACTCCAAATAAGCAAACAAAACGTTTTTTTTTCTTTTTAACTGTCCTGCTGGGTGTTTTTTTATCTGTGGCTTTAGGAAGAATCGTGCTAGCTCAGCATCTTGCACAGTTCCTGTTGTTTCACTTTTCATGCACAAATGTTCAAGTATAAATAAAAGAAGGCTTACTCTGACACATGCGTTGGGACTTGCAAAACAGGATCTACATTGGAAATGAAAACCATGTCAGTTAACAGTAATAAACTTTGTCACAGGCAAATGAAGGGATAAGCAAACATGAAGACAATACAAATCAAACAAAGTCTTGGGTGTAAAACTCAGATGTAAACTTAATGGAGATTAATATCTTTGCGTAAATGAATCCAATGGTTCTTACTACTTCCAGTATCTGCTCTATTAGACCTAGATCATTAAACCTATGAAATAACAAACAGAAGTATGAGAGTTAGGCCTGATCACCTGTGTGAACAGTTCTGCTGCCGGGAGGCATGAGGACTGCAATCTTTGTAAAACCCTAAGACAATGTTACAGGGAGACAGAAAGGACAGCCATGTGTCCCCAAAAACTAATGCCTTGGTGGAAAAGTGGAGCAACATCTCACAAAATGAACTGGCAGATCTGGTGAGGTCCATTTGGATGACATGCTCTAGTAAACCAAATATGAACTGCGACTTTAACCAATAAAAGCCAAGAAATTCAGATTTACCATCTATGACAACACACTAAAAGACTGTCAGACTGCACAACACAAGTCGCTGTGGGAGTGTAGTGCAACAGCCTCTAACGTCTCCCTCAGTCCTGTAGCTCCTGCGTGTATGACTGGCTCAGCCTGTACATCAGGTTTCTAAGAGACACAGCAGGTGAGTGAAATGCAACTTGCTGTGATCGTGTGAATATTGAAAAGTAAAGCTAATGTGTGGCCAGTGCGACAACAATGGAAGATTCCATTCAATGCATGTTAATACAGCAGACGTGAAGGGTGCATTAAAATGTATTAAATGGATCCATCACTCATTCATGTTATGTTCTGGGAGAAAGCTCGAGAGAAATGGAGACATGCCTGACCTTGATGACGCACTGTTTGCATGTCAATAGGTTAATGCTTTCAATATTACCCACAACAGATATGACAGATGTTATGATGAATAACACATCGAAATGAGAACCCAAATGTTTTTTTTTGTTTTGTTAAATGTACATGAATGGGAACGTGAATTTCTAAATACCCTCTTACATTCACAAGTTCGTTTCACATGTTTCTGTGGCATGACAGAATACTTTTTTAGTTACCAATAAATTTCCTAGCTGCATAACGCAAACCCATGTCTCTCTAGTAAAGTTTTTTGATCAATGAGAATTGTAATCGTATCAATAAATAAATAAATAACCCTCAAACCAGAACATCTATATTTATATTTTAATACTTTTCAAGTCACACAAATCCTGGGTTTAATAATTTTTTCTTTCTTGTAATTATTTCAAACAAAACAATGCTAGACACTTTTTAGATTTTGAATTTGAACGTCTCTTTACCTGTCCTGGTACTACCAGTAATGTTCAAGTGTCTGCTTCCAAAAGAGACCAGTTTTCTGGTCTAGACCAAATGTTTATTATTCGTACCTTCTTTTAAGGTCCATTTGATTGTTCCAGATCTCTTGCTGACCGCGTGAAAGTTTCCGTCAAGTGTGGACACAAAGAGCAGACTCTCTGGTACAGACACCGTACTGCTGCCGCAAAAGCCCTGCAAACACACAGCTTTACTGAGGAGATGCTCTCTATACAAAACAAAACAAAACAAAACAAAACAAAACAAAACAAAACAAAACAAAACAAAACAAAACAAAACCACCTTAATATGTCCTGCATTATCTGTGCGCAAATATTTTGTGCGACCCTCTTGTTCAATATTCTTGGGGTCGAGAATAGCGTTTGTAAGCAAAGAAAACAAAAATAATGACTTTATTTTCTTCATCAAACCTGAAACTCATCGATCTGTTTGTGCCAGACTGGGAAGAAAGGTAGCCACTTTAATAATTAAATAAGGGATTTATGATCCACCAAGCATGAGAGCAAGTTCAAGTACACCCCGAAAACATAATCAAGACTTTGTAAAAAAAAAAAAGAAAAGGTTATAATAGGACCCCTCTAAGACACAGTCTTAAGTCTTAACAGAGTGGCTATGTTCATGCAACTGGCCCCAGGTCTGAAAGCTAAACCTGAACTACAGACAGACTGCTGTTCAGTCTCGGTTCATTTCTCAAAGAAACCCAACCCTGCTCACCTAGAGAAACTAGTCTGCCTCCAGTTTGGGTGAATGTTCATTCAATAAAGAGACTTAAAAAAAAATCAATAAATAACATACACAATACATATTCCACTGGATCACATGCTGAAGTGATAATGTTTTGTTTTTGCAGGTTTAGCCATTTCAATCTGACGGTTAGCGTCACTGAGTGAATGCAAACATTACACACCTGGACCCGATCACCATCGAAACGCAGCAGCATGCTCTTAGTTTCAGGAGAGAACAGAAAACATCCCGAACATCTGCTGCAACCTCAGCCAGCACCACTCGCATATCAACACACCGCACATGTTTTAGGGGCTTAAGAGATTATTTTAGGGAATATGTGATGCTCCAAATGAACACAGATTCCTATAAAACAAACTGAACAGAGACCACAGAGATCCCAGGAGGTGAATGGAGTATAATTTCCTTAAATCTGCAGGGTCATTCACATTTGTGTGATGCCATTAGGGTCACTAAAATAACGTATTTTAAGCATTTTACTGTTCATCAAATAAATGAAGTAGCTGTTATAAAGCTTAAAAAAAATGAGGTATTCATTGCATCACCCAGTTGCACAATAATACAACTCTAGTGCAGTACAAAACATTTCCGGCAAAGATCGGGAGTATTAAGTTCAGCTCCACTCATGACATTTGTCCACAGATGTATAAACTAATGCCTGATGCTGGAGGCTTCATAAAACATGTGATTACATGTGAAACGTGTGTCCATCTATCTCACACTTACACATCCTCATTCTCCTACTGCACCTCAGAAAAGGGAAATACGAGAAGCTATTTTAATGGTCAACTACGATATGTGCAGTCATTCAAGACTACTAGTATGCTGGCTAGTATGCCGTGATTAAAACTTTAAGGAAGGTACAGTAAGGCCAAGAGCACAGTCGCTCTGCTGCATTTCGCACACAACTGTGACTATATTCACACACAAAAGCACGAGATGTTTATTCACTGAGCCATAGATGTTCATGAGACGTAAACTTCTCTTAACGTAAAGAACCTAATCATGCATCAATAAAGAAGCTGTAAAATCCACATCAATAAAAACCCAATTAACCCACACGATAAACCCAAAGTGCCAGTAATGCTGTCCATTTCAAGACTCTCTGATGAGAAGCCAAGTCGTGTAGAAAAGAAACACAAATCTAACAAATGCACCTTCAAACCTTTTGGTATGATAGGTCAACTAAACAGCCTATTTATGGACACTAGGGCTACAACAACTAAGAGACAACAAACAACAACAAAATTAATTGACATTGACAACATGTCATTACTGATTATTCGGTAGTACTGTGTTTTAGTACACAGTAATACTGTATGATTTTAATGCGTTAGATGTTACAGAATATTCTAACAAGACAATCTTTCACTCTAGAGAGCAGAGAGATAAAAAACATTCACATACTTAATATTGATTTTGTGTTCAGCGTCATTATGTCAATAACACAGTGTGTCCCCACTATGGCTCTCAGAACACACAAACACTGCTCATACACCTGTGATAAGAGATGAACATAGACCTCTCCCCGAGTCTAGCAATTAGCAGCCATGTGCTCTACACCAGAAGTCTACTGCGGTCATGAGTCACACACTTCCTGAGTCCAAACAGATATAAAAGGAGTACTAAGGTGCATAAATAAGAGAATAACAGACTTTATTAGATGTCATATTGAATTCAAAGTGGGTGAAAACAAGGCTGTGAGAGTCTTTACAATGGCATGAACTATATGAAGGTCATTTTCACAACTCACAGCTTTCAAACCTGTTTTAATGGCGCTTGGGTGTACTCAAAGTGGTTTTGCAAATATGTTTTCGTCAGCTGAACAGACATGCTGTTAAACAACAGTGCAGTCCAAACATGTTTTACTTCTATCCCTTACAGCCTCATTTTTGTTTACGGTCATAAATGTAATGTAGCATATACTGACTAAAATCTATACAGAGGAAAATGTGTTAAGAAAAATGTTTCTCACGAATGGGATATGTGAGTAGATATGACTTTGAACTGATGAGTGTATATAATGTGTGTGTGTAATGTATAAAATGACATATTTATACTTGATCGGTACAACTTCATGAATCGACCCTGCTTGGGATTGAGCATTCCCAATTTTAATTTACCAGCCCAGGTGTTTATGAACTACTCTGGAGCATCTCGCTGATGTCTGTGGGTCCTAGTCAAAGTTATCAGATTGAGGTGAAGCATCACTACTCTCGGCCCGTAATGACTAAACCTGTGTTAATTCTAGTGTGATATTTAGTTAAAAAGTATGTTCTGGAAAGGATGTGTCTTTAAAGGATTATACTGGCAACACGAGGGGTCCCCAAACTTGGTCCTGGAGGGCCAGTGTCCTGCAGAGTTAATTATCACCCCTGCCTGGACATTTTAAGCATACCTACAGTAGTAACCTTGATTAGCTTGTTCAGGTGTGTTTGATTAGGGTTGGACCTAAACTCTGCAGGACACCGGCCCTCCAGGACCCAGTTTGGGGACCCCTGGATTGACAAAGATACTCTGGTTAATTGCTAAAAAATAAATACTACAGCAGAGTGCTGAAAAATATGGCAAAACTTAGGATAGGACAGCATACAACATAGGATAGGTCATCTAACCCATGTCTAACAGGTCAATCGATAACTTCAAGATAACCCTTGACACTATTTATCATAGACATGCACAGATCAGAGCTTCAGCATCATATACATCACAGCTGGTTTCTGTAGGCCATATTTTGCTTTCTGTGCATATCTAAAAATTGTCCATACACTCAAATCAGATTATATAGCAGGCCAACACAGTTCAAACTGGACTAATAATAAAAATATGATACAGGGCCACAGGTCAAAGTGATCAAAGATCAGGAGGACAGTAATCGATCGGCAGTGTTTAGACTCATCATCAGGCTCCTCTGACTCTAGTATAATTGTGTTAACTTGCGTTATAATGACCAGTTATCCGGAGAAGTGTAATGGATCAGTGACTCACCATCAGGCTGCAGTGACCCCAGCATATGATCGCAGTTATAATCCACACCAGAGCCCTGCTGCACACTCCCCACGCCATCATACACACATAAGCACGCGGACTTGTGAATACACAGCAGATATGACTCTTTAACTGTATTTTACGGTCTCATTGTACTGTGTACTACTGAACAGAACTCAATGCGTTATCAGCTCTCTTCTGCTACTGCAGTGCGCATGCGCACAACCCCCGTGGAGGCGGGGCTATGAGACGACGATACCTTCTTTTTCTCTTTTAATGTCTATGCTTGGAACGGATACGTGAAGCCATTAATTATTTATTTGGTTGAATTTAGTCAATTAAACAAGTAGTAGTAGTATTAAATATATAAGCACAATTCTTACTTGCATATGAAGCTGTCGATATAGCATTTTACACTTTTTGGCAGATTGTTAGAGATTAATAAAATCAGCTTTAAAATATTTTAAAAAATTATAGTTCTCAACTATTTTATTGATTAATATATATATATATATATATATATATATATATATATATATATATATATATATATATATATATATATATATATATATATATATATATATATACAGTACAGACCAAAAGTTTGATATGACGTATTTTCAGTTGTTTCACACTTTTTTGTTATGTATATAATTCCATATATAATTGCACATGTGTTAATTCATAGTTTTGATGCCTTCAGTGTGAATCTACAATTTCATAGTCATGAAAATAAAGAAAACTCTTTGAATGAGAAGGTGTGTCCGATTGGTCTGTACTGTATATATATATATATATATATATATATATATATATATATATATATATATATATATATATATATATATATATATATATATATATATATATATAAGCATCTCAGTATACATTTTCTTTAATGCTTCCAGTTATTTTGCTGTACAAAAAAGCCTGTTGTGGTGCTTAATTTATTATCATAATCATAAATAGACTGGTTTGTAGCACAAATAGATTTTGCACTTTTTTTCTTCTAGTTATTTGCCTATGGATGCCACTGAATCAGAAACATAACTCTTTCAAAGAAAATAGCTTCCACATTGAAGGTGGATACTCCTATGCTTTAAAACAAGGACAATTCAAGGAATCATATCTGTTACAGCAGTGTGGGGTGGGATGGGGACAATCAGAAAACCCTGTGAGGGCCCCCACTAAGGTCCTCTATGGTACAGCAGCACATCCTATTGTACACAGTCTACTGTTGTACATCATAACAGCTGTTATGCCTACCTGCATGTTTTGTAGGTATATGTAGTATTCCACTTATCCACAATTTTTTAATTGTTTTCTCTAATTACTGTAATTTGAAACCACATTTTGTTTTTCTCTATTGCTCTGCACTGAGATATATGAAAATCTGTATCAATAATATGAACATCATGATAATATTCATGTTGATACCAGATCATAGTGGGTCAAAGGGCAATGAAAAGGTTGATGGATTAGCAAAACAGACATTGGGAAACTAGGAGATCATGAATATGTAATTTAGTGAATATGAAGCAAAAGCATTAAAGCAGTGGTCTCCAACATGGTGCCCGCCGGCACCTGGTAGCCCGCGTGGAGTCTCTGAGTCGCCCGCCGAGCACGTTCTATAAATAGCCTGAATTGTAATCTTTCTTTTTTTTATGATAATGTTATAAAATGAGAAAATAACTATTGGTGACATTTCATATACCATTAAAACATAATAAAATAATTCAATAATTTAAAATATTTAGAATCTGCACGTCTCTCTCTCTCTCTCTCTCTCGCTCGCTCTTCGTCTCGCGCGCGCGCACCTCTCTGTCTCTCTGTTGTCTCTCTCTCTCTCTCGTTCGCTCGCTCTGCGTCTCGTGCGCGCACCTCTCTTGTTCTCTCTGCGTATCGCGCGGCAGAGGAGCAGCGTTTTAATTTAGTTAAACACAGATATTATGTTGCTTTTCTAATTTTACATGCAAGTATGTAAAGTATATCATTCCGTCACTATTTCATATTTATGCCGTTGTTCTTTCTCCCTTTCCCCCCGTGATTTTGTCTATATCGCGACGACCCCACATTTTTTAGGACAAAAACGCCTATTTTTAGGACAAAAAAACTTGTCTTATATTCGGGTATATACGGTAATTATATATTCAATAGTCAGAATATTTAACAATATTACTGTTTGTTGTTGTATTTTTCAAAACTTGAAACTGTGTGTGTGTGTGTGTGTGCGCGTGTGTGTGCCTATATCAAACAAGTAGCCCTCAAGACTATTTTATCCCTTCAGGGAGCCCTCACTCACAAAAAGGTTGGAGACCCCTGCATTAAAGCATATACCACTAAGGAGTGGCAACATAAATAGGATTAGGAAATTCAGGAAGTCAACTTTATGAAATACAATGAGAAGTATGAGTAGTGAGAATAAAGAAGCACCAAAGAGGAAAATATTCTACAAGATTAAGGGTTGGGCATAATATCCCGAATAAAACCTTAAAAATAATAAATAAACATCCAACAGGATTACATGAGCACTGTGGAATGGAGGAATCACTAGAACATTTATTTGTGTTTGTCAAAAGTATAATAATGAACGAGAAACCATGAAGAATCAACATAGAAAGATGAGAATCGATAACCTAAAAATTAAAAATATATTAATTTATGGATTGGAGAATTTATTTTTGTATCTTAAGAGGGATTTTTTTTAAATGATTTAAATTAATGTTTTCTCTCTCTGTGTGTGTGGCAATCCCTGGTCCATACTCCAATACAGTAGGTGGCAATAATGCACCTTAATATTGATGCTACCAGCCGTTACACCGAAGAAGAAGAAGAATTAGAAGAAGAAGAAGAAGAAGAAGAAGAAGAAGAAGAAGAAGAAGAAGAAGAAGATTAGTCTGAAGCGCAGTTCATTTCGCAGGCCGGAGAGACTGGAGCGAATTTGCAAAGACGCAGTTTAGATTGAATTATTATGATTATTTTATTATTTGTTCCACTTTTCCTTCAGCAGTTAAGAGAACTCGTCTGAATGATAAGCACAGGAGTGATAAAATTGAAGAAGCTCTTTTATCGTTGATTCAGAAACTTGTTGTCGGTAAGTGTATCCGCTGATAAAGAGTGTATTTAATATTAAAGTTGACATGGGATTGGATTTGTTTAAAACAGTTGCAACATTGTTTTAAGTCGATCATTTGTATATTTAATTTGTTAGGCTGTATTTAGAAATGTGAGCACGTGGTGTTCATGAGCACGTGGTTGCGGCATTGCTCCAGTTCACCGTGAAATTACAAGAAAGAGTGTTTAATAAAGAAAAATGTTTAAAAATATTAATGTTTGCTAAAATTATAATACATCAGTTCTTTTGTTTTTGTCTCTCTTTTAGTGTTATTTACTGTTACCGTGGACTTCGTGACCAGTGATTCAAGGTAAGACCAGGCCTAACTTCACTACATCAAACACTTTCAGTGTATGTGGTCTGAAATGATGTTTACTGCGTTAGACTGCTGAACATCTCTGATGTCAAATCAAATTACTGACCAGACTGCTGAATTTCAACTGCAGTCTGTTTGATCTTAAAGCTGGAATTAATGTTTACTTTGGCATTTTCTTTTGCAACAGGGAGAGAAAGTGAATTGGAATCGGCCGAGGTTTGTTGGTTCATCACTATGTTCATTGTAATGGCTGTGGTTATTGCAAATGTATAACTTGTACTGTATTGTAACTTTTAATGTGGATGTAGCAAAATTGCACAAAACTGTTTGTTTCTATACACAATAAACAAAATACATGTCTTTGCTTCTGTGTGTCTTGTATTGCAGTCTTTTTATTTTATAAATATGTAAGCACTGTATTTGAACCTGTTAAGCCCCTTCATGGCTCAATGGGTCAAGCAACAGTGCAAGAGTAAAAGCTTGTTATAACTGGAGCTTCTTGGATTTCCCCCCCAAGTTGCTCTTTTAAAAGCAGTCGACAACTTGTATATATATGCATTTTCTCTTTCATTGTACTACTGTATAAAGGGGTGTTGAACAGGGGTGCGTTTCCCAAAACCATAGTTGCTAACTAAGTAACTTTGTTGGTTGCAATGCAATTTCTCATTGCCAACCAACTAAGTTGCTAATAGGTTAGCAACTATGGATTTGGGAAATGCACCCCAGGGCGATAGTGGATCTGAGTAAGAAGGCCCACAAGGGTGTATTTCATTTGTTGCAGTGTTGTATATGATCACGGTCTTTGAACCAGTGAAGCCCCTTCATGTCTCAATGGGTCAAGCAAGGGCTTGTTATAACTGGAGCCCTTTACAGTTGCTCGTTCAAAACCAGTCAACAATCTCAATGAATCTAAAGCACCAACAGCTCTGAAACAATGCCTCTGGAATTATTTTTGCAAAAGCAATGTATCAATTTTCCACGCACAGTCATGTTGTCAATATGGCAGAACACAATATTCAAATGAAATATTGCACAAAGGAAATATCAACTGGCAAAGCGCACACAAAACATCAGTTGTGTGAATGGAAATATCGTAGCATAAACAGTGATACCAAAACACATTGAAATCAAAATGCGTGTAGTATTGATACTTCGACTTCAGTCCAAAATGACCTCCATAAGTAAGCCATAAGGAAAAGCCATAATTCATGTTCACTTAAACCTTAACAGTGGCTAAGAAACAGAACGTGATGTTGGATACAAAACACATTTTCAGACCTATCAATAGTAATAAGTATCTGATTATGGAAACTTACATTTTGTATGGCAAAGTTCACTTGCCGCTTTTAACCAACAGAAACTACATGAGTTATTTACATGATTTAAAACACCATTGGCCTACAAGCACAGTAATAAAAAAAAAAAAAAAAAAGTTTACCTGACTTCGACACAGCTAGCAATACTTGACAAACTATGCCAAACAAGGTAAACAAAAATGTCAACTGTTTGTACATTCAACAATCTTCTTCATATCTGCGTTGGAAATAGAATAGCACTTTTGTTGAGCCTTGATCTGACATGCAGTGTGAGGCGTAGCCCAGTGGTTCTCAACCGATTTTGCTTCAGGCCCCAGATTCTAGATTGGACATACCAACACACTCCAAGATGTATTCTCATTCAAAAGTAAAAAAAAAAAAAAAAAAACTTCAAATCAAACACAATTAAATATTAAAATACATGAATATTACCATTAACTGCCCAACAATATACAAAGTTATTTACAAGACAATCTGAATAAGAAACATTGTGGCCAGCACAAATAAATAATATATATATATAATGTAGTCGGGTTGTATTTTATACACTTTGTGCAGTTTCATTAATGGGTTTTAAAGGCGAGGGCAGGCCATACATTTAGTCCATTAGCACCTGTCTGTTATTTAGTCTGTTCAATCTTCAGTTCAAAAAGTTATGGATCATACTCTTTATTTAGCAACTTAAATTATGAAAAACACAATGGCTTAAAATTCACATTTGAGTGTAATTTATGTACAAATGTGTAAGCCTCTTGCATCATGTTCACCACATATCTTAAATTACTTCATAAACATTCATAACTCTTCATAAACATAAAAAACTATTCCTTCAGGTTGCTCCACAAATAGACAGATCTGTTTGAGTTCTGTGACATGAATTTGTACCAAAATATACCAGGATTGATTTGATGACATTCAAACTTTAGAAAGATATGAAAAGTATTTTCCCTCTCTCTTTTTTTTTTTTTTTTTAAAAAGGCCTGTTTCTTTCTGGCCTAACCTTGTACCTTTATCCCTGCAGTTGTCTGAGAACAGACTGCAACTCAACATTTGAGAACCACTGATCTATGGCTATTGCAGAGTGGTGATGATTGGAGAGATCTCGCTTAGAAAGCTCTTGAAGCCTATCCTCTTAAATAGTCTGCTTGAGTAGGGATGGCTTAGGGATGAGGTTATTTGGCTGAAGTCCCTCTTGAGCACAGTGAAATTGATCTAATTGCATAATCAGATGCCACACATAGGCCTCAGGCAGCAGTGAATGGAAGAGGATAATGGTGGTAATAGTAGGTCTGTTGTATCTAATATGTTATTTGCTGCTTGAAGCATATGAAAATCATGAGAAAATCATAAATAGGCAAATCTTGGAAATGCCCCCGTTTGGCTTCGAGTTTGTTAAAATGACCAGATTCATCCATTACTGGTGTTGATAGCGTGTTCTATACATCCCAAGTATGCACAGCCCCAAATGCTTTAACCTTCCAGGTGGTTTGCAGGCACTCTGTCATACCAAAAGTCCAGTGAAATCCCTCAGGTTGTAATTCCTATCTGCCAAGTTTAGGTTCTTTCATGCAACACAAGGACATTTGGCAAGTCAGCGTGCATCAAACAGAGGTAGTGTATACACTTTACCTAGTCACATACAAGTCTTCTACTGCTTCTTCACGAGTTGTTCATCATCACCTCTATGCATTTTAGTTACGTCACAAAACCCTTTTTATCCTGTTTGAGAGCCAACAGCATTTTTATTCATACTATCCCGAACAAATCAAAAGCAAGCAAGCAAGATTGTCCTTTCTTTTAGTTATTGATGAGTTCAGATTTTTCACAGCTCTGTTCAATGGGCAATATGGCACCTGTAATTTTCAGCTCAGGTACAGTCCTGCCCTCATGGGACTGAAGTGTTTTCATTTTTTGTTTGATACAGTAACTGATCTTCACATGTCCTCAAGGGACTCTTCAGGGTCCAAAGATTCTTCATTCTTCAAGGCATTGGCATTGGAACGCGTGTCCATGGCAGAGTGCATGATAGGCAGCCAGACGTCATCCATGTTTGGCATTACAAATATTTTCTGTGTAAGGTAGGAAGCATTAAAGAGTCAAGGAGAGGAAGTAGGAAGACAAAAATAAAATCCTTGGCTAGTAACAGCAAACAAATTTAAAGGTGCTGTAACACTTCATTTTACAGTGTCCTTGTTACGTGTTACTTCTACCTTACTAGTAATAACAGGACTGTAAAAAGAACACCGTAAAAATAGTGTAATCAAAAGTGCTTGCATGATTGTTATTCAACTAATACATTCAGAGATCTCATCCTTATATACTTATACACACAATGTTTGGCTCCAAACTGGTAATGATGGATTTGCATCTTTTTAATTACAGAGAGAAATCCACTAAAGTAGTGAATCTCAGTTATTGCCTTCAAGGTCATTTTTTTTTCTGCAGTTTAGTTCCAACCTTGATCAAACTAACTCAAAGGATTTGTTGATTAAGCAGAGCTAAACTCTGCAGGAAAGTGAACCTCGAGGGGCAAATTTAAAAACCCTGCACTAATGAATATAAATTATTTTTATCCTATAACACCTTTGAAAAATCTTATCAATTTAGTCTGATGTTAAAATTATGAGTTTTTACAGTAATTCTATCATTTGCAATGTAGAGTCAATTCATTGAACAATGATCACTGTTCACATCTAGACACTTGTGTGATCCTACACAACCAAATTCTTTTAAATACTGCTTAAATTAAACTACTGAAATATTTGTGAAAATAAATGCATATTAAATTTGTAAAATCAAATGAAAATGCATTCATGTTCACCATTTAAAAATCGACGTGTTCATGTTACTGTAATGCAATTGATTTTGCATTCATAATGAAATCCACGCTAAGTTCACATGTGCATACCTGAAACTCCTGATTGAGTTTGTTTTCTATCCAGTCAGTCACATGAGCAAAAGTAACCTCTCTCTCGCCCAGTTTAGGCCGAGCTTTCAGTTCCAGATGAGGAGGACTTCTGAAACCATACCTGGAATAAACAGAAACATCCACATATTTCCACATTCACATCTTTACTCTGAAAACTTAATTTCAGGCACAAGTCCAAGTGACATCTCACCTTAGGACCTTTTATGTCCAAACGTTTTACTTTTTTGAGCTCTAAAAATAATTTTTTTTTTTTACTTTGCAGGGTGCGTAATTGTCAGAAACACTGCCAAGACACAAAAAATCTTAATGGTCCTAAATGGCTTCATGTTATTCAAGCAAAATATAATTTCTTACTTCTTCGTTTAAATTTTAAGCTAAAATATATCCTGGACATATTCTTTACATGTTTCATGTGCTTCAATCATGCATTAAAATCTTTTAAATGCCTTTTAAATCCCAATCTTACTTGTACGAATGCTGTTATATGTTCCAGTCAGGTTTTAGGTCTCATTTGATACTGCTGATTATTGCATTTTATTGAAGCATTTGGAAGATGTTAGCATAAGGGGTACTGCCTTACATTGGTTTAAGTCATATTTAGATCATGGATCATTTTAATTTGGCATTGGAGATTTGTGCTCTACATCAGCTAAATTACATAGTGGTGTGTCACAGGGGTCTATACGTTACAATTAAAATTTTTCATAAATATAACATTATGTATCATCTATATGCAGACGACACCCAGTTATATATTCCAATAGATCCAAAAGACTTGTTCAGGGTTTAGGTGAGTTTAAAGCCTGGTTGGGAAGCAATTTTCTTCAGCGTAATACTAGTAAGACAGGGTGGGTGTGTTGTCTTTAGACCCTCTTGAAGCCTCTTTGAAGATTAGTGTTTCAGATCATGTAAACAATTTGGGATACATGGATTTGGTTTTGGTTTTAGATTAGCAGGTTACTAGTTTAGTTAAGGCTGGGTTTTATCAATTCAGAATTATTTCTAAATTTAAAACAATTCTCTCTTTTAAGGACCTGGAGACTGTTATTCATGCTTTTGTATCATCACAGTAATTCTTTATATATAGGTATCTCACAGGGTCAATGATCTTGACATCAATTAATGCAAAATGCTGCTGCTAGACTTCTGACTCAAACAAAGAAGAGAGAGAATTATCACAGGTTTGTTTTCTTGTCTGTAAAAATTAGAATTTTGTTGTGTGATGGTTTTTAAAGTGTTGCATGGTTTTGCCCCAAAATATATTGTTGACCTTTTGATACCTTATCAAAATACAAAATATATATATAAATATATATATAATATTAGATCTTCGAATCAGATGATTCTTCATGGTCTTAAAACTAGATTGAAATCAAAGGGTGATAGGGCTCATGATTATGGAACCCTCTTCCAATGCACATTAAATCTTTTTAAGTCTGCACTGCAATAATTTTTTTAGTATAGCTTTTAGAATTAATTAGCATGATAAGGATAACATTTTGTGTGTGTAATTGTTTTTGTTGTATTAATGATGCTGGAAAGACTTTGGTCAATGGTTGTTTTAAATATGCTATAGAAATAACATTTGCATTGTATTGTATTGATGCATGAAACATCTTGAAATGTACTGAATAATGACCAGCAGATGGCATGCTAGCAACTTTTTTGATGCCCATAGATACTAACAGATCTGGATTCTGTTCAGTAGTAATGTGAAGAGGATTTTGAAGGAAGCGCTATACCATATCCTGTCTGTTGGAGGTGGTGGGATGTTGACAGCTAGTGTTCCTCGACACTCCTGAACCTCCACCGTCAGGAGCAGCGGCGTATTGGACACCTCCTCTATCTTCTTCTTAATGAACTCCGTTTCCGTGGCTTTCTGGAAATACTTAGACTTGGCAATCTTGTCCACAAAGCGCATGATTTTGCTGGATCTGTGTCCCCCAACAAAACTTTGAAGAAAAAAAGCCACGAGCCAATTATTCATGTCATAAGTTCTGCCAGAGGTGTGCGGCAATCTTCAGCCCATAGACATATTGGTGCCCGAGCTCTATGTTGGGCTGCTAAACTGGTAACAATATTCCAAATGAAACACGGAAGGAAATGGAAAGATTCTTAATCTCACCCTTCCACTCCTGGAATTTCAGGCACTTCAACAGCATCTTCCTCATCAGAAGATCCTGCACTCGATGACTCTTCATCACTGTCAGCCAGGAAGTAAGTGCGTGGTCTGAGTCTGGTCCATGCACACAAACAAAGGCTTATGTTTATATGATAACTGGCTTCTTGAAAGCAAGGGAAGTTGCAAAGGTGCAAAAGCCTATACTAAAAAGTAATTTACACAGCCCCTCCCCCCCCCCCCCCCCCAAAAAGCACTTCTTCATAAAGATGAAAGGTAAGTTCCAAACCCCAAAAAGCTTTAACACTTTTAAATATTGTCTGCATGTTTCACACACAAATGCAGAATCATATGTATCGCTCATCACAATCCTAGAATGCAACATGAAGCTCATTCAAGGGCTTAGAAGTGAACTTCTGCAAGCACATGCACATGCAGGGATGTGGTGGTGTTTCAATGGCGAAGCGTCTATAAGTTTAATATATGGAGCAAAATTCTAAGCAGCAGCAATGTACAACACAATGAGAGATTTCAGAAAAGCCCTGATTCAACTCACCATTAAGAGTTCACATCCAAAAAGAAATCAGTCCAGAGGAAACAGTAAAAAAAAGAATAAATTATAAATACATCCAATTAAAAAATAACCCCTTAAATAAACACAGTTTTTTACAAAAAAGCAGAAGCCCAGATATTTTGAACAAGAGATGAAGAAACAGCTGTCTTCTGAAATGTCATCCATGCTCTTACCCTTCTTTTCCCTGTTCTCCAAGGCCTTCCCCCTCCTTTCCCAGTCTGCTCAGGTTCATCTTGGTTTCAAGAGTCATAAGAAAGGAACCGTTGTACGAGATCTCCAAGTCAAACCATAGGCCTACAAATGGAAACTCAAACATTAGTTTATACAGTGGTACCAAAATGTGTTTGGCAACACTTCAAAATGGTCTAAATGTCAGTGCATTAATAACAAAACCCAAAACTCTTCCCAGAGAATAATCATTATGATTCTCTAACTTTAACATTTAAATTAATATATCTAAATCATTTTATGGATACTTTTTCATCAAGTTTCACTAACACAATTAGCATGACTGCTTTGATTCTCTACTATTCTGACACAACAGGCCACCAGTTGCTTTTCATCTGAAAACAAGCAAAGCACTTCTTTCCTTCAACTTTGCCTGATTTGAACTCTACACCAAATCAAACTGGCTGGAATTCTGCACCCAGCATGTGTTTACACTGATTAAAATTCATACAGGGATCACTTGTGAAGCCCCGGAAATCTCAAAAGCCATGCTGTCATGACGCACAGTTCCTCCTGAGCGAGTGAAAGGTCAGTGCTCGAGTTTGCTCTTCTCTGATTGGCTCAGAGACACACTGATCCTCTGAGCTCAGTGTGCTGCATCCTCCATGACGAACGAGAAGTTTAACAAGCTGGCAGGAGTCTGGTCATTTACCAAATCACACATACTGTGATAGAGTGCAGGTATAGCTTTATTGTGGACAAGGCACATCTAATGGTTTTGCAGGAGACTACACACTAAATGATGAGTATGTACAGCACTTTGCACTTATTTTTTTTTTTTTTTTAAATCAGCAGTAAAATAAAGAGATGAACAAGGTCTCATGACACTGCTGAAAGAACCAAAGTGTCTGCCAAATGCATAAACAGTACAGTTGCTATCCATTTGTTATAGTGTTCTTGTGTTTTCTAAGCCACTGTCAAAGTGGTTGCTAGTGTTTACCCATAATGGTTTCATATAACATTATGACCACAAAAAGTTGAAGTGAATAACACGGATTATCTCTTCATCATGGCACCTGTTAGTGGGTGGGATATATTAGGCAGGATTTTTCACCCTTTTGAGCTAATCACTTTTCCTTTAAAACAGTATAAGCAATAGTAAGCAAAAACCTGGATTACAGACCAGGCCTTACCTCTATGATCTACAGATGGTTTGGAGGAGCTGAGTATTTTAGGAATAGATATTCCCATGTCCAGTTCAGTGAGGGTCAGTTCATTCATGAAGTATGGCAGCTGTAATAATCAAGACAATAAGGTAATGTTTTAATCAAATACGCAGTCAGACAGTCTGTGAGATGTAAACCTAACAGTTCTCACCCTGATCTTACTCAGCTTTTTCTGGATCTTTTTGGACACCACATCTGCCCAGTATCTCTCTCCAAGAAAGTCCCAGAAAATGCGACCTAAAAGTGCATTGACCCAGGCTTCAGATTCAGATTCCTGCTCACCACTGGCTGGAAACTGTGTTACAAACAAACATTAAACTTAATTAAAATGCTGCATAAAAATATTTGTGAGAATAAAGCATCGTTTCCATCCAATGCACTCAAGAGAACAAAATCGTTACTTCCAGGGAAACTGCCACAAGTATCAATAATAATAAAAACAAAGTTGCTGCAACTGGTGAAGCCTCTGGCTCTTTTTTTTCCCTACATGATAAATTACCTCAGAGCGACACAAACGAAACACAATAACAAAAGCTGTCATGTTAACCTGGGTTCATATGCCTGATGTTTGAGAATGTCATTGTATAATTACCTCCCAGAACTGTTTCAAACAAAGTAATTTTAATGACGGACTTTGGCATTACTGATGATTAAAAGAACATGTGTGCGATGAGTCTGGTGCTCTAGTTAGCCCATTTATCCAGTCACATCATCTGCTGGCAAAGTCACGCAAGTCTTTTGTTGCAACAAATTCATTCAGTATATTTTTCCATTGTTGTTGTCTTATAGGATTAAAAATGTACCTGGCTCAACTGAGTGTAAAAGCTGTCATGCTCATTTCAAGACTTTATGCGCATATTGCCATCTACATCCAGCATTTTAATGCAACATCTCAATTCACATAAAAAGTGGATGGAAACACAGCTACTGTCAAAGTCTGGATGTACAAGTCTCAGTATTGGATAGGTAGAGTTGGTTTAGCTGATGACTGGTTTTTAAATTAAAGATTTCAGTTTTTTGGACATAAAATATTGTGGACCTTTTTCGTGATTTCTGGGCTGCTTCCAGCACTCTGAACAGGACTTGTGGTGGGGCTGCCTGCAGACTGGCTGACATATTTGGCCATGTAGATGTTGTATTCCAGAACTTTCTGTTTGACACTGGCATCAAGGTCTTTTTGTCTGGGATGAGACTGGAACATTTCATCCAGACTGCCACGACTGCTGCTGTGAGACAGACAGCCTGCCGAGAGAGAGATTATACAACTTGATTACATAATTAATTTGGAATAAAAAAAATTAAAAAAAAAACTGTGGATGAAATTATATTCTGTTCAATGATTTTCATTTGTGGAAAAATACTTTCTATGGACACTTTTTTTGGGTGATTTTTTATGTGTGTGTGTGTGTGTGTGTGTGTGTGTGTGTGTGTGTGTGTATATATATATATATATATATATCAAAACTCTTTACTTTGTGTTATATTACCTCGGTAGTAAATTTCTGAAAACTAGTTAATGCTGCTGCGTGAGTGTTACTAATGCAAAAGGTGAAGGAGTGATAGCAAACTAAAAACCTTTCTCTCTTCTAATCACTGCAATCAATCTCTTTTTAATATTTTTTCCTACTTTGGAAAGTCATTAACACTATCATGACACTTTTTATTTTACAGAAATCTGAAAAGTGTCTATTGTGCTATCATTGCAATAAACTATTTCTTAATGAAAGTACTAATGATTTTAATAAAGGACCATTTGTAACTTGTAGTTTTACTTGTAGGGAGACCAGAGGGTTTCTTGGCATCAGATTTCAGCTTGGATGCAAGCAGCATCCTTCTGAACCATTCCTCTTTGTCTCTTCCTGTCCTCCCGAACAGGTACAGTACAGGTTCAGTGTGCGGTCTCTTAGGTTCTTCACTAGTGCCTACAGCCTCGGGCCTGTCTCCTGCTACAGAGGTCTTCTCCTCCACCACGTCAGGCTTATCTCCCTGCACTTTGGCCAAGAAGTCATCCTGCTTGGCCAGCTCAATGCAGATGGGATACTTCTTATTCCACACCCTTTTCCTGGCCAGGCTATGAGGCACCAGGTAGATCTGTAATACAAGAACTCTTAGAAGTTTTTAAAAAGCTTGGCCAAATAACGTTTTATAAACGTTCCGATTTCACACTTTTTTTTTTTTAATTCTGTATCACAGATGCTTAAGTGCAAGAAAAAGTTTCAGTGCACCATTCATTATAGAAATATTACTATGGCACCCTGTTTGTCAGTAACATTGGAAATACTAAACATTCTTTCACATTCTATAATTCAGTTATAGAAACATTCTGTAATTCAAGTCAAAGAGAGATTTTCAAACCTTAATTTACACACACACACACACTAAATCAATCAATAAAATTCTCTACAAAACAAAGTTTTAATGGGGACTGTACATTGCAGAATTTAAAAACAACAAAACAGTTTTGTGCACTGAGAGACTGTGTACCACCCACCTTACTGTTGGTGAGATCATAGATTTTCTGGCTAACATAGGTGACGTCAGGTTTGAACTCATTGAAGGTTGCCCGGCGGGGGATATTGCGGTTAGGTTTGGACAGTCGCAGGACAGAGCCCTCCAGACGCATATACACAGAATGAGTAAATGTGGCATGATACGTCTCAGGGTCATAGCTGTAGATTTCATTCATCCAACCCTGAATGTACAAGCACAGAAATTTCACAACAAAACAAATGGGTCACAAGAAATTAAAATAAGTAGTAAATAAGGGACCAAGCACAATCTACACTGCATTAATTAGTTGGGTTACAAGTCAGACCTGTAACCATTATGTCACACCACATACAGCTTCCATCTTTGAGCTTCCAGCTCAAACATTGCAAGCTGGGAATGAACACATTTGTGGAAAAACTGCAATGTTATGAATGATTCTGAATACAATCTAAAAATAATTTTTCCCCCAATATAAAAGGAAATAGTAAGTGATTATTTTTTTCTCAGAGTAAATCTAAAAGTTTGTGTTCTGTTTTGGACACGTTTCAAACACTTAAACTGAAAAATCTAAATTAAGTTTTTTTTTTAACCAAATGATAAGTCTTATGACACTACATCATTACTTGGTCCCTAAAGGCAAAATCGAGAAAATTACCCGAGAAGCATTGCTGGACCATGACAATCAAATAAACACACTAAAAGGAGTCATTGCCAATAGCCTCACGGGCAGCATGCTGACATATTTAAAACCATTGCACTTCGGTCATCCTGAGTCCCGGCTCAGGGACCTTTCCTGATCCAGTCTCCTCTCGATTTTGTTCACTTCACTTCCTGTCAACCATCAAAAAAAAAAAAAAAGAAGAAAAAAAAAAAAAAAAAGAAATGCCAAAATAAATTCCTATTTTAATAAATTAAAAGAAGTTAACCAAATTATATTATTAATTCTAAATTCTTAACCATTTCCTATAAAAATTAATATAAATAATATAATAAAAATAAATGACCTATACATTTTTTTTTATAAAAACAAGGCCAAATTTAACAATTGAATTGCATCACAAGTATGAGAAAGGACTGTTCTGCACTTGTTGGCCGAAGGAAGGGCAGTCAGATGAACACAGGTAGGCCTGATAATATTACACAGCTCAATGTATCAGTACCACACATTACTCTCTTCAACTTAATTAGTCAGGTTAAATGGAGATAAAACTAATATCACTAGTGGTTCAAATGAAAATAATACAATTTTCACTTGTTTATTTGTGATAAAAGGATGATGATTTAAGCCCATTCATACAAAGAAGAAAAACTTTAACAATATATAGATATATTTTTACTGAAATAACTGTTTTACTATTATTTCAGCATTCATCAAAAACAACAACTTTGTGTTTATTCTAAGCATGCACTTCAGTTATATGCCGTCAATAAAAGTTTCTTTTTTTTTTTTTTTAATTGGATGGATTTTGATTGTTATCGCTCCGGAGCTAAAAATTGATTTTTTTTCTTTATTCAGTATAATTAAATTGTGGTACTTTCAGTAAAAACATCCCTGAATGTTCTAAATCTCTTAATTTACTGAAAAAAAAAAATAATTATGAACCTAACCTTTATATCCAAACTGAACTCTCAGTTGGCCAGGCAGGGATTCATCTTCTCTAAGTCATGAAAATATTGGTGTTCGGAAGGTTGTGAGCCTGAAGATGGTAGGCACACAGTGAGTTTTTAAAGCTAGCTTAAAGATATCATGCTATCATGCAACACCCTAGTTTATATGGTTAATTTTTCATAAACAGCGGTTGTTCTGCACTGAAACATGACATCAGCAATATCCACCATGACCTACTGTGACTATCAATGTGCAACTATCATGTGACCATCTTCCACTTCTAGCAAGCAATGCAGAACTGACCAGATCATTTCATTATCAAGAGAAGCCAAGCAAGGCCACAATAGATACGCTGGTTATCAGCTTTTTTTTTTTTTTTTTTTGAAGGCATCAGCCATTTTCTGTAGCTGAACAACCTCCTTTAAAGACTCTAGTTAACAATCTTCACCCTAGTACAACTTGAATGAACAGTCAAGTGTCAACTCAGGAAGCAGTCTATGAGCTAGGCTAAGCAAAATTAAGTAAGTGTGAACAACAACAGACTGTTGGAGTGTGAGGCTGAGCAGCACATTTAAAAAGCAAGCAAATGTACTTTCTGAAAAATAGTACTATGGCATATGGAATATAGACTTAATAGTCATTGATATTATTCTTCATTATATTTTAGCATTTGTAGATCTGAGAATGAGATAACATTTTTCATACCAGGCATTATTTAACTGGTCTGATCAAATATCATGGTGAAAAGCATAGTGAATGGACAAAAATATTAGCAAGCTGCCAGGTAAACTTTTATCTCTTCAAAATTACACCATTATCCACAGTACCAGAATCATCTTCACCAGCAGGGGGGGGGGGGGACCCACCTTGTGGATGGCGGGTTCTTTGATATCCAGAGGAACCCGGTTCCATTTCTCTCTTCTGCTCCAGCTGCCATGAAGGCCACATGAAGATCTGCCTCTTGCTGACAACCACACCACCAGAATCGCTAGCATGAATCCTGCCACCACTCCCATCAAAACCCAACACACATATGTAGGAAGTGGCAAAACAAAGTAACCGTAAACTAGAGATATAAGAAGAATCAGTGCGTTGTGGGGTACTGCTGGAGGCTCATCTTCTTCTTCCTCCTCCTCCCCTCCTTCAGTTGGTTCCTCACTGCATCCTCTTGTACTCCCTCGTCGGATTTGGGATAAACAAGGCTCTTCTCCATCCAACTCTGTGTCAGTGCAGGGCTCAAAGTCTTCAGTGTAGAGCTCGCAAAACTCTTCATCTTCTTGACGAGCAAGTGTTGACATAAAACACCTGTTCAAGCCCAGAGAAGGTGATTTGTGCAAAGGCAGCTCAACAGTTGGCCCCTCAAGAGGACTTTCTCCCTCCATGTCTTCCTCTTCCTTGATGCAGTAGTTATTGTTCCTTTCTGAGTGGCCATTGAGGGCAGATAGGTTGGAGAGTTCAGAGGTGCTGGAGGAAAGGTTCCTGGATCGGTAAGAGACTCCTGCAGTTGTGGAGGTAATGCCACCAGGTTCCTCACCAATGATTTTGCTAAACAGTTGAAGGGGCTCACACATGGCTTCTGACAGACGCCGTTTTGTGTCTTCAATACGTGCCTCCACCTCCTGAACCTTGAAGAAGGAACGGCTATCGGGTGAGGTGAGGGGGGATGAGGGAGCAGTTTTGGAGTCTCCACTGACAGCAGGAACACGAGTCTGGGTGAAAGGTTTGAAGAGGTGCAGATTGAGCCGGGAATCTGAGGGCCGATGAGTTGTCAAAGCCTCCTGATCGGATCGAGCAGTGTCTGTGGACAAAGACTTAACCAGGCTCTTCATCAAATGCCGGTTCCTTTTTGGCTGGGGAGCAACCTCACGAGATTCCACCTCAGTGGAAAGGGACTTCACTAGGCTTAGGAAGGGCTTTGAGGGAAGGCCAGAGGCCTTGGCTGGGGATGAGCTGGAGGAAGCTGAATGGGTAGAACGTACTGGGGCAGTAGACCTCTGTTCAGAGGGCCACGAGAAGCTAGCAAGACTAGAAGTGGATGTGCAACCCAGGCTAATGGAAGGGTGCTGTATAGCCAAGGCAGAACTGTGGGTCTGAGATGACAGTCCTGCAACCATGTCCGCTTCCAGTCCTTCAGAGAGAAGCTCCTCACTGGCCTCCTGAGCAGTGACTACAGTCTGATCTTCAGTTTCAAGGCCCGAGGGGGAAACAGCTAGCCTGTAGAGTTCTTCTTCCTCCTCCTCTTCTTCATTTCCCTTGGCAGAAAAGTGTATGGTGATGGTATCTCGGGAGAGTGAACGCTGCACCTGCAGCTTACGGGCTGCTGAGGACCGAGAAGAGGAGGAGGATGAAGAAGGGGGGTTAAGTGTGTCTGCATGGTCACCACCCTTACTGGTCATGGCACCACTCAAAAGAGCTCAGAGCCTGTGGGGGCAGAAAAGAGAAATGTTAAATATTATACACACTCTTCATATCAGTTCATCATCCCCATATGGAGTAAAAAACAGAAGAAGAAAAAAAAAAAAAAAAAAAAAAACGGACTAGTTCAGGCCAATGTTTCCCATTAGTTTCATAGACTGTGGTGGCTTGGCTGAGTTTTATAATGATTTCTAATGACCTGTCAATCAAACTAAAATTGTGATATGGCATAGTGCAATTATCAGAATGCAAAAGGCTGTGATTTAATTTTTAGAAGTATACAGTTTGTTACGCTGTGTTTCTGAGTGAAGCTATGCAGCGTTTTGATTAACACATGTGCAGCTTATGATGGTTTACTGTCTCAGTTAATACTGGAAACTTCATCTCCATATGTGCTGTGAGTTTAGACTACGTCGGAGAAGGCAATGTGTACCAATCGCTTTAATTTCACATTTGCATAACTCTCAGGTTAAAGAGGGTGACATTTTTTTTACATTCTTTCAAGGGTTTAAATTCCTGCACATTTACATTAATGTTAGTGTGCATTGCTCCTGTAACCAAATAAACTTAACATTTCTGTCTTGATTGTCCTCCAGAAAATAATAATAATAATAATAATAATAATAATAATAATAGTAATGTGGACTAAGACACTATCAACTAAAGTGAGGGTTGAGTCCACATTAAAGTCCAGGTACAAATAATTGCAGTTTTTTTTAAACCTTGTTAAAATTGATTACTGAAACAGGGTTGAAGCTCTTGATTTCTCAAAGGGAACCAGATCGATGAATGTTTTTAAAGTGTACAAAATTATCCCCCTTAAGGGTCTAAGGGCTGACAAAATACTGTGGGAAATGCTACTGCTAGTAACAAATGTAAAGGGATAGTTTACCCAAAAAAGACAATGATTGTTTCACTTCAAAAGACATAAATTCATTGACTAGTGTTAACTGGTTCACATCACAAACAATGTGTCAGCTTTATGGAGCATCAGCATTTGGGAACCCATTCACTTGAACAAAAAACAAAAAAAGTATTTTCTAAAAATCTTTGTGTTCATCTGAAGTAAGAAAGCATGCATACAAAAAGTACACATATACACCTATACACCTGGGATGTCGAGTAAAGGATGACAGAATATATTTTTGGATGGATTATCCATTTAAAAGACCACTTAAAACTAATATACCATCCAATATAGGTCACATTTTCAGACATGCGTGCTGGTTTCAGCTGGTCACCCATCACCCCTACACAAGTTAAGCTAGTTTACCTGCAACAATACCAGCTTAACCAGTTTGTACACAATACACTGAGGTGAGTCAAAGTCGAGAATTCAAGTGCTTTATTTATTTATTTTTAAAAAAAGATATACAAAAACAAAAAATCAATACACTAAATTCTAGACACAAACTAAACTTGACTTGACTTTACCTTCACAAATTTCAAAAACAAGACACTCACCAAAGAAGAGGGTTACATGAAAGCCAAATCTAGTCTCCAGACAAAAGGAAACATGTAGCTATGAACACATAACAGAACTAATGACAAGGAACACCTGAGCACAATCAATAAAGGAAAGGGAAACTTGAGGGACAGGAAACAATGAACAAGACTGGATTATGAACTGGAATAAACTTCAAACTAAAAGACATGAATGACATAATAAAAGACATTATTTAACCAAATGTGACAGCACACATTTAAAACCACTTAAAGGGGTCATGAATTATTTCTGACACATAATAGTCATTTTGCAATTAAACCAGTTAAAGAATTAAAGTTTCATAACTCAAAACTTCCTTGTTAGACCACAAAAGTTTTTCAGTTGTGAAAGAATATAGTCTCTGTGTATCTTCCAAAGGATTTTTACAAAATAAATATTTTGTAATTATATATATATATATATATATTAGGGGTGGGACGATACAGGTACCTCACGATTCAATTCTGTGGCGATATGTGGTCCACGATATGATAATATCACGATTCGCGATATCTATGATATTCAATATATTGGAAGAAATTTCATCAACGATATATCACGATATATGTGGCTGAAAAGAAAAAGAAGGAATAAGGAAATTTTATGCATTTATTAATGCCAACATTTCCAACATTGTGCAAAGAAATATGCATTTGCATAATAACTCACTGCCTCCTGGTCTTAAATGTTAACACTGTACATCTAGACAGATAAAAGTGCATGAACATTACAAAACAACATGAACATTAACATGTGTAAACCATAATACTGAAACGTCAGTAGTAAGTTACTGTAAACAGTGGACACATCAAGGCATATTCTTCTTGAGGAACGTTTAGCAGACCGGAGCTCACCCTCCACTTTGGCTCTGGTATCTGCATACAATGCAGGGATGACTTTGTCTGTAAAGTGCCGACGACTCGGTATCTCGTATCTCGGTTCCAGTGTTGTCAACATTCTGCAAAATCCATCATTCTCGACCACGCTGTAAGGGCGAAGGTCCTTGCAAATAAACTCGGCGATGGACTTAGTGATACTCTGTGCCCTCTGCGACCCAAAGGGGAGCTTTGCTTTGAACGCAGTAGTGATTGTCGGCTGACTTGGTTTGCCCTCATTATCACCTGAGAGTAGTTCACCGTTATAGCAACGAGGTGCATTTGCAGATTCGTAGTGTTGCTGTTATATTTTATCTTTGCAAAGCAGTTCATGCAGATTGCATAGACTTTATCCAGTGCCTTTCCGTCGACTGTCTCATAAAACCCGAAGTGTCTCCACACTTTAGAGTGGAAACTAGCCGGTGGGTCTTTGATTAGTTTTTTATTGTTTTCCGCCATTCTTCTCGCTTCTCTTTTTTTCTGCAATTCTCTGTTGTTGTTAGTTAACTTGTGTTCTTCACCGGCTGCTGTTTGCGCCACTTTACCCCTATTTACTGGAACAGCGCCCCCCGCAAACAGAATGGTAGATATTGGGTAGTGACAGTGACACTGACAACGGGTAAATTAATCATTTTGTGTTGTAATAAAATATCGATATTGGGCGTTAGTGTATCGATTATTTATTGCGACAGAGAGCACAACAATATATTGCAATATCGATTTTTTTCCCCACCCCTAATATATATATATATATTAGAGCTGAAACAACGAATCGATTTAATCGATTAAAATCGATTATTAAAATAGTTGTCAACTAATTTAGTCATCGATTCGTTGCTAAATAATTTATTTGCCGTAAGCGGCTTATTTCGTGCATATTTCAGATCTGCGGTGACCAAAGTGTGGCAGTAATGAGCCACCGGAGGATTTACTCAGCCAGTACAATAGGAGAAGTAGCGAATAGCCAATAGCTGGCCTCGTTTTATGTCACGTGCTTCCCGAACGGCGTCTCTGCAGCATTCAGCAGGATGTGGGAGTACTTTATTTTGAGCCTTCAAAAAAGAAGATTAACCTGTAAACTCTGCACTACTGAACTGTTTAAGGGACCGTTCACATATCGCGTCTTTTGCGCGCTCATGTTCGTTATTTCCAATGTAGGCGCGCAGTATGCGCGCCCATAATGGAAGCGACGCAGTCGCGACGCACCCGTTTTTCCAGGCGCGTGCACACCGCATCGAGTTAAAAACATTTCAACTTTTCAGAATGCAGCAAGCGCACCGCGGGTCATGTGACAAGAACTAAATAATCAGCTTCATCCTTTCCCGTAACAACGTTAAAAGCTCAGCCAAGATGAAGGAACAGCTGATCATAGCTGTATATGGATTCCCATTTTGAAATAAATTTAGTAGCAGAGCTACTGCAAGCGATTTTTAGAGCTGCAAATCCATTTATCCTTTGCTGAAATTTCCGCGTCTTCAAGGAGAGAGCACGTCATGGTTGCTTAGCAAAGGCAGACGCCTCAGGGGCGCTTCTGCACGAGCGCTTTGGAAAGGAGGAGAAAGCGGTGCGCACAGTCTATGGGTGCGCCTAGCGTTTTAGGCGCGATATGTGAACGGCCCCTAAGCCTTTTATTTGTGCAGATTCTCCAGTACAATGTTGTTTGCAAATGTTTAGTTGTAAAAGCTGATAACATTGCTTTTTAACAGTTAACATTTAAAGCTTTACAAACATGTTCTGTGATCAGTTTGTCGTTTACCAGTTCATAATTCAGTCGTGCAGCCTAATTAAATACTGAATGAGAGAGGTAAATGTTTAAAGATATTTGAAATGCACTTTTTTTTCTAAGTATTCACTGCTCTTTTTCACACAGTAGGTTTTTTGTGTGTCCGTTTTTTCTGGACAACCTTCTGATGGATTTTACTTTAAATTGTGAGTTCCATTCAGGTTTCATGCCATTGGCACTTTATTCGAAGGATTGTTTACAATTTCACAGCATAAGCTATAAAGCTGTTTCCCAGTAAATAATAAAATACAATGCACTGCAATCTTATTCTGTTTTATCCTTATTCTTCGTGAAAATATGTTCTGAAAGATTCCTTAATAAGCTTTGTTCGGGATGTTAAACTACTTTAGGAGCTCTAAGGACTGCCATGGTGAAAACATTATTTGAAATCTACTTGTGAAATTTGATAGAGTATGGGTCAGTGTTTTGATTGCAGAAGAGTTTGACAAGGGATCACTAACACATAATAAAACAACTCCAGGTATATTTGTGATGAGGATATGACAATGCAAAATTATTAAAATCTCTTAAAAATCTATGCTGAATGATAAAGACCCTTTATTAATAATTTACTTTGGGGGAAAAATGGGAAAAACTAAAATATAAGTACATAAACCGATTAATCGTAAAAATAATCGACAGATTAATCGATTATCAAAATAATCGTTAGTTGCAGCCCTAATATATATATATATATATATATATATATATATATATATACACACACACACACACACACACACATATATATATATATATATATATATATATATATATATTATTACAATATAAAGTATATAACAAAATCTCTAATGATTTTTTTTGTCTCTAACGTCAAAATCTACACTTTATACCATTTATACCATGATATACATGTATGTGACTCTGGTCTTAAGTGTCAATTTTTCGAGATGTATGCACCATCTGAAATCTGAATAAATAAGCTTTACATTGATGTATGGTTTATTAGGATCAGACAATATTTGTTCGAGATACAACTATTTGAAAATCTGGAATCTGAGGTTGCAAAAAAATCTAAATACTGATAAAATCATCATTGAATTTGTCCAAATGAATTCTTAGCAATGCATATTACTAATCAAAAAGTTTTGATATATTTACAGTAGGAAATTGATAAAATATCTTCATGGAACATGTTCTTTACTTAATATCCTAGTGACTGTTGGCATAAAATACAAAGTTTTTATTTTTTTTGGCTGTTGCTAAAAATATACCCCAGTGACTGGTTTTGTGATCCAGGGTCACATATGGCGCGTTTCAATCGAAATTACCCGGAAAATTTTTCCCAGGAACTTTTTTCCCCAGCTCACCGTCTCCGAGATCGGCGAAACACATTTTTAAATAGGCACTGTCTTTATAAATAAACCACAGATTTGAGTTTTAAACAACTACATTCTCGCCTGAAAAACTTAAAATTACATTTCATGACACAATAACAGTAATATTTTGAAAATGATCCGAATAAATGGTGGTTGAACTCAACCAATGCTGCGTGAACTCAACCAATCAGGATGTTTGGCGCCCAAGTCCCGCCCCCGGAAGTTCAGGAACTTTGAAAAAGTAGTACCTCGCCAGCAGGGACTTTCTCAGGGGCATTTTTTTTTACCCGGAACTTGATTTAGTTCCTGGTTCCTGCAGTGGAAACACACCGAGTACCAGGCCAAAGTCTCTAGTTCCTGGGTAAAGTTCTTGCGGTGGAAACGTGGCAATATATACTGTGGGGATTAAACAGTATATTTTATGACTGAGTCAGTAGACTATTTATTAAGTCAATAACTGACTCCAGTCATGTGAAATCACTCTCACTATAGAATTCTGGGCATTCATGGTATCATATCTCAGACAAACTGTGTTTTTCTACATGAGGGGAAGATGATCATTGCTCGGTCAACAGTGGCAATCAAATAGCTGTTAAAGGGTTAGTTCACCCTCACTCACCCTCATGTCGTTCCAAACCCGTAAGATGTCCATGTTCAGGACACAAATTAAGATATTTTTGATGAAATCGGAGAACTATCCGACCCTCCATAGACAGCAACGCAAATAAAATGTTCCCAGGTCCAGAAACATAGTAAATACATCAGTAAAACAAACCATGTGACATCAGTGGCTCAACTTCAGTTTTGTGATGCTACCAGGATACTTTTTTTTGCTCAAACAAACAAAAATAACATAATTTACTCAACCATTCTTCTCACCCGAGTTAAGTCTTCCACCATTTTGGAGAGTACCCAAGAACGTATTGGACATAATCAGCGTTATTTACATTCAGGAGGAAAAAAAAGCACACATGAACATAATGTGCACAGTAAGCGTTGTTTACGCTCAGGGGAAAGCATGCGTATGCATTGTAATAGTCTCTAAAATGGCGGAAGATGTGGCAGAACTTGTGGGAGAAATTATGTTATTGTTGTTTTTTTTGTGCAAAAAAAAACATTATTCTTATAGCATCGCAAAACTGATGTTGAGCCACTGATGTCACATGGACTGTTTTACTGATGTCCTTACTATATTTCTGGACCTGCAAATGTTGCTGTCTTTGGAGGGTCAGATAGCTCTCAGATTTCATCAAAAATATCTTAATTTGTGTTCGGAAGATGAACAAAGGTCTTATGGGTTTGGAACGACATGAGGATGAGTAATTAATGACAGATTATTCATTTTGCTGTGAACTAAACCTTTAACAGTTTTCCCAAAGGACAGCTGGTTTTTGGTCTACAGCTTCTAAACCAAAACATGTCCTGCTGTCATGGCTGGCCAAACACAAGAAATGCTTCAGAATTATTTAGTCTATCTCCAAACATCTAAGAACCACAGTAATTAATTTCATATTTCCACTTATTACATCTGGCAATTTGACCTATTTTCCTACATGTAGCAATGGTCTTTCTGAGCTGACTAAAACTGTCTTAAGAATATATAATAAGAGCAGTCTTTGAAGGGTGTGATTGCTGTACTGGGACGAGAGCTGTTTAAAGTTTCCCACAACAAGGAAAAGAAAGCACAAAAGAGAATGCTGAATTTAAAGCTGATCAATGCAGTCAAGAATAAAGCACTAAAACAACGACAGCAAAGAGATGAGACACAACACATCAAATGTATTTCCTCAACGGAGAGACAGAGTGCTTAACTGGGGCACATAGCCAGAAGCAGCTCTATAATTTTCATGTTTACAAATGAACTCAAATGAACTTCATAGGCTCTTTATATGTCCTTCCAACAATTTGGTGCCTTTTGGCCTGGCTTTGAGTGAATCAACAGTATTGGCAAATGCTATTATTTGCTGTTATTGTTGAAATCTTAATTCATTTATTGCCATTAAATTTAAGATATTGAAAGTTGCCATTATCCATAACATAACCTATATTTCACTTTTCATTTAAATTAACAATTTCTAGCATGCACAGGAAAGTACTATTTTCACTGGAATAATGTGCACTAAATTGTGCACAACTACACCAGGAGAGTGCATTAAAATGTAAATTGTTGATAAAACTTAACTTTAATTAATTTTATAGTGAAGCTTCAGTCATATCATATTATTTCAACACTACCAATAGATTCTGCTGTGAAATTCTGATCAGGCTTGTCAGGACACGATGTCATAATAAATGAAATCACTAGCGCACGCAGTGCATGATGGGACTCCTCATTGGCCTGGTAGAGCTGTGTGTGTGAGGGGGCTCCTGAGACTGACTAATGGGGCAGTCAGGAAGCACTAATGAAGTCTTCACATTGTGGAGTGAAGAACAGAATGCAGGACAGTGGGAGATGGCCATATTATTCAGACCACGGGTCACAGGAGGTGCTTGTGAAGGGACAGAAAATATCTGTTCTACAGGGAGTGTTCAGTCTCCAAACTGAGCAGATCAAAAATAGATACATTATAATAGAGTGGATACAAAACACATAGTGTTCATACAATATGTGCATGGAATACACAATGGTCAAGATGCCACAGAACAGAAGAAAGAGAGTTCTAGAGATGGGAGAGATGCATAATGAAGAGGTGAAGAAAGAAGAAAGAAAACATGTCAAGAATACTCTATGTGCATTTACTAACTGCATCATCAAAAAAGGCTGACTGTTTTTTGCTGCAAATATATTCTTCTTAGATGTATTTATTCACCTAGTGCATGGCCACCTTAAACCAAACACAATGCAAAATGATTTTCAGTTGGCACACCAGCAGAAACCTCTTATTATTATCATTGGTAACAATAATATTTGCTCTTTTGTGTGTTCCAATTACTCAATTAAGAAATATTATTATCATATCCAAACACTCTTAAAGACAGCACATAATTAAATATACACCATATTATAATAAACCAAATAAAATGACAATGAATAATAATAAACAAAAAAGTTCACTCAGCTGCCAAGTCATGAAGCTCAGGTGTTTAGGCATCTAATATCACTGTTACTGATTTCAATATTTCCTGCATATCACTTATTCATTTCATGTGAGCCCACACAAAGCCACCTGCTCAGGAAATAAGAACATGTCCTCCATCAGACAAGCACCATGACAAAACAATCACAGGTAATAAAAAGTGTATCATTCCTTCTGAACAAAAATGATTTAGCTCCTGACATGCTTTTGCCATCCTTGAAGTGGATCGGTTGTCATGCCAACATTTGCCAACACTGACAGGAAGAAACCCAGAGATGAAATGGAATAAAACCATTCTCATTCCCATGCCTCAATAAACTCCTAATTTGCTGCTTATTAATAATAGTTAGTATGGTAGGTAGCTGTTAAGTATTGAGTAGGATTAAGGATTCTAAAATATGTTCATGCAGAATGTGGCTTGCATAGGTGCTTTATAAACAGTCAAAATGCTAGTAATGTGTATGCTATTAAGCAACTGGTTAATAGTGAAAATTGGTCCCTTAAAGTGTTACAGAGAAAAATGACCTTACCACTTGCCTATGGCTCGAGCCGCAGGTATAGGTTCCAGCATCCATATCATTGTTATCTTAGAAATAGACTAGGATCTTATTATGTTTCTAAGCCCTATAGGGAAGACCCTGATTTTAATCACAAGCTCACAGACCTTTCTTTCTCTTGGTGTTTTTCACAGGAAGAAAGTGTGAGGGATTTTGAAAGCAATCTTCATAAAGGTAACTCAAGCTCAGTCAGTCCATAAACCACATGTCTGACTGCTGAAGGAAAGACCAGTGGCTGAGTTCACAAAACATTCTAAAGAATAAAATTTCTTCTACTATTATCTTCTTATATTTACTATTTAAATTGAAGGAAAATCTATTTTTATATATTTATAAGGCAGAATAGAAGAATGCTATTGAGAATGCATTCTGACTTGAAATGGAGTAGAGGCTTGAGGCCCTATCATACACCCGGCACAATGCGACGCAAGGCGTTTGTTTGCTAGTTTCAGTCCGGCACCATTTGCATTTTCCCATCCAGCGCCACGTCGTTTAATTAGCAAATGCATTTGGGCCTATTTGTGCGCCCATGGGCGTGCTGGTTTAAAAAAAGAGGTGTGTTCAGACGCTTTGCTGGTGCATTGCTATTTTAAGGAGCTGAAAATAGACTACGCCATAGACCAACTCAAACCTGGTCTAAAGTCTAAAGTCAATGGCGCAATATTTATTTTTTGTTATTTAAAGAGCGCGTTGGTAGAAAATGCGCCTCTGGGCGGGTCCACAGTGCGCGTTGACTTTGCTTATTACACACAGGGATGCGCATCACACAAACATGCCAAATATTAAAAACAAAAGATTACAGTGTAAAATAATATTATTGTGTAGGCTACATAAATATAAAAATGTAATGATGGATAGTCATTGCGTGTATTAGAATTAGGCTACCTATTTGCAATTCAGCCTATTACTACTTATAATGATGAATGAAATTCTACTTCATCCCATGCCTTCTTCAACTCGGGAAGCTTTGGTGGATTCCTGCTTGTCCTGTAGATGATCTGCTCGCGCTCTTTAACTTCGCACACAATCAGATCGGTTTCTTCGCTTGAGAAGCGTTCAGCTTTTCCGCCCAACAAATTCCGCCATGTAAATAGCAATCCGCCCTGGCATGAGCACATCTCGCTCATAAAGGGAATGGGAGAAGACACTCTGATTGGTGTATTGAACGTTATGGCCATTACTCATAAAGAGTTAAAATAGCAAAACTCATAAAATCGTTAAAATAGCAAAAGTTGATTTGGACCTGCGCCGTGCGCTTTACACTCTGCGTTTAGATCGTTAAAATAGGGCCTTTGGACCTGGAAACAGTATTCGATATGTCATGACTTAGCAAGTAGACTAACTGACAGAGCTGGGTAGATTACTTGGAAACTGTTATTCATTACTGATTCCAAATTACATGACTAAAATTGTAGTTAGTAACGAATCAATTACATTACACATTTTAGGTTATATAATCAGACTACTTTCTTTGATTATTTTTATATTACTTTTGACCTAACTCGTTTATCACAATGATTAAATAGGATAATTTTGTATCATATTGATATAAAAATACAAAGAAAAAGAAAATCTATTCCATTCATCGTTAGTAACAACAAAAACTGAATTAAACATTACATTACATCAAGGTTTCCCAAACTAGGGTTCATGAAGGAACTCCAGGGGATTCATGAATTTTATTAATTATATTATAAAAATGTCAAATTAAAATAAATGTTTTTAAAACAACATCAATCAAAATAAACACTTACTAAGAAAAAAATATTTCATTTTTACCTGCATGTCATGTGACCATTAACCAATGTCAGAGAACCGTGAACATGAAAATGAGATACTTAACTTAATTATTTTAACTTAATTATTTTTAACTGTTTTTATTTAGTCTAACCACTCAAATATATGCAACAAAGATTATTCAATAAACCCTGTTCATTTTGACATCTCCTGCTTTCTGCTTTTTCATGGCTACCAATGTAATACTCTCAGGCTGAAGACTTTTAGTGTATAAAGTCAGACATGCTTTTAAGAAAACTGGATCCAATATTCCTGGCACAATGACTGGATTCCAACATTTTTGGTCAGCAAGATATCAACACAATCAAGCAGCATAAATATTTAAAACCTTACCCAACATAGGTACGGTGGTACTGTGAGTAGGGTTGCCACCTTCAATACAGAAAAATAAGGGACGCCTGATGGGGGGGGGGTGGTCACCTCTCGGGGTCACGATGACCACAGGTCCGATGACCACAGGTCCGATGATGTGCCAGTGGTGGTAAATCACAACTTAAAAAATACCACACGGTTAAACAATACCTCAGCTATAACTTATAGCTGAGGTTGTGTTTAACCTACGTTAACTCCGCTGCTGTAACCTAGAGAAGAGTAGGATGAGAAATAGCTAATGAACTTTAGTAAATATATAAGGTGGCGTGAAGACCGATTTTGGATAAAATATTTGTCATTGTTTGCAGACAGTAACACCATCCAAACAGTGAAACCACATAATAAGTAACTAATCTACAAACATTTCTAAATTTCTAAAGCTAATCTATTTTATATAGTCTATTGATAATTTTACAGTAGCCTATTGAAAAATGCAATCATTTAAATTAGTTAAGTTGTTTATTTGCTTCACACAGGCACTATATTTTTTATTATTAACTATCCCTCTTATCTCTTATTAAAATAATGCTTTGACTGTAATAAATTGGTAACACTTTAAAATAAGGTTCATTAGTTAACTAAATTAATTAACATTAACTAATAATGAACTGCATGTATACAGCAATTGTTCATGTTTTTTCATGTTAATTTCCACATTTAATAATACTTTATTAAAATCTTGTTAATATTAGTTAATGCACTGTGAAATAACATGAGAACATTTCTATTAACTAACATTAACAAAGATTAATAAATCCTGTAACAAATGTATTACTTTGTTAGTTCATGTTAGTTAATCCATTAATGTTTAATAAATGAACCTTATTGTAAAGTGTTACCAACAAATATACCATAACATGATTCATTAACATCTTTAACATTATTTCTTAACAAACAGGCAACCTATGAAATCTAATGTAATCAATCAGAAAATGATTGAGGTGATAAAAAAACAACTGACATTACACTGTCTCAGGAGATGAGTGTGTTCTCCCGAGGCATGCTGTCGCACATCTGACAAGCCACCGTGTGCAACAGAGAACACTCGCCGACAAATTGACCCGCCCTCCTCTAACTCTGATTGGCCGTGAAACTGAAACAAACCAATCAATCCAACGATGGCAGCGAGTCTTATCCAATCAGGGGAAGAATAGGACGAGTCTTCACAGAATGCTGGTGGGATGATTTGTATGAGATGCTGCATTGAAGACAACTCCGAAAATATTTGATTCTCAAATACGGGACTATTCCGTATTTTAAGGGACGGGTGGCAACCCTAACTGTGAGATGTGGTTAAAAAAAAAAAAAAAAAAAACCTACTTAGCCATTTTAGCACACTTGCACTACAGAAACTGGAGAGTTTTCAGTAGTTTTATAATATAGTACTATTATTTTTTATTTTTTTTTATTACAATTCATGTGGATAACACGTTTCCTCCATTGAGGACAATAAAACATTAATCTGAATTTTTGTAAAGTAAATTGTGGATATATGTTTCAAAATGCTTTGATATAAAATCAAAATATTTAAATGGTTGTATTTTTTTCCTTTAGCCTAATCAGACACATCCCCATCAATATTTGAAAATAATTGTATATTGTATTTGTAATTATAAAAAGAATGATTCTTAAATGGTTATCTTTAGTACTCACAATTCATTTCCAGACGCTTCAGTAAGAGAGAGCACAGCAGATGTGAAGAAACTGAATGATTAATCTCCTATTAATCACATCTCATGCTCAGAGTGAAGGAGACACTGAAAATTTACAGGCAGCGCTGATGTATTAAACATCAGCTAGACTCAGATTAGTGAGAAGATGCTAAGCACCTGTGACTGACAGCCATAACCGAACCAAGTTGTCATCTTACCAGACAGAAAGAGGGTCTGTTTTGTTTGTGTGTTTTTTTGTTTTTGTTTTATTGTACATATTTTAATTTTTGCATGATTTATACCTTTAACTTTAGCCACATTTGCCGTACAATGCACTAACAAGCACATTCAGAAATCTCATTTGCAATCATTCTTATGTTCATTGCTACAGCCAACGGTACAAAGCTGACATATTCTTGTGTTTCCAAACAGCAAATCTCACTGATCGATTAAATCCAGCCAAAACCTAATGTAATTGCGATTTGAGCATTACAGCCGATGGAGACAGAATCAATTTGGGCCTGTTCCTCAAACAAAGCCATCGTTTGTCTTTAGAAGACTTGGAATATTGGTCAATCCTGAAAAATTTTAGTTGTTTACTGTAGTTTTATAAGGCCTGTTACATGCACATCCTGTCTTTAAATTGGTTTATATAGACAAATGGTTTGTTTTAGAGTTAGAGATTGAGTTAGGTGCTCAGAAAAATGTTTAATAAAAGGGCTTCTATCAGCAGAGGGTCACAAATTAACTGCTCTGCTATCAGAACTAGCACAAAGACAGATTACTGCTATGAACTCACAGAAAATAGTACTAAAGCAGACAAACAGAAGATGCAGGGATCTAAAGACCTGTAAGTGGATTTGAAGTGTGAACATAATCAGATGACTTTTCAGAGTAGAACAGAAACAGAGAAGAGAGAGTGAGACAGATGCAGAGTGACTGACCAGGTGCAGCAGAGCTCTCTGCCCACTTTAGCTCTGATATATTATGTAATAAAACACACCTGCTCTGCTTCACAGTGCCATAAATACAAAAACACACAATATTTACAGTCTATAAAACCAAACCCTCACAGCTTTCCTCAGTAAGATAAAAGCCGTGACCACTGTGAAGGTTTCGGTCAAGACAGGGAGAGTTACAGATGGTCATTTTTGTTGTCTAGAATTTATAATAATAACATCATTGACAAAATGTAAATATAGAGTATTTTAAGTCCCATTAATTTTTGCATGACATTATTTTTATGAGAAATAAGCACTCTCTCTCATTGTCATTGCTGTAACATAACAAAATAATTATTTAAACAGTAAACTGTTTTACATTGTAGTATTTTTTGCACTGTCCATTAGTTATGCTCATTTAAATAATTTTAATTAAAAATCTTGCTGAGAATAGTCACAAAATTGATCAGAACTAAAAACATCCAGGCATATAATGGATCAGAAAATGCTCAGAAAAAATAAAATTAAACCGGACATATTCCAATGCATGGCCCAAAAAAAAAAAAAAAACTTTTATATTGTTTTGATGCTTGAAAAACTCCCTTTCGTCTTTTGACCCATGTATATCATTTAAGTTGTATACTGTTTGATTCTGCTTTCATTTTGGTTTGTTTTTAGATATTGTACTAGATATTGTTCCTCTGTATACTGTGTTAAGTGTATTTAATTTATTTATTGTTACATTTATTTGTACAACTGCGATGACTGTGGATTTTCACACGTCATTTGCTTGTAAATGCTGTAGTGAAAATAAAAGTGTGTTGTTGAGTATAAGCACAATGTACATATTTTAGGAAAAATAATTTACTTAGTCATAAATATAATGCTACAATTGGAAAAATGCTCCTAAAAAGGGGCACAACACATACTTTTTACCCGAAGAAAGTCAGTGCCAGTGTGCCTGAATAAGCAACAGCTGAAAGTATGGCTAACTCTGTGTCTGCAGTTGCAGAATAGAAGAGTTGTTTCAGAGGCAGAGAATGTTACTATATTCTCATGAAAGTTATGACAAAGGACTGTGTTTTAATAATTTACATAATAAGATGTGATATTTATTCATAGAGAAAAGTGTAAATTTTGATTTGATATTCACTGTTCTAATGTCTGCTTTTATAATGAGATAACAAATCCATGAATTAGTTTAACATAATTATTTTCAAATTTTCTGTATTTTGAGAATACATATTGTTCTATATTCCATCATGATGCATAATAATACTGTTAATGTCTTGAGTAAAACATGAACTGGGGACTGCAAATATATTGAATTGCAAAACTAAAAGCAACTCCTGTGACCTGAATGACAATGAATATTTGTTAATTATGATTTGAAGATGGAAAAAAGCAGTAACTATGGATAGAGATGAGTGAGTTCAGTGTCCCACAGGCTCTGCACTATATAATGAGCTCATTACGTTTACATGTCTAGAGACCTGATGAACCTCATGAGGCCATGGGTTAAGGGAATTAACCACAGACTAATCGCATGCAAACCTGCTATATATATATATATATATTTTTTAATTTTTATTTAACAGTCAGTAAAAAGCAGCCTGATTCATGTACTGCTACATGAATCGTGAAATGTGTTGATGGAAAAGCAAAACAACTACAGTATGCATCTAGGACTTGGCGCCGGTACAGGATGGCTGCCTCCGTGACGTGCTCTGCATATGTTTTTGTCTTTTTGTTAGTTTGTCCTGTCTTTAGTTATATTCCTGCAATCAGTTTCACCAGGGATGAACTGCTGAACATTCGGCAGAACGCATCACAAGATGTTTTTCCGGATTTCAATTATTCAGACGTTTTACTGAATATTGTTATCGGAGGAGCAGCGGCGCTGATCAAACGCTTCAGGACGCGCAGGCGGGGAAAGCGAGCTGGCGCGCTCGTCAGACTCAGGAAGCGCGGATTTCGAACGCCGATGCCTAGCATCCATCTGGCAAATCTACGCTCTCTACCCAACAAAACGGACGAACTCCTTCTGCTTTCTCGGACAAATAAGGATTTCACACACTCTGCTGCTCTGTGTTTCACGGAAACCTGGCTGAATGACGCCATACCGGACAGCGCGCTCCATCTGCCGAGCTTTCAGCTGTTTAGAGCGGATCGCGACGCAGAATCAACGGGGAAATCGCGCGGCGGCGGGACATGCTTTTACATCAATGAACGGTGGTGTACAGATGTAATTGTGTTAAAGAAGATGTGCTGTCCTGATCTAGAAATGCAGTTTGTCAACTGCAAGCCGTTCTATTCGCCGCGGGAGTTTCACTCGCTCATTCTGGTTAGTGTTTACATCCCTCCGCAAGCGCAAGTAAGTCTGGCTTTACAGAAACTCGCTGAGCACATCACAGAGATAGAACAACAACACCCGGACTCTGTTTTAATCATTCTCGGGGACTTTAATAAAGCCAATCTCTCCCGTGAACTGCCAAAATACAGACAGCATGTTACATGTCCCACCAGAGACAGTAATATATTGGATCACTGTTACACCACAATAAAGGATGCATATCACTCTGTTCCACGAGCAGCTTTGGGACGTTCTGATCACCTTCTGGTTCATCTTATACCGACCTACAGGCAGAAACTAAAATCAGCTAAACCTGTATTAAGGACTGTAAAAAGATGGACTAATGATGCAGAGCAGGATTTACAATCTTGTTTTAACCTCACTGATTGGAGTGTTTTTGAAGCTGCTTCCACCGATCTGGATGAACTCACAGAGACCGTAACATCATATATCAGTTTCTGTGAGGATATGTGTATTCCTACCAAGACTCAACTAAATTACAACAATGACAAACCGTGGTTCACTGCAAAACTCAGACAGCTCCATCAGGCCAAAGAAGAAGATTACAGGAAGGGGGACAATGTCTTGTATAAACAGGCTAAATACACACTGGAAAAGGAGATCAGAGTGGTAAAGAGGAATTATTCTGAAAAAATAAGGACTCAGTTCACTTCGAACGACTCCGCATCAGTGTGGAAAAGTCTAAAGAAGATCACCAATTACAAGACACCACCCCCCAGCACTGTGGAGAATCAACGACTGGCAGACGATCTGAACGAGTTTTACTGCAGGTTTGAAAGAACACCCATCACCTGCCCTGAACACCTCTCCACACAACCGTTCACACCAATAACAACTCCTGCAACCAACCCTGAATGCCTCTCCAAACAACCGTTCACACCATTAACAGCTACTGCAACCCATCCTGAACACCTCTCCAATCAAGCACTCTCACCATTCACACCTCCTGCATCCCCCCTCTCCCCCGCACCTGCTATACAGATCAGCGAGGATGCGGTGCGCCAGGTCTTCCGGAAGCAGAAAAGGAAAAAAGCACCAGGCCCAGATTGTGTTACACCAGCCTGTCTGAAATCCTGTGCTGACCAGCTGGCCCCCATCTTCACAAAGATCTTCAACAGATCGCTGGAGCTGTGCGAAGTCCCTTCATGCTTCAAACGCTCCACCATCATCCCTATCCCAAAGAAGTCCAAAATTACAGGACTAAATGACTACAGGCCTGTGGCTCTAACGTCTGTAGTCATGAAGTCATTTGAAAAACTGGTGCTGGCCCACCTGAAGGACATCACTGGACCCTTGCTAGATCCTCTTCAGTTTGCCTACAGAGCAAACAGGTCTGTGGATGATGCAGTAAACATTGGACTGCATTATGTTCTGCAACACCTAGACAGACCGGGGACCTATGTGAGGATCCTGTTTGTGGACTTCAGCTCTGCCTTCAACACGATCATCCCAAACCTCCTCTTGCCCAAACTAACTCAGCTCTCCGTGCCCACCTCCGTCTGTCAGTGGATCAACAGCTTCCTGACAGACAGGCAGCAGCTAGTGAGGCTGGGAAAATACACATCCAGCACCCGTACAATCAGCACCGGAGCTCCCCAGGGCTGTGTTCTCTCCCCACTGCTCTTCTCCCTGTACACTAATGACTGCACATCTAAGGACCCCTCTGTCAAGCTCCTGAAGTTTGCAGATGACACCACACTCATCTGCCTCATTCAGGACGGTGACGAGTCTGCTTACAGACAGGAGGTTAAAGAGCTGGCTGTCTGGTGCACTCTCAACAACTCGCTTGCGAGATGAAACCTCTACCTACAGTAGCTGTGCTATTTTTATTACACTAGCATGCAGGTGTGACCTGTGTGGTCAACACAGGGCATACTTGCAGCTATGCTTGAAAGATGCTATAGATGGTTTTTATATGACCAGTTATGTGTGGCTAACCACCCCTGCAATTTTTCCACTCTTGAACTTTTGACACTCTGTATGGACTGTGATAAAGGTCATATATGATGTCTGTGTATGAATACATGTGATTACCAAATAAAGAGTGATGCAGGGGGTTTAATGCAAATTATATGCAAGAGCTATAAAAGGCTCAAAAATGTTGAGTTCGAGGGTGGTGGCGAAGACCTACTCACTGTTACTTTCACATTTTTTATTGCTTATGAGTTATTGTCTTTTAATAAAGCCATTACAAATGGTGATGCGTTAAACCTTTATTACAAAGAAGAGTCTGAGTAATTTATTTATGAGTAACATTCTTCTGGAACAGAATAGTCCTACTAAGCTATAAACAGAATATAAAGATTTTAAACCAATAGCCCTTACTTCAGTAATTGTGAAATGTCTTGAAAGATTGTTACTTCAGCACTTAGTCAGGATGGTTAAAGATAGACTTGATTCTTGGCAGTTTGCCTATAAGGAAGGCTGGACTACCGAAGATGCAGTTGCTGCTTTGGTGCATATAATTTCTAAACAGTTAGATAAATCCAATACAAATATAAGAACTTTGTTTTTAGACTTTTCATCTGCATTCAATACTATAAAGTTTGACATATTGTAACAAATTGTACAGCTGGGTGTAAATCCCTATTTGATTTGTTGGTATATTTCATTTCTCACTAATAAAGTTCAGAGAGTCAAAGTGAATAAAACGTTGTCATTTGCTATCATAACAAATGTCGGAGTACCCCTAAGGTTGCTTCAGTTCTGCCGTACTTTTCACCTTGTACACAGATGACTGTAGGACTGAAACGTTAAATCAGTATATTTTTTAAGTATTCTGATGACACTGTTTTAATATCTGTGTTGAAGGATGGGGACAGTCCTGGGTTTCATCAACAGGGTGTGACTAAATTGGTAGAATGGTGCGAGAACAATGATCTTGTCATCAAGACAAGTAAAACAGAAGTGATTATACTTGGGTCTACATCTGAAATTAATACAATGCCTGTTTTTATTCATAATAGAAAAATTTGACATACAAGTATGTAGGAGTGATGATTGATGATATGTTATCATGGAAAGATCATATTGATGCTCTCTGTAAAAGAACAAAGCAGACAATCTACTTTCTTCGCCATCTTCGGTCATTCGGAGTAAGAAAGCAGATTCTTCTGTTGTTCTTTATGTCCGTGATAATGAGTGTACTGCAATATTGCAACTCTATTTGGTATAGAAGTTTGTCTGTTGTGCTAAAAACAAAGTTGTTAAATCAATTAAAAATTTGCTCAAGGATTGTGGGTAAGCCTTGAGAAGTTATATGATTCAGCTTATCATAAGAATTTGTTAAGACTGGCTAATAATATAGTTTCTGATCCTAATCATGTCCTACATAATGAGTTTTTATTACCATTAAGGCTTTTATTACCATCAAACCGGAGGTACAGAGTCCCAAGATTGAACAAAGTTAGGCTGAAACATTCTTTTGTGCATCAGGCAATCCTAGAGTTGAATAAGAAACTTAATAAAAAATCTAAAGTATTGGGAACAGTTGTATAAGTGTAGCAGGAGGGTAAGGTATAATGTGATGTTTAAGGGAGTGTAATGGATAATGTGTTTTTGTTCTTGTGTGGAGGAAGTGCATGTTATTATTTAAAGGATGTTTATTGTTGTAAACATATATACTGTGACACAAGAAAAATTTCAGACTTGTCTGACAATAAAGTGCTAGATCATATCATATCATATCATATCATATCATATCATATCATATCATATCATATCATATCAAAAGGCTCGACCTAGCTGAGCAGGTGTGGGTGTCGGGGAGGAATCCAAGTCTTTTCGTCACATATCCAAGTCTCAGAGGTAAGAGCAAAGGGTTTTATATCTGCTTATGAGAATGAGGAATGTGCATTAGATAATATATGGAATTCCCTCGACTAAAAAATACAACAGTATGTACAGTAGAACACAGGAGAAGAAGGTTCCTCAGCAATAAAAAAAAACAAAAAAAAACAACAAAACAATGAGGCACAATTGTTAGTTTATCTAAAGTCATTTTTGCTTATTAGTATGGTTAAACTGGATCATCAAAGCTTAGCAGCAAAGACATTAGTTAATAAAATGGGATCAGATACATTTGTCTTGTTTAATATTTTTAATTATTGCAGGTTTGTGTCATATTCTGAGTTTGCATTTCACTGTTTTAATTCATTTTAATAAATACTAAATCAGTTTTTTGTGGGTGGGATGACTTAATGCACATTCACATTTAGTCTAGGTCTACATCATGTTCACACAGCACACACCTCTGTACTATAATTTCTCCCAATATGGGGACAGGAGACTTGTCAGTCAATAAATGGAAAAACAAAGTAAAGTTTTAGAAAAATTATTTCTGACATTTTCTTCCATCCATCCATCCATCATCTTCCGCTTATCCGGGGCTGGGTCGCGGGGGCAACAGTCTAAGCAGAGATGCCCAGACTTCCCTCTCCCTCGCCACTTCCTCCAGCTCTTCCGGGGGAACCCCGAGGCGTTCCCAGGCCAGACTGGAGACATAGTCCCTCCAGCGTGTCCTAGGTCTTCCCCGGGGCCTCCTCTCGGTGGGACCTGCCTGGAACACCTCCCTGGGAAGGCGTCCAGGAGGCATCCGAAATAGATGCCCGAGCCACCTCAGCTGGCTCCACTCGATGTGGAGGAGCAACGGCTCTACTCTGAGCTCCTCCCGAGTGACCGAGCTTCTCACCCTATCTCTAAGGGAGCGCCCAGCCACCCTACGGAGAAAGCTCATTTCGGCCGCCTGTATCCGGGATCTTGTCCTTTCGATCATGATCCACAGCTCATGACCATAGGTGAGAGTAGGAACGTAGATTGACCGGTAAATCGAGAGCTTTGCCTTACAGCTCAGCTCCTTCTTCACCACGACAGACCGGTACAGCGACCGCATTACTGCAGAAGCTGCACCGATCCGTCTGTCAATCTCCCGTTCCATCCTTCCCTCACTCGTGAACAAGACCCCAAGATACCTGAACTCCTCCACTTGAGGCAGGAACTCTCCACCAACCTGAAGTGGGCAATCACCCCTTTCCGACTGAGAACCATGGCCTCGGACTTGGAGGTGCTGATTCTCATCCCAGCCGCTTCACACCCGCTGCAAATCGTCCCGGCAATGCAGTAAGTCAGACCTGTTCCCGGTGCATGTTGGACTCCGGCAGGGCTGCCCTTTGTCACCGGTTCTGTTCATAATTTTTATGGACAGAATTTCTGACATTTTCTAGTAAATTAAAAAGTAATGCATTACTTTACTAGTTACTTTGATAAAAAAGTAATCTGATTATGTATCGCGATCTTCATCTTTCAAAATAAAGGCAAAGACAGTTAATAATGTCCTTAGTTTCAACATCAGCTCAAGCCCGAAAGGGGAACAGAGTGGAGTTACAGACACATGGTGATGGAGCTCATGTGTTTGCAATACACAAGCCACGGACTGTTAAGACAGCTGACTCCACTGTGTGACCCTCTCTCTCTCTCTCTCTCTCTCTCTCTCTCTCATACACACACGTGCGCACCCACACAATGCGCAAAACTCCGGATTTGAACAGTCAATAGCAAATACTTACAGTAGCTGTTTCAGAAGCGCCAGATTGAATCTCCTCCACTCCTAGGTTCACAAAATGGTTGTCCATAAAATGCATTGCTGTTCTGATAATCTTAAAGATTCCTAAATGCATCTACTTTTGGAAGGCCAAATAAAGAGCTTTTGCTGTCGCCTATATACACACAGCATCTCACTGATATTGGCTGCTTCAACACTAACTGCGGTTACTGAAACCATGCCATCTTTCTTTGCGTGAACATTTGGGAGGCATTACGCAAATATTTCCATATTAGTGATTTAGACATGTCAATGTCAATGTCACCTTTATTTATATAGCGCTTTAAACAAAATACATTGCGTCAAAGCAACTGAACAACATTCATTAGGAAAACAGTGTCAATAATGCAAAAATGATAGTTAAAGGCAGTTTATCATTGGATTCAGTTATGTCATCTCTGTTCAGTTAAATAGTGTCTGTGCATTTATTTGCAATCAAGTCAACGATATCGCTGTAGATGAAGTGTCCCCAACTAAGCAAGCCAGAGGCGACAGCGGCAAGGAACCGAAACTCCATTGGTGACAGAATGGAGAAAAAAAACCTTGGGAGAAACCAGGCTCAGTTGGGGGGCCAGTTCTCCTCTGACCAGACGAAACCAGTAGTTCAATTCCAGGCTGCAGCAAAGTCAGATTGTGCAGAAGAATCATCTGTTTCCTGTGGTCTTGTCCTGGTGCTCCTCTGAGACAAGGTCTTTACAGGGGATCTGTATCTGGGGCTCTAGTTGTCCTGGTCTCCGCTGTCTTTCAGGGATGTAGAGGTTTTTTTCTAGGTGCTGATCCACCATCTGGTCTGGATACGTACTGGATCCAGGTGACTGCAGTGACCCTCTGATCTGGACACAGACTGGATCTGGTGGCCACGGTGACCTCGGAACAAGAGAGAAACAGACAAATATTAGCGTAGATGCCATTCTTCTAATGATGTTGCAACTACATAGGGTGTTATGGGAAGTGTTTCCGGTTCCGGTTTACCTAATTAATGCAGCCTAAAAATCCTTTAACGGATTTGGATAATAAAAGCATATTAGTATGTTATGTGTATGCCAGGTTAAAGAGATGGGTCTTTAATCTAGATTTAAACTGCAAGTCTGCCTCCCGAACAATGTTAGGTAGGTTATTCCAGAGTTTGGGCGCCAAATAGGAAAAGGATCTTCCGCCTGCAGTTGATTTTGATATTCTAGGTATTATCAAATTGCCTGAGTTTTGAGAACGTAGCGGACATAGAGGATTATAATGTAAAAGGAGCTCATTCAAATACTGAGGTGCTAAACCATTCAGGGCTTTATAAGTAATAAGCAATATTTTAAAATCTATGCGATGCTTGATAGGGAGCCAGTGCAGTGTTGACAGGACCGGGCTAATATGGTCATACTTCCTGGTTCTAGTAAGAACTCTTGCTGCTGCATTTTGGACTAGCTGTAGTTTGTTTACTAAGCGTGCAGAACAACCACCCAATAAAGCATTACAATAATCTAACCTTGAGGTCATAAATGCATGGATTAACATTTCTGCATTTGACATTGAGAGCATAGGCCGTAATTTAGATATATTTTTGAGATGGAAAAATGCAGTTTTACAAATGCTAGAAACGTGGCTTTCTAAGGAAAGATTGCGATCAAGTAGCACACCTAGGTTCCTAACTGATGACGAAGAATTGACAGAGCAACCATCAAGTCTTAGACAGTGTTCTAGGTTATTACAAGCAGAGTTTTTAGGTCCTATAATTAACACCTCTGTTTTTTCAGAATTTAGCACTAAGAAATTACTCGTCATCCAGTTTTTTATATCGACTATGCAATCTATTAGTTTTTCAAATTGGTGTGTTTCAACGGGCTGCGAAGAAATATAGAGCCGAGTATCATCAGCATAACAGTGAATGACATGTGGGGGCGTGTTTGAATGAGCCATTTTAGGGGGGAGTGGCACAGTCTTAACTTTAGTTTATACGGATCTTTTTTATGCACCAAAAGCTTGTAACCTAGGTGAAGGTATATTTATATAAACGGAGAAAAATACTTAATCGCTCTGTATATAGCGCATTGTGATTGGGTGGTTTATGCAGCCACACTCTTGCAGTTTAAATCTAGATAAAAGACCCATCTCTTTAACCTGGCTAACACATAACACACTAATACTAATTAATATCCAAATAAAGGATTTATAGGCTGCATTAATTAGGTAAAGCGGATAAGGGAACACTACCAACGCCCGATGTACTTGCTACATCATAAGAAGAATGGCATCTACGCTAATATTAGTTTGTTTCTCTCACCACCTAGAGAGGACCTCTACAGCCCTGAAAGACAGCAGAGAGCAGGACAACTAGATGATCCCCAGAGACAGATCCCCTGTAAAGACCTTGTCTCAGATGACCACAGGGACAAGACCACAGGAACCAGTTGAGTCCTCTGCACAATCTGACTTTGCTGCAACCTGGAATTGAACTGCTGGTTTTATCTGGCCTGGTTTCTCCCAAGGTTTTTTTTTTCATTCGGTCACCGATGGAGTTTTGGTTCCTTGCCGCTGTCACTTCTGGCTTGCTTAGTTGGGGTTACTATTTAAACTGAACTGAGCTGGATGATGACATCACTGAATCCAATGATGAACTGCCTTTAACTGTCATTTTGCATTATTGACACAGTTTTCCCAATTAATGTTGTTCAGTTGCTTTGACACAGTCGGTTTTGTTTAAAGCGCTATATAAATAAAGGTGACTTGACTTGGCTTGACTCAATACAGGAGACAAACCAATGGGCCACTGGCTGCTCCCTGTCCATGCGTGATGGTCCTCGAAAAAAAAAAAAATCTGTCTACCCCTTCTAAAATGCCCAGTATGCCCGATCACCAATCCAGCCCTGGCTCCACAGTGAGTGTTACTAAACACTAGAGGTCTTTACGGTGCACCCGAGAACCGTCAAACCGGGACCCTATATTTTAAAAGATCAGCCTGGTCCAGGTCGGGTCCGAATCTATTACTTCGGGTCCCAGGTCTGTTTAACATTGTGTGTAATACCCGTGCGATCAGAGTCAACGGACTTGCAGAACACCCAGCCGTGATCAGACACTGCTAGTGTTTTTTGTAACTTGCAACTTGTAAAATTAGGAAAAGAAAAGTGTGAGCCAAAAAAAAAGACAAGAAAAAAAGCGATGTCTCTCACTCTCTGCCGTTAGAAGCAGAGCGCGCAGACTCAGAGTTAATGCAAGTGCACGCACTGTAATAATGCTTGCAGACTTGACACGTGCTTAAAATGCTTTTTAATGCAATTTGAGCGTCATCAAAAACATTCATGTGACAGGTCATCTCCGATTTTGTTGCTGATTTAAAATATCTTAAATATGAGTATATTTAATATATTTTAATATTTCATATATTTTAAATCAGCAACAAAACCTGAGGTTAACTGTCACATGAATGTTTTCTATGACGCTCAAATTGCATTAAAAAGCATTTCAAGCGCGTGTCATGTTTCTATGGCAACCACTGAGGGACGAAATGGCTGTTTCTCAACTCCAAGAACGCAGAGAATTAACTTGCGTTCTTGTGGAGACCGGTCTTGCCAAGCTTCCTTGGAAGAACGAACTCAGAAGGATGCGAGAACACAGAACACACCATTATGAGTATTGAGATTGAGTATTGATGCTGCGTTCTTGCTTAACTGACCTCATAATCATAAGCAGCAGCCAATGAACCATAAATATAACATAACATTACAAACAAATGTCATAACTTATTGAAACATTTTATACTATTATAGATAATATTTACATACCGTATAATTGTATACCATTTTATTTTTATAGCGTAATGTTTAACTAGGAATATGTTAAAGGGTTAGTTCACCGAAAAAATTAAAATTATGTCATTAATAACTCACCCTCATGTCGTTCCAAACCCGTAAGACCTCCGTTCATCTTCGAGACACAGTTTAAGATATTTTAAATTTAGGCAAAAAGTACCTACCAAGGCCGATGCTGGTAGAAAAGCTGAAAGAAGATAAGATACCAGTTGTTTGGTCTAGTAGCCGCATTCCCTTTGGTGGTCACTATGATTGTTCATTTGTCAATTTTTGGTCTCCAAATTCTCCAATTTCCTTTCCAAAGCCGTGAGCTTCTCCGTGATGTTATCCATATTGCGGTTAATCAGATGTAAAGATCAAAGATGGCCGCCGGAGTATACGGCTGGTAAATGACTCTGCTTAAATTGAAGTGATTACTGCCACTATAATTGTTCTCTTTGGTTAAAAATTGTGGTGTTCCACCAAGAAGAACATTCCAATAAAGGGCTTTGATCTGTAAAACTGAGAATGACAAAGCCAAAAAGTAAAACTAAACAAATTGACCCAGACAATGGGAATGAGGAAAGCAACTCAGCCGTGTTTGGTATGGCTGAAATACTTAATGAAGTAAGAGCATTTCGCACTGAGACATCGGGGAACTTTGTGGCACTGAGGAAAGAAGTGAGTGATTTATGAAATGAACTTAGAGATATTAAAAAAAGAATGGACGCTGCTGAACAGAGGCTGTCTGATAGCGAGGACAATGAGATGTACTCGTACTTATATGACCGCCATCAGTTCGTAGCAGTGAATGAAGATGTATCCTATTGATCACAAGTGCAGTATGGAGTACCTCAAGGCTCAGTACTAGGGCCGCTACTCTTCACGCTTTATATGTTACCCTTGGGAGATATCATCAGGAAACACGGTGTTAGCTTTCACTGTTATGCTGATGATACTCAGCTCTATATTTCTTCGCAGCCCGGTGAAACACACCAATTTGAAAAACTAATGGATTGCATAGTCGATATAAAAAACTGGATGACGAGTAATTTCTTACTGCTAAATTCTGAAAAAACAGAGGTGTTAATTATAGGACCTAAAAAGTCTGCTTGTAATAAACTAGAACACTGTCTAAGACTTGATGGTTGCTCTGTCAATTCTTCGTCATCAGTTAGGAACCTAGGTGTGCTATTTGATCGCAATCTTTCCTTAGAAAGCCACGTTTCTAGCATTTGTAAAACTGCATTTTTCCATCTCAAAAATATATCTAAATTACGGCCTATGCTCTCAATGTCAAATGCAGAAATGTTAATCCATGCATTTATGACCTCAAGGTTAGATTATTGTAATGCTTTATTGGGTGGTTGTTCTGCACGCTTAGTAAACAAACTACAGCTAGTCCAAAATGCAGCAGCAAGAGTTCTTACTAGAACCAGGAAGTATGACCATATTAGCCCGGTCCTGTCAACACTGCACTGGCTCCCTATCAAGCATCGCATAGATTTTAAAATATTGCTTATTACTTATAAAGCCCTGAATGGTTTAGCACCTCAGTATTTGAATGAGCTCCTTTTACATTATAATCCTCTACGTCCGCTACGTTCTCAAAACTCAGGCAATTTGATAATACCTAGAATATCAAAATCAACTGCAGGCGGCAGATCCTTTTCCTATTTGGCGCCCAAACTCTGGAATAACCTACCTAACATTGTTTGGGAGGCAGACACACTCTTGCAGTTTAAATCTAGATTAAAGACCCATCTCTTTAACCTGGCATACACATAACATACTAATATGCTTTTATTATCCAAATCCGTTAAAGGATTTTTAGGCTGCATTAATTAGGTAAACCGGAACCGGAAACACTTCCCATAACACCCTATGTATTTGCTACATCATTAGAAGAATGGCATCTACGCTAATATTTGTCTGGTTCTCTCTTGTTCCGAGGTCAACGTGGCCACCAGATCCAGTCTGTGTCCAGATCAGAGGGTCACTGCAGTCACCCGGATCCAGTACGTATCCAGACCAGATGCTGGATCAGCACCTAGAAAAGACCTCTACATCCCTGAAAGACAGTGGAGACCAGGACAACTAGAGCCCCAGATACAGATCCCCTGTAAAGACCTTGTCTCAGAGGAGCACCAGGACAAGACCACAGGAAACAGATGATTCTTCTGCACAATCTGACTTTGCTGCAGCCTGGAATTGAACTACTGGTTTTGTCTGGTCAGAGGAGAACTGGCCCCCCAACTGAGCCTGGTTTCTCCCAAGGTTTTTTTCTCCATTCTGTCACCAATGGAGTTTCGGTTCCTTGCCGCTGTCGCCTCTGGCTTGCTTAGTTGGGGACACTTCATCTACAGCGATATCGTTGACTTGATTGCAAATAAATGCACAGACACTATTTAACTGAGAGATGACATAACTGAATCCAATGATGAACTGCCTTTAACTATCATTTTTGCATTATTGACACTGTTTTCCTAATGAATGTTGTTCAGTTGCTTTGACGCAATGTATTTTGTTTAAAGCGCTATATAAATAAAGGTGACATTGACATTGACATTGAGAGGAACACTAAACGAGTAATGATTCACATGTTACAGCAACAAGTTTTACTCAAAGAAAAATGTGAAGATCTGGAAAACCGCTCAAGAAGGAATAACATCAAGATTTACTCAGGGCCTGAGAAAAGTGAGGGAAATAATATGATTGACTTTGTGTCGAATTTGATTCGGGAACAACTTGGTGTTACCGCAGAGCTTCGCATTGAATATATAGGATATATGTGCCAAAGCGGCCTGGACAACACGAGCGTCTCCGGTCTATTGTGGTGTTATTTCAAAGCTATGCCACAAAACAGAGTGTTCTTAAGTCAGCGTGGATGAAGAAAATCGTACAAGTGAATGGTAACAGGATATAATTTTACGAAGATTTTACTCCAGCTGTCTATAAGGAAAGGGGGAAATACAAAGGTGTGTGTAAAGTGCTTCGCGAGAGGAAGATTAAACACCGCATATTATTCCCTGTCAAATTGAAAATCTTCTGTGAAGACGGTAAGGTCAAGATCTTTGAAAACCCAGCGCCAGCTATGCGAGGCCTATCTGAGTTCGGCATTACAATGGATCTACCTGAGGAGGAACCAGACTTGGAGGCAACGTTATCCAAGCAGTCGCAGCTGGTTGGCAAACTGTTAGTCCTCGCAGAAAGAAAACTTTGGGGTGCGGTTTAGTTGATGCTGTCAAATCATTGTTGGACAATAATTATCTATCTGGAGCTACATGCTAAAGATACAAGGGGTTTGGGAACGTCTAGGGATCAAGATTATGGCTGGGACAATGATATTAAGAAGGGAATGCGCGCACAAGGTACTGACATCAAGTTTTTATTTTAAAGGCGCTTGTCCATCAAGAATAATGGAACTGTTGAATATTGAATTTCGTTCATGTGCATCTATGTTTAAACATTTGATTAACGAATAATGGTTCAACAAATGAACCCACTAAAAATTAGAGTTAGGGGATTTAAATTAGGGGAATATAAAATATATGATTTGGATGTAGAATTGGATTCAGAAAAGCATGTGTGCAACCAAAATTTAATTCCGTGCAAATACTATAGTGAGGACGAATTCAATTTAAATGTTAAATTATTCAATTATTTTTTACTTGTCCATTTTAATTGCAGAAGTCTTTATATAAACCTTAATAAAATTATAGATTACCTAAATACATTAATAAGTCAGTTTGATATTATCGCTTTCTCTGAAACATGGTTAAATGCCGTCAAAGGTTATGATTTGGGAATTGGTGGATATAGTTTGTATCATGTTGACAGACTGGGAGAACGAGGAGGAGGTGTGGCTTTGTTTGTCAAAGAAACATACACAAGTAAGATTGTTGAAAGGATGTCTGTGGCTATAGAAGGTCTTCTAGAATGTGTGGCAGTGGAGATTGAGTTGGAAACAAAGCAAAAAATAATTATAGCTTGTGTGTATAGAGCACAGGGCTCAAATGTAGAAGTATTTAAAGATAAACTCACTGAACTTATAGATTGTACAATGTTAAATCAGACCATGTGGTTATGTGGTGATGTTAATGTTGATTTAATGAATCCACAAGGCCAAACAGCAACCCAGGATTTTTTGAACGAAATGTACAGCAAATGTATGTTTCCAGTGATATCACAACCTAGTAGAGTGACACGGACAAACTTCAACATTGATTGATAATATTTTTATTAATAATATTGACATTACTTTCTATAGTGGTCTGCTATTATGTGATATTAGCGATCACTTACCAGTTTTCATCGTCTGTGACCTAAAAGCTGGTAAGAAAATTAGAGATGTTGATAAAGTTAAATACATTCGAATTACGACAGAGAAGGAAATAGGCTCATTTAGGAAGGATTTGATTAACCAAGATTGGAGTAAAGTTTTGGTAGAGGATGTTAATAATGCTTATGAGGTCTTTCTGAATATATTTTTAACCCTTTATAATAAAAATTGTCCTTTAAAAATGGGTAAAGTAAATAAGTATGATAAAAAACCATGGATAACCAATGGGTTACAGAAGGCCTGTAAAAAGAAAAACAAACTATATCGGGATTTTATTAAATACAAATCTAGTAATTTTGAAATTAAATATAAAAGATATAAGAATAAGTTAATTACTATAATGCGACAGGCCAAAAAAGATTATTATAAAAACAAATTATATGAATATAAGACTAAGATTAAAGACACTTGGAAAATATTAAATAAGGTATATGAAACCAAATTCAATGTCAATGTCGGACCTAATATTGTAAAAAGACTTGAACAATCCAAGCATGTAGCTTGATGTAATGGTGCGACAGGAGGTAGTAGAATCTTACAGTCAATGTTTCTTAATGAAGTCACCGAAACTGAAATCTTAGATATTGTGAGAAAGTGTAAAACTAAAACTTCCTGTGATGGTGATGGAGTATAATAAAAAAAAACTATACAGTAGATTGCATACTTCAACCTCTAACTCATATTTTCAATCTTTCTTTTAGTTCAGGTGTTTTTCCTCAAAAGATGAAGACTGCGAAGATAATACCTATTTTTAAAAAGGGGGATAAACATCAGTTTAATAATTATCGACCTGTTTCAGTACTTTCACAGTTTTCTAAAATAATAGAAAAATGGTTTACCCATAAATTTGATATATTTTTGGAAAAAAATAATTTACTTTTTGATTATCAATATGGATTCCGATCCAGTAGATCAACTGCCGTTGCATTAATTCATTTAACTAAAGAAATTCTTGCTGCAATGGACAAAAAACAGTATCTTGTAAGTATATTTCTGGACTTACAGGAAGTGTACGATTCTGTTAACCATAACCTACTGTTGACAAAACTACAATACTATGGATTAAGGGGTCAAACATATAAATGGCTTGAAAGTTATTTAAGTAATAGAAGCCAATATGTTCAATTTAAAAACCAGACCTCGGAATGCAAAACTGTTGTATGTGGAATTCCCCAGGGTTCCGTGATTGGCCCTAAACTTTTTATATTACTTATTAATGATATATTTGAGGCTTCCAAATACATGCATTTTTTGTTGTTTGCTGATGATACAACTGTGTTCAAGACTGGGACAGATTTAAACAAATTAATGACCATTATTGAAAGGGAAATGACAGAATTAAAGAAATGGTTTGATTATAATAAATTGTTTTTAAATTGGGATAAGACAAATTCTTTATAACGTTGAACACGTATTGGATGAATACGCTTCATTGCAGCTTCTATACTCAACCTTAATTGTTCCATATTTAACATACTGTACCGAAGTATGGAGTAATGCTTGCACCAGTTATACAGAAAGGCTGTTCTTACTTCAGAAGAAAGCAATAAGAATTGTGACTAAAAAAGGTTTACAAGACCACACAAATAAACTGTTTTTAAAATTACAGACCTTGAAATTTAATGATTTGGTCAAATGTAAAATAATACAAACTATGTGGAGAGTGAAAAATTATTTGGTGCCAATACATATTCTAAACAAATTTAAGTTAATCATAGACAGTAAAAACAGAAGAAAAGGCAATTTTTGTGTACCATATTCACGCACCTCACAAAAACACAAAGGGTTTCTTGTAATTGGGATCAGTTTATGGAATTCTTTGGACATCGTTCAAAAATCATGTAACACGATTGTTCAATAAAAAAAAATGTATAAAAAAAATTTACTTGGAAAATATGAAGGCAGTGAAATATAAGAACCAGTGTTTGACAAATTTGGAATTGTCAGTTATCTAGATGTGAAGTAATATTAACATAGAAAAAAAAAAAAAAATTATAATAATAAAAAATAAAAAAATAAAAAACGGCGAGCCATTTGTTCAGTGCCAGATCAGATTATTGTAAAAAGGGGCAGGAAATTATAAGAGTATGTCTTCTTCATGCTCCTATTTAGCATTAAATGTTTTTTGTTGTTGTGGTGTCTGTAATAACTTCATGGCTGAATAAAAAAGAACTTGAACTTGAACTAAGCTCAATGCTGACCACTCTGCCCACTTCTTCCATCATGACGGGCAGCCTTGTGAGGCTTTGGACAGCAATTCTTGTCTTCTGAATTTTTTGATAACCCAGGGCAAAGCCTAATCCAATCAGCAGAAGACCTGTTATCATGGTTCCGAATAAGTAGATGTCTTCAATGTCCTCCACGGAAAGAGCCGCCAGGCACACGACCCGCCAATTCGCCCACACGTCCATCGTGTAGCCAGCTGCAAACGTTCCGGCAGGGCAGTAAGGTTCCCCCGAACCCAAGCTCCTCGTCGAGAAGATGGTGTCAATTGCGTTGAAAGACCAATTAATCAAATCCATGTTTCAGTTTAGGATAGCAGTGCAGAGAGAGTCTCTCAAGTAGACAAGTAGACAAGACAAAACAAGTGAAGCAGGCAATGCAGGGAGGAGAGGGGAGAAATGCGACCGCCTCCATTGAGAGTCAAGTCACCTTTATTTATATAGCGCTTTAAACAAAATACATTGCGTCAAAGCAACTGAACAACATTCATTAGGAAAACAGTCTGTCAATAATGCAAAATGATAGTTAAAGGCAGTTCATCATTGAATTCAGAGCAGAAGAGAATCTTAGGACTGGTTGGATTATCACCCATTAGCGCCGCCCAGCTCTTCCACGACTGGTCCTACAACTCAAGGCGGCCGGCCCGTGCTCAAGTCACCAACACTGGCTACTGGCCGGGGGTCCCACCGTACACCAGGTAGCGGAGCGCGTAGTAGTCGACTGCCTTCTTCGCAGACGGGAAGCAGCTCCAGCTGGCACCCCATCCAACGCCTTACTTCATAGTGAAAAACGGCCTGCTTTACTGCGTCGCGCAGGGAAGGGGGGAGGAAAAAACCCTGCTGATAGTCCCTCGGTCCAAGACAGAAGCGGTGATTGAGCTGGCACATGCACATCCCATGGCAGGCCACCTGGGAGCCCAGAACACAGTCCAACGCATATGCGACCATTTCCACTGGCTGGGCCTGGAGGCCGAAGTCAAGTGCTTCTGTCAAGCCTGTCCCACCTGCCAGCGGACATCTCCACGCACCCCTCCCCCCAACCCGCTGATATCGCTGCCCATCATCGAGGTGCCCTTCGAGCGAATTGGGATGGACCTAGTAGGGCCGCTGCCGAAGTCCGCCCAGGGACGCGAACACATCCTGGTCATCCTGGACTACACCACCCGCTACCCTGAGGCCATTCTCCTCCGTAAGGCCACCGCAAAACCATCGCCCAGGAGCTGTTCCTGCTGAGTAGTCGGGTCGGCATACCATCCCAGATACTGACTGACCAAGGCACCCCGTTTATTTGCTGGATGATGGCTGACCTCTGTAATCTTCTAAAAGTCAAACAGCTCCGCACCACCATGTACCACCCCCAAACGGATGGCCTGGTTGAGCGATTCAACCAAACACTCAAACTGATGTTGAGTCGAGTGGCTGCGGACAAGATGTTACCCTATGTACTCTTTGGAATCCGAGAGGTACCCCAAGCTTTCACCGGCTTTACCCCATTCGAGCCTCTTCGGCCAGCAGCCCCGCGGCCTGCTTAACGTCGCCAAAGAGGCCTGGAAGCAACAGCCAGCCGTCTACTGAACCATGGTGGAAGACTTCCGGGAGATGCGAGAACGAATCGACAGGGTCATTCCCATCGTCCGGGAACACCTCGCTAAGGCCCAACAAGCCCAGCAACGGCACTACAACAGGGTGGCCCAGCCACGGGAGTTCCGGCCAGGAGTTCCTAGTCCCCACCTGCAAATTCTTGGCCAGCTGGCAAGGTCACTACACCATCACGGAAAGGATCGGCCCCGTCACCTACCGAGTCCGGCAGCCTGGAAGACAGAGGGAAGACCAGATATATCACGTGAATCTCCTGAAGCGCTGGGTTGGGACCGGGCCACTGCTCTCTGCCCTCGCTCATCTACCTCCCGTGGCTGTCGACATGGACCCCCACCTCTCGGCTGCCCAAAGGTCAGAGCTGCAACACCTGGTCAGTCAGTTTTCCGATGTTTTCTCTCCCCAGCCTGGGTGGACTCAGGTACTCGAGCACGATGTCCGCACAGCACCCGGAGTTATCGTCCGGCAGTGGCCCTATCGTGTCCTGGAGGCTCGGCGACACGCCAATCGAGGAAGAGGTACAGGAGATGCTGAGGTTAGGGGTCATCGAGCCATCACGCAGCCCATGGTCCAGCCCCATTGGCATGGGTCCGAAGCCCGACGGCACCTTCTGCTTCTGCAACGACTTCCGCCGCTTAAAAAAAGGCTCTGAGTTTGACAGCTACCCGATGCAGCGGGTTGACGAGCTGTTAGATCGCATGGGAAGGGCCCGGTTCATCTCAACCCTTGACCTCACCAAGGGCTACTGGCAGGTCCCCTTAACAGAGCAGGCCAAATCGAAGACGGCGTTCTCAACCCCAAGCGGCCACTGGCAGTACCGGGTCCTTGCCTTAGGCCTGCACGGGGCCCCCGCCACCTTCCAATGCCTTATGGACGTCCTCCTGCGGCCCCACCAAGCCTATGCGGCCACCTACCTCGAAAAAGTCATCATTCTCTCAGAGACTTGGGAGGACAACCTGGAGCGGCTGCGGAAGGTGTTGTTGGAACTTTGCCGGGCTGGGCTGACTGCCAACCCCTGTAAGTGTCACCTGGCCCCTCGCCGAAGCCAAGTACCTGGGCTACCAAGTGGGTCGCGGCCTCATCAGGCCCCAGGAGAAGAAGGTGGTGGCTATCCTCTCCACGCCGTGGCCAGGTATGGGCCTTTTTGGGGTTGGCGGGATATTACTGCTGTTTCATCCCTAACTTCTCCTCCTTAGCCTCTCCCCTGAAAGACCTGACCAGGAAGGGGCAACCGCAGAATGTCCCCTGGAACCCTGAGACGGAGAGGGCGTTCCAGCAGATAAAAGCAGCCCTAACATCAGCGCCTGTGCTCAGAGCCCCCGACTTCAACCGCCCCTTCCTGTTGCAAACGGATGCATCCGATACCGGGTTGGGAGCCATCCTCTCCCAGGTCCTCGACAGCGAGGAACACCTGGTAATATATATCAGCTGAAAGCTGACCCCGGCGGAGCGATGGTACGCGACCGTCTAGAGGGAGGTGTTGGGTGTCAAGTGGGCGGTCCTGGAGCTCTGCTATTACCTCCTCGGCCGACAGTTCAACCTGATCACTGACCACGCCCCTCTACAGTGGATGGCCAGAGCTAAGGACACAAATGCCAGGGTGAATCTGTGGTTCCTCGCGCTCCAGGACTTCCAGGACTATTTTTCGCGGGTTCGGGTTCGGGTCCAGCTTTCAAATAATAAATGGGTCCAGGTCGGGTCCGGGTAGTCATTTCTCGGATCAACATGGGCCCGGGTCCAGCTTTCGAAATAATAGACAGGTCCGGGTCAGTTCGGTGTAGTACATTACGGGTCTCTTTCGGGTTTGGGCACAAATTTTTGGACCCGTGAAGACACTTTCCTAAACACTAAAGACTTGTGATCTTTAACTATACAGCACATTAACACACAGTTAGTTAATGATGAGTCAGACACACACACCTTACTCTCTTTCACACACATAGATAGCATTTAAACATTGATATGCTTTATATCACAGTTTAACAAAGAACTCACTGTCATGTATCTAGGGTTGGGTACCGAAACCCGGTGCTAATATGGCACCTATGGAACCGGTATGCACCGAACAGAATAAGAACGCAGATTTCGGTGCCTCTTAAATGCCTGAGAGTCAGTCCGCTTAAATTTCATATAAAAAGGCGGCAGACCGGTCTCCTCCCGTCTCTCAGTGCGCTCTTCAATCCGCAGACTGCAGCGGACTCAAACACAAACAGAGGACACAAGGTGTGTTTATCGATAGATTGTTAGAATATCTGTATCTATGCAGTTCTTTGTCATAAATACAGTATACAAAAGGTAACGGGGGAGCAGTCGGTTTCTCATCTACTGTAAAGTTTTCTCTCCGTTCACTGCTCATCACACCACAGCTGTTTCCTCCAGCGACAATCGAGCCCTTAACACGTATGAACGCATACTTTAATTACACTTATTTAAATATACTTAATTGAATTATACGTACTTTATACATACACTACTGAGTGTGTCTTAGTCTCAAGGAGTCTGTTGTCAGTCTTTTGCTTGTGCATTCAACAATCTCACTAGATTATTATTAAAATTAATGACAAAATGAATGTTTGGAAATGTAAACTGATATTTCCTACTGACACCCTACAGCAAAATATATCAATAACTGGCTTAAAACCCTTTTTTGGGGTGAAAATACTAATGTGCCTAAGGCTGAACATTACAAATGACATTGTTGCTACTTTATAAAGAATGAGCATCCAGTCAGTCACAGAACTGATTAAAGACAGTGACAGACAGCACTCATTTTAAGTAAATATCAGAGTGATTGACTGAGATACAGTAGAAGCATTATGTGTGATTTTGTATTAAATAATGACCCAGATCATGAAATACATTTAATGGGCTTAGAGTAAGGGAAGCTTGGGAAATGAGAGCATCCAAGGAGCGTGTGAATGCTATGGATTTATTTTAAATCTTTTAATGTTCTTTAATGTTATCCTTTTTAGGCTTTTTATTATTTATTTATTTATGTATTTTTATAGAAGTATCGATTCAGGCACCGTTTAGGCACCAGTACAGTTTTAAAAGTATCAAAATGGCACCGGTATCGTATAAAACCCAATCGATACCCCAACCCTACCTGTATCAGATCATGTCCTCAGTAAAGAGTTTCTCCATTATAGCTATTTTGTCATAAATCCCTCTGTCACTCCAATGAAATGAAGACAAACTAAAATGAACAGAAAGAGGAACACTGCTGAGAAAATTTAACACACAAAAGCCTCAAACATATACACAGCAGTATAACATCTGCTCTATCATCGGTTACATCCGTTCATTTAAAGAAGCAGTTCACCAAATATTAAAATTCAATCATCATTTATACAAGTTCAATATGCATACATTTTTAACAGAATTGTCACACTGCTCTTTTCCATACAATTAAAAGCATATAGTAACTATGGACTGTAACGTTCCAAAAAACAACATACTGTAGCTGCATGCAGCGAACGCACCCCACTGGTTCCAGGAAAACATTCATTTAAGAAAGTAATTCGGATTATCTCAGTCTTTTTAATGTGCCAAACTTCCTGCTGCCGACTATGACTGTGACCCACAATAAGCCACATCTATGTGATCAGCCCCCATGACCAAACATAAGGCAATTTATCTAAATCAGACAGTGCACATAGAATATATGAGACATCCTTATTCCAAAAAACTATTCACAATTTACCATCATCAGTGTCCTGACATAATGTTGACCTCATTTGGTGAGAATGAAATGAGTTCCTTTGGAAGAGTATTTAAAAAAGAAAAGAAAAAGAACTCACAAATTCCAAACATTCCACATTAGGGCTGAAACGATTCACCGAGTTACTCGATAAACTTGATTACAAAAATTCCTAGAGGCAAAAACTCTGCCTTGAAGCCTCATTAAATTCCTATGACGCGCACTATACGCGCAGGTATCTGATTCACACAGAGTGTTGTTCAATGTTCAGGAAGCACACCATAGCGCGTTATACATTTTGAATTTGCGATGGCGGAGAGTAAAGATGTCCATAAACGGCAGACAATGTCTAAAGTTTGGAATCATTACATTCTGAAAAAAGAAGAGAACAATGTGCAATGTGTCTACCGCAAAGTAGACCTGGCATTCCACATCAGTACGACTTCAATAATTCAGCATCTGAACCGAAAACATCCACTCCATGCTGTTTCACCAAGCGTTGTTTTAAGTGGTAAACATATTCATGTTCAACTGCAAGAGAGTATAGCTTAAAAAAAAAGAACCCCATCACACACACACACACACACACATTTGTCCCTTTTGTCTCTCATTTAAGAAGTCAGACAGACCAATCGCGGCAATGCATCACATATTCTTAAACTTTTATTTAGCCATGCAACAAAAATTTCAGCATGTATTCACTGTACACCGGGACGTTATGTTGAGACGCGATTTTTCGAATGGATGCTTCAACTAAAATGCACTGCAATGCAAGCCAAACGCAGTGTTCTATTGAGAATGAATGTATGTATTTCTGTTGTACCAAACTGCAATGAAGCAACTGGTCTGACTGGGGTGTCACTCTTCCTCACGCACGGCACGCGTGCACACAAAAAAGTGGGGACATCCCATAGGCGTAATGGTTTTGATAGTGTACAATAGGAGTGTAATGGTACGCAAAAACCATGGTTCGGTGCGTACCTCGGTTTTAAAATCACAGTTCGGTTCATTTTCGGTACAGTAAGGGAAACAAATGCAAACATTAAACTGCAGGTTGTTTATTACTATACTTAGTAATATAATAACTATAATATAACTTTTTTTAACAATTTGTTTACAATTTGTATTTTTTTAAAAATACTTTTTAATAAAATATATATAAACTATATATATAATATATAGTTTATATATAATATATATATATAAACTATATATATAAAAATTCTCCACTAAATAAAATAATCTCAGTCTCAAACCAATATCATATAATAAAATATAATGAAAAAAATAAATAAATAACTATGATTACAATGCAGCATTACCAATCCCAGCTTGTAGGCCTGCTCATATTTAAAATATATATATAACTTTTCCAAAGTGTAAAATGCAGCATCAACAGTTCAGATTTCGTTATTGCGTTGGACCGATCGGAATTAAGAGCAAAGATCTGTTTAAATGCCGACGGGAGCTGCGTTTGAATTACAATCGTTTTTTTCCTAGTTGTAGTGATGTTCACACTCTCGTGATGCCTTTTGAAAACCTTAGGCCGGTGACACACTGTCAAGAATGCACCCGTCAAACATAGTCTATTTTGCCGTCAATACTGTTGACGGTGTCCTTTATCAGTAGGCTTTATATTTATGCTCAACATGAAGTATAGATATTGTTGTCGTGAAGACAAGATCCTGGTCTGTCGGCAGTCTCCCTCAATGTCACCTACAGTAGCAGCAGCACACCAGCGGCGCGTCAGGCACGATTCTGGTGTGTAAAGACACAGAAAACGCGAAGCAGGTGTCACGCAACTGACCAACAGCAGAAACGCCACGCTCACGCCACGCAGCCAGTGTGAAACCGGCCTTAGAATCAGCTGCAGGGCAGGATTTGCGCTGAACACGAAGACTTCCGCCACTTAATATGTTCGTTTGGAAACACGAAAATGTATATGTTCTGCAAACAAAATATTGCATTCGGTACACACGTGCTACGTACCGAAAGCCCTGTACCGAAACGGTCCGGTACGAATACATAGTACCGTTACACCCCTACTGTACAAACTGCATTTTCTATCGCACTACACCAACCCTACACCTAACCCTAACCCTCACAGGAAACTTTGTGGAAAAAAATGTATCCAAATAATCAATCGATTAAGTGCTAGATTAATCGATTTCAAAAAGAATCAATAGCTGCAGCCCTATTCCACATTAATTTAAAAATGGCTGACTTCCTAAAAGGCGGAGCTAATGATGAACTAATATAATTTTGGAAGCTGTTTGGTTTGATGAGAACAATATATGCTCCAACTTTACACTGTTAAAAAAATCTGTGACATTTATAATACCAACAGCTGTGGTTGCCAGAACTTCACCGTAAAATATATGGTAGCAACATTTTAGGTTTTACAGACTTAATGTATTTCATTAACTGATGCAATGTCAATAAACCAACATGTTGAAGTACTAATATCTGTTTTAAACCATTGTAATGCACTGATAACCACCAAAAACTGGTGGTGATGAAAAAATTACATGATGAACCAAAGCTCATCACAAACAGATTTTCTACGAGCCGAGAAGGGCAATACTTATATACAGAAGGTGCACAGTGTCATTCACACAAACACTAAACCCCATCAGGGTGACACACGATACTGAAATAATGCAATAAGCATTAATTTAATAACTTCAGATGTAAGATTAAACACAACTGCACAGACACAACTGTTGAGAAAAAAAATTAAGAAGAAACTTTATTAAAAAAAAAAACCCATCAAATATGAAGTGTCATGCAGGGAATTCTGGAAGTGTCAATTTATGTTTTTTCACTGTAAATTATACAATGACATTTTCTTTTTCACTTCCAGAAAAAAAAAATATATATATATATATGTTTTTTTGTTTTTACAGTATTTTACTATAAAATTACATCAAAAGTAATTACATTTATTTACCGAATATAGTATGGAACTTACTGTTAACCAGTTAACAGATTTTTACCGTAGCATTTTTTGTCTTTTACTGTTAAAATCTATTTTTAAAATCTAAATTTATTTATTTTTTTACAGTGTAGTTTAAAGTTTAAAACTTGTTTTACTTTAAAACTTTATATCGTTCGTGGTTCAAAACTGAACCTCCCACTGTAGTCAGAACAAATAGGCCTGTATTTGTTCAGCTGGTTCACTTTTGACATGTCTGCTTTTTATATTATATTATGATTCTTCTTCTTCTTCTTTTTTTAAATGCCATGTTTTGAGAATATTTTCATCAAAACAAAACACAATACTGGGATCACTTCATTAACTACACCAGGTTGCTTTTTTTGGTTATATCTGGCAACTCTTCACCTTTAATGAGAAGAGCATAAACCCCACCCTCTCCATGTAAAATAATAGGATGTGAGCCAAATGAAACAATGAAGTTACACGTCAAAGGAATTTTTCTCCAAGATGGTTTCCATAATTTTAGGTAGTTCTTATCACACTTATGTATGTTCATGTGTTTGTTTTTATAATTAGTTTGGTCTTAGTTTGTTATTTGATGCTATAAAAACTGTGGGCGTGTAATCATGATTGTGAACTTGCGATTGTGCCTGTGGAAGTTTGTGCGGGGCTTTGATACTGAGACACTGCTGCCACATCTGAGCTTTTCTTATTTGCCATAATTATCATAATAAATAAGACTGGTTTATGTGATCAACAGGTTCAGAGACCATGAATATTGAGAGTGAAACACACATACTGACACTCACGTATGGTGTGAAAACGTATAGGAGCTGAGCATCATGAATGTGAAAGCAGGAGCAAGTCAGTGGATAAATTCCCTATAGACGACTGGAATCAATACAAGTTCAGAAACACAATTTTAGCACTTACGTCGAGACTTCGGCGACATTTAGTCTCCACCTGCAATCGTGTCTGAGCATGGCGTCATGGATCACACTTCAGAAGCCTGTGGATGGTACAGACAAACAAAACTACATTACAGTTTCATATTTATATCATTGTTATTGATGATCACAGACAGTTTCACGTATCACCACACAGACACACTTCACCCTGCATATTATATAGTTCAAAATGCTTGTTGATACTCCATCAGTAACGGTAAAATCAACAACAGCAGCTGTACTGTATATGACATACAGAAAAATCAATATATAAAAAAAACATTTCTCATCTAATGCTCCCAAGAACAAATGATTTGACCCACATTAGCTTTGAATTCATATTGTCATATCTCAACAATTAACGTAACTGAAAAGCCTCCTTGAGCAATAAAAGAGCAGGCCGTGAGTCCTATGCAGATCAGCTGGTCGACAGTCTACAGAGTGCTCAGTGATCCTACAGTGTGTTCAGATGTGCACTCAGTGCCACTCAGGCTGTTTGCTCTGTGTTACACAAGGCAGGTTAACACATTCAGGCTGCTGAGAACTCTGTTTTAGTCCTGTCACTCAACACATACAAACATACAATACTCATGCAACTTTAATGAGCTCTGTGTGTATGTGTGTGTGTGTGTGTGTGTGTGTGTGTGTGAGAGAGAGAGAGACATACACTACTGCAGAGGGCAAATAACAGTGCACTATGTGTGTTTGATACAGGGAACTGGGAACACTCCCCCAAAATCCCCAAGGTACTGGTTACATCATAAGCAGAATAGCATCTATACTTATATTAGACTGTCAGTCTCATCCTTATTCCAAGTTTACCATAGTTTACCGAATCCGTTCTGTATCTAGACCAGATGTTGAACCTGCATCCAGGTCTCTTTACTGGCATTTATGCTAATGCTTTGCTTAAAAAAAAACATGCATAAACAATTTTTTTGAAAGGACTATTTTTAGAGCAGTGATAATTACAATCCTGGATAATTTATTCAACACAACTGACAAACATATTCTCTAGGGTCTCTTGGGCTGCTTATAGCTTCTGATATATATATATATATATATATATATATATATATATATATATATATATATATATATATATATATATATAGATTATATGTGCTGGTCATATAATTAGAATATCATCAAAAAGTTGTTATGAGAGTGTTATGAGAGCCCAGGTTGCTCTGATAGTGGCCTTCAGCTCTTCTGCATTCCTGGGTCTGGCATATCGCATCTTCCTCTTCCCAATACCCCATATATTTTCTATGGGGTTAAGGTCAGGTGAGTTTGCTGGCCAATTAAGAACAGTGATACCATGGTCCTTAAACCAGGTACTGGTAGCTTTGGCACTGTGTGCAGGTGTCAAGTCCTGTTGGAAAATGAAATCTGCATCTCCATAAAGAGCAAGAGGTATGAAGTGCTCTAAAACCTCCTGGTATACAGATGTGTTGACCTTGGACCTCAGAAAACACAGTGGACCAACACCAGCAGATGACATGGCACCCAAACCATCACTGACTGTGGAAACTTTACACTGGACCTCAAGCAACATGAATTGTGTGCCTCTTCTCTCTTCCTCCAGACTCTGGGACCCTGATTTCCAAAGGAAACAAAAAATTTACTTTCATCAGAGAACATAACTCTGGTCACTCTCATCAGTACAGTCCTTTTTGTCTTTAGCCAAGGCAAGACGCTTCTGACGCTTTCTGTTGTTCAAGAGTGGCTTGACACAAGGAATTTGACAGCTGAAACCCATGTCTTTCATACGTCTGTGTGTAGTGGTTCTTGAAGCATTGACTCCAGCTGCAATCCACTCTTTGTGAATCTCCCCCACATTTTTGAATGGGTTTTGTTTCATAATCCTCTCCAGGGTGTGGTTATCCCTATTGCTTGTACACTTTTTTCTACCACATCTTTTCCTTAAATAAACATTTAAAATATATCAGTCTGTGTGTAATGAATGAATATAATATACAAGTTTCACTTTTGGATGGAATTAGTGAAATAAATCAACTTTTTTGATCAGCACCTGTATGTATGTATGTATATACACAACTCACATTATCTTTCTGTCATTATATTTCACTGCTGATTTTGATGATGATGGGTGGCTAAGAGCAAGTTAAATAAAAAAATAAAAAATAAAAAATAAAATTCACTGTGGATTCTATGGTATTTTTTAAACTATGGTTACTATGGCAACAATGGTTACCATGTGGATTAGTCCATGATCTCATCTTCTGAAATCCAGAATATGATTTTTCATGAAAAAAGCATTACTTAAAAAATAAAATAAATAAAAATAAAAAAATTGATCCAAATGAAACCACTAAAAAATTACTTTGGATATGATACCATGATGATAAAACATTCTTGACAGTTAACATGCCAATAATACCATGTCTCTGCACATGTTACAAGGTAACTGCAAGATACCTACTGTTCTTCGTAGTATCTTTAACTGGCATGTAACATTTGAATATGGTAATCTTCCAACACCATACTACCTACTGATGCCATCACCCTACTCTTTGTAACTCATCCAACAGCTGTCAGTCAAGTATCGGCAGAATCTCTATCACATGACACAGCATCGAGGTTTAACACAGATTATAAAGCATCCACAGATGATGAAACACACCGGACATCTCTGACACAGAAGATACGGTTGCTATGATACTCTCCTGTCTCCAGACAGGGATGCGGCTTATAGCAACGACACACAGACTTGATGATAATGGCCGTGAGCTCGATCTTACCATCACACAGCTTTATCTCGCCGAAACTACACAAATAATCTCATCCAGCACGTTATATTGTCACATGTGCGTCCACAATCGATCCCGTCCGTTGATGTGATCATGTCTGTGTTTATAATCCAATGACAGTAACACATCGGGGAAGCAGAGCAAAAATAACCCATAAGGACTCGTCAGACTGAAGCAATCAAACCCTGATGCGTGAGAGATGATGATACACCGTCTACGTTCAAACACTCTGTGCTCGATTAAAATGTCTGCTGCGAGGGCGTGTGTTTGTTTTGGTGAACTTGACGAACCTGCAGGACAGAAGCGCCCTCTGCTGGGTTAATTGTGTATTCTATTCTATTCTATTCTATTCTATTCTATTCTATTCTATTCTATTCTATTCTATAAATAAATAGCCTCTCAGCATCACCAAATCTACTTATTTAGGCAAGAAAATATTTATATTTCTAAGCAGCATACTTCAGCAAACTACTCGGCTGTCAGGGATCGTGACTGCGGTTTTTATTTTTAATAAAGTAGCTCCATCTAGTGGTCACTGATAATGACACAGTGCAGTGTTTTTGATAAGGATATACAATCCTTGAAAATTTAACCTAACAATAAAATGAGTTTAATGTAAATGTGTAAATGTAAATAATTTAGATCTAGTCAATCTTCAATCAACATATGAGAACTTACTGCATACAATTCACAATTTTCATCTCGTTTGTAAAAACAATAAAATATCTATCTATCTATCTATCTATCTATCTATCTATCTATCTATCTATCTATCTATCTATCTATCTATCTATCATAATCTTGTGATGGCTTCAAATGAATCTCTTCCACTTTCATGTGAAATGTATGCTCATTTCATTTTCATTAAGGATTAGATGAGCGAAAAAACTGAGAGAGCAAACAAACCTGCTGTCATTTGCTCGCATGGAAGGAGAGAAAGCAAATTAATAATTGATGTGGTCCTGTTCCCAGCGGCTCTCTGTCTCACTGAAGACATTTAGCCGTGATGGAGATCAAAGGCTCAAAGACTCCTTGCTGCTGCAGCGCCAAAAGGATGAACTACTGATCGCTTTCTATCACCCTAATAGCAGCCCTTTTATGAAGTTAAACTGCACACCACTCAATTTTTTTTTTGAGTTCTGGTAAAATATTCGGGTTTACAGTGTGGCTGGGTCATCAGCTGAACTTTCAACTCTGACGGCCCTGCAAAACACACACATGGGGCTGAACACTTCAGAGCTCAAGGTTCTTCAACAAGGCCCCGCTCTGTTGTTTGTAACATTTGATCTTAAATAAGAGCACAGGGGTGGCCGGTGTGCAAAGAGAGAGACAAAGTCAGCGCGAGAGAAGCTTGCTTTCATAATGAATGTCAGCTCAGATAACAAAGCCCCATTTGCATATCATAATCCAAATCTTTCCTGCTCAGATCAGGTGTGCTGTGAAGGAATATTTTTCTTGGTTGCCTTTGAAAGTCTTTGATGTGCACAGCAAGAATGAATATGCAAAGGAACAGCTAGCCGATGAGGTCACGTTCTCTCTAACTCTTTTTCTCTGCCTCTTCCTCATGTTTTACAGATGGAAATGAAAATGTGCTGTGTGTATAACACTGTTTTTCTAGCGATGAAAGCTTTATGCTGTCAGTTCTAAATTAACTAAGCTAATAAAATCATGTTTTCTAGAAAGTAGTTTTTTTGCACCCTTAACAAACAATACTAGTATGAAAGATTCATTCCTCTTAGCCACAGATGGCACACAAGACAAAGTCCAAAATAAACACTTCCTAAACACAAATTCAAATAAATCCAGCTTTGGTGACTATATAAATTTGAAAGACTTGCCACTTGGCTGGTAACACAATACATGGTTTAAATAAGTGGCATATTGCCAATCTTGGACACCACATAAACCATGAGACGGACCCCACCCTCAAATGATGACCACATGTGTGCATTCTGGATCAGATATTATTTCAGGCGTATCAAACCCCCTGAGAACCATTAAAAAAAAGGTTTGTGAATTTTGTTGTTTTATTTATGTCATTGCATTAATGCGGTTGAAGCATGAAACAAATGAAGAAAATTTGAGAAAAATATTTTTGAAAAATATATTTTATTCATATTTTATTCTATGTTCTTTGTAGACGATGCTAGGAATAAGTTATTCAAAATAAATAAATAGACATGAAAAGGCATGTATCTGCTTGTTAAGTCTGACATCACTGCTTCCAGTGCTTATTTACAATGTGGTATAATACTATAAAAATAATTATAATCATAACCTTTATCTCCATACCAAAATCCCAGATGGCCAGACAGTGATTCATTTTTTGTAAATCGTAAAAATATTTATATCTGTGATGCCATGAGCACAGAGACTGTAGTGTACAATATACTTTTTTTTTTAAAGTTTCACTTAAATGTGTCATTTGAATAAATAGTGCTCATAAACGTCTGTAAGATGGTATTCTCTATTGAAATGAGTGGAGGCTTTGACCCAGAAATGGCATTCCTTACATCACGACTTGACAAGCGGATTGGCAAAAATAATGTTTTATCTTTTTTCATTCACCAATCAGTTTTTAGGTTTTAGAAGATTTTATACAAATTTTGTACAAAGATGATTCTCAACTATGTTATGAAAGATATAACAGAATTACTATTTTACTTCATGCAACATGTGCATAAAATGCCCATAAATTAGCATTTCCATTCTATACAATGTATCTATACATTGCATATAATTTGCATATTAATATGTTTTTGGGGCAAGCCATTTTAAAAAAGAAGTGCTATAATGGGAGTAATAACTTGAAGCAATTAATTTTAATATAATGAAAATTAAGCTCTGTTTCATAGCCAAAAGTTATATTCCAATTTGAAACTCAGAAAAAAAATTCTGAGATGTTTTTTACGACAAACTATTTGAAAATCAGTCAGATTTAAATGATAATTATAAAATATGATAATTTTTATCATATCACATACAGTATCATATTACATATTACGTACACGACGAAGAAAATTACTTGCAAATGTTCGAGGCCATTGGGCACGTGTGCTGGCACCACTCTTGACAAGGGAAGCGCAACGCACCTTTTTTTCAATGTTACCGGCTTTGAGCAACTCCGATTATGAGCGCACCCCACAGCCCACCATGTTGCCCCCGGGTGTGGAGCACCCGGGCTCTCTTGCCCATCACCTGCATACATGGAGACACACGACAGGTCCCCGTACATCGTGTAACCATCTCGGCCGCCCCAGGCACCTGGCCCATCGAAGTGGGAGTTGTGAGGGACTTCCCTGTCCCCGTGCTGCTTGGGAGAGACTGGCTGGGGTTCAACCAGCTGCTTGGGCGCTTCCTTGCTAGCCTCGGACTACGCAAGAGATGGTGAGTCCCCCTCCCAAACTATAATCAACAGGTTTCGTGAGGGGGGGCGGGGGGGGGTGGGGGGTGGCGTTTGCAAAGGAAAAACATGGGGACGGTCGGTTAAAACATTGCTGGTCACAAGTCAGAGTGACTGAGGGAAAGGAAAACCAGCAGCCACCTCAACCGGTTCCTCACTTCATTGTTCAAAATGTCCTCCTTTACTGTGTTGCGCAGCGAAGTGGGGAGGAAAAAAAACGACTGGTTGTACCCCGGACAAAGACTGAGACCGTGATGGAGTAGGCACACTCCCATCCGATGGCTGGCCACCTGGGGGCGGCCTGGGGCCAGGCCTGGATGCTGACATGAAGCGGTTTTGTCAAGCTTGTCCCACCTGCCAACGGACATCACCACGGACACCTCCCCCCAGCTCACTAATTCCTCTGCCTATCATCGAGGTGCCCTTTGAGCGTATAGGGATGGATTTGGTCGGGCCGCTGCTGAGGTCCCCTCAATGTCAATGTCAATGTCAATCCCCTCCTGTCGGCTACCCAGAAAAAAGAGCTGCAACATCTGGTCTGCCAATTCTCCAATGTGTTCTTCCCCCTCCCTGGGCAGACCCACGTGCTCCAACATGTCTGCACACCACCCGGAACAATCATCAGGCAATCATCAGGCAGCGGGCCTACTGAGTTCTGGAGGCTCGGCGACACGCCATTAGAGGAGTAGATACAGTAGATGCTGAAGTTAGGGGTAATAGAACCATCACGAAGCCCACCAATCCAACGCAGCCGCCTACTTGGATGATGTCATCATGCACTCAGAGAGCTGGGAGGAAAACTTGGAGCGATTGCGGAGGGTGCTAGTGGAGTTACGCCGGGGTGGACAGACTGCCAACCCCCGGAAATGTCATCTGGTCCTTCCAGGTGAGCCGTGGCCTTATCAAACCTCAGGAGAAGAAAATGGCAGCAATCCTCTCGGGGTGGCAGCCCACCTCCAAAACCCAGGTACGAGCCTTTTTGGGGTTGGCGGGGTACTATCACTGCTTCATTCCTAACTTCTCCTCCTTAGCAGCTCCCCTGACAGACCTGACCAGGAAGTGGCATCCGGAGAAGACTCCCTGGGGACCCGCAGAGGACGAAGCATTCCAGCAGGTGAAGGCGGCACTCACCTCGGAGCTGGTCCTCCAAGCCCCAGACTTTAACATCCCCTTCCTGCTACAGACGGACGCCTCCAACATGATTTTCATCATCTGAAAGCTGTCCCCATCAGAGCAACGATACACCGCCATCGAGAGGGAAGCGTTGGCCATCAAGTAGGCAGTCCTGGAGCTAAGGTATTATCTCCTTGGCCGAAAGTTCACTCTTGTCACTGATCATGCTCCCTTACAGTGGATGGCCCGGGCCAAGGACACAAACGCAAGAGTGACCCGCTGGTTCCTGGCGCTCCAGAACTTTCACTTCATTGTGCGACTTCGGGTAGGGAATTGAATTTCCCTTGTTGTTGTTGTGTAATTCTTCCCCCTATTACTATGTATATATATATATATATATATATATATATATATATATAGTCAGCTGCCTCCTGTGATATCACACTATAGAGACTGTGTCTGTTCCCCGAACTAGAAAATACAAAAAATGACCAAACCAAGTTAAGATTAACAATTTAATTGAGGTTCAACAAATAAAAAACAGATGCAATACGGATAAACAAATGATAAAGCTTGGCTTATTGAATATCAGATCCCTTTCTACAAATTTGTAAAAAATTCTACTTTTTGTAAATAATATGATCACTGATCAAAATCTAGATGTGCTCTGTTTGACAGAAACCTGGCTAAAACCCTGATGATTACATTATTTTAAATGAGTCCACCCCCCAAGATTACTGTTATAAACATGAGCCGCGTCTAAAAGGCAAAGGGGGAAGTGTTGCTTCAATTTATAACAACGTTTTCAGGATTTCTCAGAGGGCAGGCTTCAAGTATAACTCGTTTGAAGTAATGGTGCTTCATATAACATTATCCAGAGAAACAAATGTTAATGATAAATCCCCTGTTATGTTTGTACTAGCTACTGTACATATACAGGCCACCAGGGCACCATACAGACTTTATTAAAGAGTTTGGTGATTTTACATCCGAGTTAGTTCTGGCTGCAGATAAAGTTTTAATAGTTGGTGATTTTAATATCCATATTGATAATGAAAAAGATGCATTGGGATCAGCATTTATAGACATTCTGAACTCTATTGGGGTTAGACAACACGTTTCAGGACCTACTCATTGTCGAAATCATACTCTAGATTTAATACTGTCACATGGAATTGATGTTGATAGTGTTGAAATTATGCAGCCAAGTGATGATATCTCAGATCATTATTTAGTTTTGTGCAAACTTCATATAGCAAAAATTGTAAATTCTACTTCTTGTTACAAGTATGGAAGAACCATCATTTCTACCTCAAAAGACTGCTTTTTAAGTTATCTTCCTGATGTATCCAAATTCCTCAGCATATCCAAAACCTCAGAAAAACTTGATGATGTAACAGAAACAACGTACTCTCTCTTTATAGCATTTTAAATACAGTTGCTCCTTTACGCTTAAGGAAGGTTAAGGAAACCAGTATGACACCATAGTATAATGAGCATACTCGCACCCTAAAGAGAGCATCCCAAAAAATGGAGCGCAGCTGGAAGAAAACAAAACTAGAGGTATTTCGTATTGCTTGGAGGGAAATTAACCTATCCTACAGAAAAGCATTAAAAACTGCTAGATCCGATTACTTCTCTTCTCTTTTAGAAGAAAACAAACATAACCCCAGGTATTTATTCAATACAGTGGCTAAATTAACGAAAAATAAAGCCTCAACAAGTGTTGACATTTCCCAACATCACAGCAGTAATGACTTTATGAACTACTTTACTTCTAAAATTGATACTATTAGAGATAAAATTGCAACCATTCAGTCGTCAGCTACAATATCGCATCAGACAGCACCATAGACCCCCTGAGGAACAGTTCCACTCATTCTCTACTATAGGAGAGGAAGAATTGTATAAACTTGTTAAATCATCTAAACCAACAACATGTATGTTAGACCCTTTACCATCTAAGCTCCTAAAAGAGGTGCTTCCAGAAGTCATATATGATAAGTCTGCTCTTATCATCTGATTGTGGTTGTATCTCTCAAAGAATGTTGTTCAGTTGCTTTGACGCAATGTATTTTGTTTAAAGCGCTATATAAATAAAGGTGACTTGACTTGACTCCTCCCTGATTATCATTGGCACCCCATCCTAAATCACCGTCCTTCACCAGGCTCCCAACAGGAGTGGATGTGTCAAGTCAAGTCACCTTGGAACCGAAATTCCATCGGTGACAGAATGGAGAAAAAAACCTTGGGAGGAACCAAGGCTCAGTTGGGGGGCCAGTTCTCCACTGACCAGACGAAACCATTAGTTCAATTCCAGGCTGCAGCAAAGTCAGATTGTGCAGAAGAATCATCTGTTTCCTGTGGTCTTGTCCTGGTGGTGTGAGAGAGAAGAGGGGCGCTGGATGAGCCAGGGCTGGTGGCGTGTGATGGGGCACACCTGAAGGAAATGGAGCCTCATCACCGCCGCTGTTTAAAAGTCCAACGCGCCTCTCCTTGAGAGAGCGGTCTCTTCCCTGTGCATGGCACACTGGTGTCCTCATGGGTCCAGGAAGGGTGTGTTGAGGGACTCCCGCGCCACCAGAGACGTGAGCTGCCGGAACCGCGGTCCGGAAAAAAACCACACCCATTTACAGTTTACCCATTTTCTGTTAATAAAAGCCTCTCCGAAGTCTGTTGTTTGCTCCTCCCGCCACAATATATATAAACACACATATAAAAACAAGTAGATGGAATAGAAAAAAAATAGGAAAAATAGAAAGCTAGTGTTTTGTTTTGTTTTTTAAATAAAAAAGATAAATAGATGAAGTAGAATTCAAATATAATAGAAAGTGTTAGAGTTAGAGGGTAAAATAAAGGTGATCTTCCTAATGGTGTATAAAGCAAATCTGCGGGATGGGGCAGTTTTAGCAATGTATTGTGAGAAATTCAGCTAATCATTAATTACAACTAAAAGGTTTCTAGCTGTTTTTGAAAGAGTTATGATAAGAGTTATGAAAAGAGTTGATAAGCCTAATGGATGGTTAAATTTTAATAAAGTGATGGGTTTGTTGAAACCACAAGCAGTTCTGTCTTAACGAGGTTGATTTGAAGGTGATGGTCCGTCATCGAACAAGAAATGTCTGTTAGACAAGGTGAGATGCGAGCTGCTATCTTCGGATCATAAGGATGGAATGCAAGGTAGAGTTGAATGTCATCAGCATAGCATTGATATGAGAAGCCATGTTTCTGAATGACAGAACCTAGTGATGCCATGTAGACAAAGAAGAGAACTGGTCCAAGAACTGAGCCCTTAGGCACCCCAGTAGCTAGATCTTGTGACTTGGACACCTCACCTCTCTAAGATACCTTAAAGGACCTATCTGAGAGGTAAGACTCAAACCACTGGCATGCAGTTCTTGAGATGGATCCTGGTGGTTCACCTCATCAAAAGAGCGGACAGATCCAGCTGTCAGAAATCCGGTCTATGAACTTCTGTTTGTTCACCACCAGAGGTTATTAGCCATCACATAGACCAGAGGTGGGCAAACATTTTAGACCAGAGGGCCACATCAAGTTTTGCAAACCAAGTGAAGGGCTGTATGCCAAATCCTTTATAAAGGAAATTATATTCACAGTGGAGTTATGCATGGAACATACATTATCTGACAGAGAAATTTGTCATATAAACACATTAAAACAAAAATTCTTATTTAATATTGAATTATTTAATCATACAAGCTACTCAGACACAAGCCAGGGTCTAATCAACCCTGGCTGGGTCGCCTGGGCGAGAGTGTATGTTGTGAGACCTGAAACACCCAATGAACCCAGGATACATCACTGATGATGTGTCTGAGTTGCACCAGAGGTGTATTGCAAGAACTATACCAACTGGCCAAGCCAGAGACTTCCAGGAACAGTCTGGATGACAACCATGAAGAGTACGGAGACTGCTGGAGAGACAGCTGGCAACTGGGAAGACAGCAATCGTGGCAGCGAGGGCCAGCAACCCAAACTGCAGCTTCCGTGAGGATGCACCCATAAACAAGCTACGAAAACACCTAATGAACCATACCCTCAGGGGTGCTCAAGAGGGGGGGGGGATGAGCACAGGCAGTGACCAATGCTAATGGAGAAACGACAATGAGTGCAGTTTGCGTATGTGGCTGCAAGTCTGCAAAAACTGACATGGCCTGAAGATCCACCAGGCAAAAATTAAATGTTTGACGGGGAAGCAGGTGGTGCAATGCACAGGTCCAGTACCTGCTAAGACGCAGGAGGAGCTGGCCTGGAGTCACCCCACAGTGCCCAGAACCTCCACGCCCCACAAGCAACACCCCATTTCAACATTCTGAACACCGCCAGGTCAAAGGCCTGCTGCCAAAAAGGAAAGAGAGTGGCTCCAGTTCGATGAAGACCTGGAACAAGTCCTTGAAGCTACTGCGGGGGGGGATGCAGACCGGAAGTTGCAGACTCTGTCAACAATGTTCATCAGTATCGGAGCTAAAAGTTTTGGCATTAAGGAACAACAGCTGACCAGAGGGATGGCAGAGCCAAACCGACGGGAAGTGAAGATCAGCCAGCTAAAGAGTGAGCTTAGACTGCTCGGATGGCCGTTCAAGAAGGCAAAAGAGGAGGAAAAGGCTGGTCTAGAGTTGAAGATCTTTGCCCGAACCCGATGAGACCCGATGGGTTCGGTCGGGTTCGGGCTTAATTTATATCATCTTACACGGGCTCAGGCCGGGCTCGGGCTTGCGCTCCGGTTTGCGCTCCGGTTTGCGAGGTAAACGAGCGATCATGTGATGTGTTTCAATTAGCGTGAGAAAGATGCGAAAATGGATGCTGAGTACATGTAACGGAAGCTTGCCTCTGGCGATTACGTTTTGGTTGCACCAGCAACTAAAGCAGAGTCTGAGGTGTGGAAATGTTTTGACCAAGTTTATAATGAGAATAATGAGTGAATAATGACGCAACGTCAGTGAGTGCAGGAACGTGCTGAAGCCATCTACAGTAGATTCAATCATTTTCCTCCACAAAAACATGTAAGTTTAGCCTAATCTCTGTGAGTAAAGGTTTTTCAAATGATAACTAAATATTCATTGAATCTTAAATGCATAATATGGACAGAGTATTTCAGCTAATGATGGCATTATTCTTTTATTAAATGTCAGCTGCTAGTGGCAAAGCAAATCCGACGGAGCCTTTATCTTAATTTCGTTATTGCCAAATACCCGTCTTAATTTAAAATTTATCTTAATTTAACTTGTTTAAAAAGACTCGTTTTTATTGGTGCGTTGGCCTATTTATAGGCTAAATGAGCTTATGCCTATTTAGAGTGCTGAGATGTTAAGATGCCACAGAAGACTTATTTTATTTCTTAATTCCAACTTCCAAGTGGTCTAGTCTACGTTAGTTATGAATAAATTATGTTAAAACATGTAAAAATGACTAATTCTTGACAAAAGGCAAAAGAGCTGTGTGCGTGCCCACATTTGAATAATGTCGGGCTGTAAACGGGTTCAGGCTTTTAAAAAGCTGTCAAACAAAATGTACTTGTCGGGCTTGGGCCGAAACCTGTCGGGCTCGGTCCGGTCTTAACTTTTATGGCCTGATTACAGCTCTAGGCTGGTCTGGCAGAACTCCGCCACGCCACACAGGAAAAGACTAACCACCTTCTGGCGAGCAGAGTGGCATGGGAGGAGGGGAAAGGAGAGAGCCAGTAAACATGTTGCCTTCATTTCTAACCTGTTTGGATTTATGAAGAAGATCCTCAGGCAGAAAAGAAGTGGCCATCTTGCGTGAACTGAAAAAGATGTTAACAAATACCTCAGCACCACCTATAGTGACAGCACAAGAGACAAAGAGCTCGGGCCACGCAAAACGTTGATAACCCCTCCGGAACCTACCTTGGCATTTAACACCAGGGAGCCAACTTTGAAGGAAGTTGAAGAAGTCATCAAAGCTGCTAGAACCAGCTCAGCACCAGGCCTGAGTGGAGTGCTGTACGTCTTCTATAAGAGGTGCCCTAGACTCTTGAAGAGGTTATGGAAACTAATCAAGGTCACCTGGAGGAGGGGGAAGGGTTGCACAGCAGTGGTGACATGCAGAGGGCATCTGGATCCCGAAGGAGGAGAACTCAAGCACCATCGAGCTGTTCAGAGTCATCTCGCTTCTCAGTGTTGAAGGAAAAATGTTCTTTAGTATTCTTGCCCGACGCCTGACGGAGTTCCCTCTGAGGAACACGTACATCAATATCTCTGTGCAGAAGGGCGGAGTCCCAAAGAGGCCAGGATGCATTGAGCATACAGGAGTTGACACCCAAATGTTACGTGAGGCATGTGAAGGCAAAGGGGATCTGGCATCCTCTGGCTCGATCTCGCCAATGTCTATAGGTCAATCCCACATAGGCTGGTAGAAACCTCAATTGACTGTCATCACGTTCCAGACAAGATCAAGAACCTCATACTGGATTATTACAATTCTTTTAGTTTGAGAGTCACATCTGAAGCGGAAACATCTGCATTTCATCAGCTTGAGAAGGGTATTATCACTGGATGTACTATTTCCGTGATATTGTTTGCCTTGGCGATGAATATGCTGGTAAAGTCAGCAGAGGTGGAGTGCAGAAGTCCACTCACCAAGTCAGGTATACGGTAGCCACCCATCAGAGCATTTATGGATGATTTGACGGTGACAACATCGGTCCTCCAAGGGCTCGAGCATGTCATCAACTGGGCTCGGATGGAATTTAAGCCAGCCAAGTCCAGGTCCCTGGTGGTGAAGAAAGGGAAGGTTACAGACCAGTTCCGCTTCTCACTCGTAGGCATTCAGATACCATCTGTCAGAGAAAAGCCAGTCAAGAGTCTGGGCATGATCTACGACTGCACCCTGAAAGAAACTGCATCACTCCAGACAACCACTAAAAAGTTATTAATCTGGCTGACCGCTGTGGACAAGTCAGCACTGCCAGGTAAATATAAAGCCTGGATCTACCAGCACGGCATCCTGCCCCGACTGCTTTGGCCACTGCTGGTCTATGACGTGCCAATAACCACCATAGAATGCTTTGAGAGGAAAGTCAGCTGTTCCCTGTGAAAGTGGTTAGGCTTACTACAAAGTGTCAGTGATATCGCCTTGTACGGGAGGAATAACAAGCTAAAACTGCCTTTCAGCAGTCTGAAGGAAGAGTTTATGGTAACCCAATCAAGAGACGTGCTACTGTACAGAGACTCCAGTGACAGCAAGGTCTCTTTGGCAGGCATAGAGGTCAGAACTGGCAGGAAGTGGAAGGCCCAAGAGGCAGTAGACCAGGCTGAGTCACGACTGTGACACAGTATGCTGGTGGGGGCAGTGGCATCTGGACGGGCAGGACTCGGGAGCAATCCAAGCCCTCGCTTTAACAAGCTCCAGGAAAAGGAAAGGCGACAGCTGATCCAAGATGAGGTCCAAGCTGGGGTGGAAGAAGCCCGCTGCAGCATTCTCCACGGCAGGTTAATTTTTTCCAGGCAGACGGACACACTGTCACACAAAAAATCCATGCCCCTGGTTGTTCCCATCATTGATTCCAATCTGACGAGTTCTTCTTTTATTTCAAAATGTTTTTTTATTCCTCTGACAAAAATAAAAAGTTGAGCAGTGTCTGTGATGTCGGTAATTTCATCAAGTATGATAGAAAAAAGACTGAAGCCGTCTGCTTTTTTTTTTGTTCGGACTGCAGCTCCTTTTTGCAATTACTTCCACGTTTCTGGTAATTGTTCTCCGTGATAAGATAATTTTCTCAAACTGACTTCTAGAACCAGTGTTTGGCAGGCCGTAGTTTGCCCCTCATGACATAGACTCTCACACTACACAGACTGTTCCACTCACCCTGGACTCCATTTCCCATAATCCTCTGCATGGAGACGTCATTAATTGCAATCACCTGTCTTTCATCAGATCTCATCATCAGTCTACAGCTGTCTCACATTAGAAGGACCTTAAAAGTAGTACACACACTCTCTGACTTGGCTGGTGATTAAATGTTTAGCCTCCCGTTGTCTTGCCTTCCATGTTTCCTGGTTTCCATGATAATGTGTTTTGATCTTGGACTATTTCCTTGTTTTTGATACTTCACTGCCTGCAATCACCTGTCTTTCATAAGATCTCATCATCTTTGCCTTTGCCATCTTTGCATTTCACCTTTGCCTGTTTATCTGGATTACTCTTTTGCTTTGTCTCTGCTGTTGTTGTTGTTTGCTGATGTGTTGACCTGCCTATTTCTACTACGCTCTCTAAATTAAAGCTTGCAATTGAATTCCCACTTCATTGTCATGACTCCTCCTATGTTACACCAGCAAGATAAGTATAGAAGATTCAAAGAATTCAAATTTAAAGTGGGTGGATGTAGAGCTGCAAAAAGAGAGTGATTGTGAGAAAGAGAGGTTTGAGGTTGTCCTGTTTAAGCAGTATGTACACACATAAATGGAAATATACATTTCTTATGCCTTACAATCATTAACAACATACTTGCTTTATATTTTAAAACATAGTTAGTTCACAAAAGCATAAGCACACCCATTCATACCAAAGCACTTAGTGAACAGACTATCATTGTGCTGAAAACTGCACAGCCATTACTTAAAAAACAAAAAACAAAAAACATTTAGTCTTAATGGTGTTTGGACAGTCGGGGTCATCGGATTCCCATTTTCCACAAGTCGATATGATTCTTTAGGATCTTAATGAAAAGTCTGTTACATAGTTTGGTTAAAATGGTAGCATAAAAACAAATTTATTACCCTGTCAAAAACAGCTCTTTTCAGAGCAAACTGTATTGTATTATTTTCCCTTTATACTACGGGGCCGTTGAATGCTTGGATCTGATTGGCTGTTTGCAATTAATTTCAGGGAAACGCATGGCACAGGGAATGTAGTTCCAGGCAGCTCTCTTGACTGCATTACAGTTCCATATCACTTCTCATAGTTAACCATAATAACAGTCACGCAGTTTGCACAAAAATGTGTTGCCAGCGCTGCCCTGAAGATTTTATCAGTTAGCCTATATAGTGTAGCAACTTAAAGGCTACACATGACATTTCTCACTAGCGAGACGCACAGAGGTAGCCTAATTCACAAGCTCTCTCTCTCTCTTTCTCTTCGTCTTTGTGTCTCTGTCTTCTCTTGCTCTCTTTCTAATAACTTAATAACTGCATTAGAATGCTATCAATGGCTCAAGCCTCCATTATCAACTTTAAAATTTTGTTTTGGAACTAGCAAAAGAGGCACTGGATGAGATGTGGAAGAAATATTCCTAATTACAATAGTGATTTAAGTACAAGAAACAGAGGAATCCCTTTAAATATATAATCTGATCGATGTCTTGAGGTGTGGTAACCGTAGTATAATCGGAATAATTGACTCCGGACAGTTGAATTATTAGAAAAATAATGCACACCAGAGGTGTAACAGCCACAACGCAAAGCGTAGTGCATCACCAATAATGTGATGCAATCACCAATAATAACTTCGGGTGTGCATTATTTTTCTAATAATTCAATGGGCTGTAATCAATTATTCATTCCTTAAATGCAAATGAGCTCTGCTGACCCTTTGCCTCATTCATTGTGAAACTTGCTAATTAGAACATTATAAGAAAAAGCGATTTGCAAAGATTAATTAAAAATACCGTACAATCACTTCTTTTGGGGGTGATGCTGGATTCCGAATGATTCGCGCGAACACATTTAGGTAGATCGGGGGAGCATTTCCTTCATAACAACATAATCTACTGTGTCTTCAGTGAATCAGATGTGGGAGTAAATGATGACTGTTATGTTCATTATTACATCCAACAACAGAACACCTCAGTCACATTCTTGTCTACATCTGGTCCAGTCTGTGCTGAAACGCTACTGTCAATCAAACTATCATGGGAGGGGCTTGTCTATGTGATGTCACAAGCGCAGCGCAGGGCAGCGCTTACAACTCATTTTTGTGCAAACTGCTTGACTGTTATTACGGTTAAATATGAGAAGTGATATGGAACTGTAATGCAGTCAAGAGAGCTGCCTGGAACTACATTCGCCATGCGTTTCCACTGCTAACACACATTTCCGTTCAAACAACTTGTAAAAGTGCACGTAGCTTCCGATGACCCCTTTAACTTGACAACAGGTTCTACTCTACAGCACAATGGTAACCCCACAAACTAAACAAACCAGAATCCCCTTTAAATGTCAAAATAATACAATATTAAACAGCTGAAAATACACATGAGCAAAAACACATGAAATAACATTTACATTTAAATCTTTTAATCTCCTTTAAGAGTCAGAAGCAAAGCATGCTGGAAACTAGAAATCTGCTTTAACTTTAATTCCATGCGCGTGTATATATGTGTGTACATACAGTACATTCACATTTATATGGAAACATGTATGTGCAATATGTACTTAACAAAGGAGAGTGAAATGTTTATTAGATAAGAATGCATGTGTTGGTGCTGTCTTTTTAGATTTAAAGAATGCATTCGACACTGTTGACCATAAGGTGCTTTTATCTAAACTAAAAAAAATTTATTTCTCAGAGGAAGCAATACTTTGGGTAAAATCTTATCTTTCTAATAGGAAACAATGTGTATGTATTGAGGGCGTGAAATATTCTTATATTGTCTGCCCCAAGGGGGTCCCACAAGGTTCTATTTTAGGACCATTGTTATTTTCACTTTACATTAATGACTTACCTGAAGTATGTAAAGATGTAAATATTCAGTTATATGCAGATGATGTAGTTATTTATACCCATGCAAAGAATTTTGAAAAAGCCTCGATTACTTTGACCTCTGCTATGACTAATGTACAGGATTGGCTTATCAGGACAGGTTTAATATTAAACACAAAAAAAATCTGTGTGTATGATGTTTTCAAAACGGTTAGTAGAGATAACGCATTCAAATGTATTTCTAGGAGGAGAGGAAATAGAACTTATGAAAGAGTTTACGTATATTGGAGTTACTCTGGATTCTACTTTCACTTTTAAAAGCCATGTAAAAAAGTTGTCTAATATTGTGAAATTTAATTTAAGGAATTTAAGGTATATTAGGTCTTTCTTGACAGCTGGTGCTGCAAGGCTGTATTTATATTCAATGATTTTTTTCAAATATGCAGTATTGTTTCAGTAGTTGGTCATTCACTAGTAACTCAATTCTTAAGTCAATAGAAACACTGTATAAGAAGGCGATAAAAGTGTTTGATAAAAAACCCCTCTCATTTCACCACAGTAAAACACTTAAAAAACATAATCTATTGAGTTTTGAAAATTTTAAAAATCTTAATTATGCATGCTTTGTTTATAAGGTCTGGCATGGGCTTGCTCCACCCCCGTTGAAGGAGTTCATCAAACAGAGGGCAGATTGTGGTATTGGTACCAGGTCTGTCAGTAGAGGAGATTGGGAAGTACAAAATAGGCAAACATCTTTTGGCCAGAAAGTTTTATCAGTGATAGGGAGCAAATATTTTAATAGTTTGCCACAGTCAATACGACAGTGTTCTAATTATCACATATTAAAGAACATCTTAAGAAGTGGCTTATGAAAAATCAAGTGTGTGAACATTCTTCTTAGTAATTTTTGTGATGTGGTTTATGTATTGTGTTTTTAGCAGAGTCTTGTGTATAGTGAGTATTTGTTATTGTGTGTACCTGCCTAGGGACTACGGACGTAAATTAGCATTACTGCTATAATCCGGCTTGTTTACATTTTGTATTCTGTACAAATGTTCATCAACATGCTTTGTCCCTATCAAATAAATAAATACATAAATTAAAAAAAGTATCAAACTGTATGAATATTAGATGAATTTTTGTCTTCATTTCTAAATATATTTGTATGTATCAATATATAGCCATACATTGTCAATGCATATATTGCTGTATATTGAAAAATAGGGACTACACACAACTACAGCAAGAGCATTTGGCAACAATTAGCAAGTTCCAAAATGATTGGCTGGCTATGCTATCTCCAGGGGTCAGGTACGCAGGTATTGTTCTGTTTACTGGGAAATTCTAGAAAATAAGTAACTTCCCATTTTACACCAGAAAGTTCCCTGGCTGATACAATGAGAACTTCAGTGTTTTGTTGGAGACAATATCTATTCTGCATCCAAATAAGCAATCTAGCAATAATATCACAGCATCAAATGTGTGTTCCTGCTATGCACAAATAGGTGTCTTAAATTATTATGCACTTACATTATAAAATGACACATTTTATAAAATGTACTTATTGTGAACGTGCTTGTTGTTTTGCAAAACACTTGCCAGATTTGCCTTTGCTGATATGAACTCTCTAGGGTCCACAGAAGTGGAAGTCATAATAGATAAATACATTTCTATAGGTGACGACAAATATAATTTTTGCATTACACTTTGCTTCTCAGCTGCTAAATACAAAAATCCATTATTATGTTCCCAAAATATTTTTTTTCCTTTTTTTAATTGTGCCAGATTTAATAAACGCAAGAATGAAGTCAAAGCAGATGGTCAGAAAACAAAAGCGAATTCAGACTGGCAAACAGTAATGTACTTGACCAGTAACCAGAGACTTGTGAATAGGGTAAACACCAGGTATGGCAGTTGATACGGAGGTAGGAGAAACTAGACCAGAGAGCTGGACCAGGCAGAACACTGCAGAAAAAGAGAGAGAGACACTTTGAAAGGCAAGGCAAGACAGGACAAAATTTGACTGTGCAATGTTTTTCCAATTTTTAGCCGTTTCTGAGTTGTATGACTTTTTAGAGTTGGGCCAAATTTCAGCTTTGTCGTGCAGTTGGGGGTTCGGTGCCTTGATCCCAGGGTCTCACCTCCGTCGTGGTATTGAGGGTGGACGAGAACAATGGTTACTAAGTGAAAATGGCATTATTTGTTTTAGTTATATGCTATTTAAACTTAGTGCAAATAGCTAGATTCTATTTATACTATGTTAAAATAGCAGGATATCCTGCTAATTACATATTGCAAATAGTGGCAAATATTTGCACGCCAGCATTGTAATACATTATAAAAAAGTATGCAATAATAACTTTATTTACTTTATTTCAAATAAATTTAATGATTTAATTCAAATTATTAGATAACATGTTATGAATATTTTTTGTATAGTTTAAAATCTAGCCATGATTAAAAAAAAAAAAAAATTCACTGTTTCGGGAAGTAAAAAGAGCATTTTGTTGGTAATTTTATTTGTTTGCTTTTGTCATAAAACTTATTTCAGTGTGTGTATCAGTACTTTTTAAAAAATATTTCCAGCATATTTTAACAACTCTGTGTATAACAGCTTGGATTGATACATTAAGATATTTAAGTGCTGTATAACATTGGTAGCTCTTAGCTGCTTTCATTTTTAAAAAGTAGCTCCTGAATGAAATAAGGTTGGAGACCCCTGGCATAGAGGGACTCCCACACCACCAGAGACGCGAGCTGTTGGACCTGCGACACCAGGACACCAGATCCCCTGTTTATTTTGAACACTTCTTCCTCTTTGGATAATTTATTTCACATTTTGGACATTTTGTTTATTTTCTGTTAAATAAAAGCCTCTCCAAGGCCTGACACCACACCCACTGTGTCTGTCGTTAGCTCCTTCCGTGACAACTGCTACGAATTGATGACAGTCAGATAAGTACGATTTGAACCATGACAATGCAGTTCCACTAATGTAATAGACATTTTGTAGTCTACTCAAAAGAATGTTGTGGTCGATAGTGTCAAATGCAGCACTGAGATCCAGTAGCACTAATAGAGATATACAACCATGATCGGATGATAAGAGCAGGTCATATGTACTCTGATGAGATCAGTCTCATAATACAGTCTAAATACTGGTTGGAAATCCTCAGAGATACAGTTTCTCTCTAATAAGCAACATAGCTGAGAGGATACTGCCTTTTCTAGTATTTTTGACAGAAAAGGGAGATTTGAGATCAGTCTATAATTAGAGATTCAAGATTCAAGATTTTTATTCGTCACATACAAAATTATATATAGCATATATAACCAGCAGTGAAATGTGAGTCAGGTCCGCTCCATGGACAGTGCAATTATTAAAGAAAACAATACAGATGAAAAATACATAAATATAGCTATGTAAGAATGAAATAAAAGTAAACAATAAAAATATAAGAATATAAAATAAAAAAAGATGTATATTGTAGAATTAAATATAGAACGCAAAATAATGTGCATGAAAGTAAACTGTAGTCTTAAATATTAAGATATACAGGGATGTACAATGTGCATATGTGCATTATACTGTAGTCTTAAATATTAAGATACATAGGAATGTACAAGAAGCAAATGTGCAAACAGGGTGACACTGTCTGTGTGTCTATGTGAGGTAGTGAATGATGAATATCTTACTGATAAAGTGTACATTAAGTGGAGGCATGAGGATGTTAAGAGGCTGTTTTTGAGTTTAGAAGCCTGATGGCCTGGGGGACGAAACTCCTCCTGAGTCTCTCGGTTTTTGGCTACGGAAGCGCTTACCAGATGGCAGCAAAGTGAAAAGATGGTTACTGGGGTGGGTGGAGTCTTTGATGATTTTAGCAGCTCTGCTTCTGCAGCGTTTGAGATAGATGTCCTGCAGAGAGGGGAGAGCAGACCCTGAAATGCGCTCAGCTAAGCGCACAACTCTCTGCAGGGCTTTGCAGTCTTGACTGGAGCTGTTCCCACACTGAGATACACTGAGTCAATACACTTTTTATAGCCCCAGAATAGAAGGTTTTCAGGATTGCTGGTGAGACCCTGAATTTCCTCAGCTGTCGCAGATGGTACAGTCTTTGCCTGGCTTTATTAACCTGTGTTTGAATGTGAGTAGTCCAAGTCAGGTCCTCGAAAATGTTTACACCAAGGTACTTGAAGCTGCTCACCCTCTCCACAGGGGTCCCGCTGATCATAAGAGGTGTATAGGGCTGCTGCTGTCTCTTCCTGAAGTCAACAATCAGTTCTTTAGTTTTGCTCACATTCACAGAGAGACAGTTGTGCTGGCACCATGATGTTAATTTCTCTACCTCATCGAAGTATGCGGTCTCATTATTGTTGTGACATCACATCAGACAGTGCACTATAGACCCCCTGAGGAACAGTTCCACTCATTCTCTATCATAGGAGAGGAAGAATTGTATAAACTTGTTAAATCATCTAAACCAACAACATGTATGTTAGACCCTATACCATCTAAGCTCCTAAAAGAGGTGCTTCCAGAAGTCATAGATCCTCTTCTGACTATTATTAATTCCTCATTGTCATTAGGATATGTCCCCAAAACCTTCAAACTGACTGTTATTAAGCCTCTCATCAAAAAACCACAACTTGACCCCAAATAACTAGTTAATTATAGACCAATCTCGAATCCCCTTTTCTGTCCAAGATACTAGAAAAGGTGGTATCCACACAATTATATTCCTTCTTAGAGAATAATGGTATATGTGAGGATTTCCAGTCAGGATTTAGACCGTATCATAGTACTGAGACTGCTCTCCTTAGAGTTACAAATGATCTGCTCTTATCATCTGATCGTGGGTGTATCTCTCTATTAGTTTTATTGGATCTTAGTGCTGCGTTTGACACAATTGACCACAACATTCTTTTACATAGACTTGAACACTTTGTTGGCATCAGTGGAAGTGCATTAGCATGGTTGAAATCGTACTTATATGACCGCCATCAGTTCGTAGCAGTGAATGAAGATGTATCCTATCGATCACAAGTGCAGTATGGAGTACCTCAAGGCTCAGTACTAGGGCCGCTACTCTTCACGCTTTATATGTTACCCTTGGGAGATATCATCAGGAAACATGGTGTTAGCTTTCACTGTTATGCTGATGATACTTAGCTCTATATTTCTTCGCAGCCCGGTGAAACACACCAATTTGAAAAACTAATGGATTGCATAGTCGATATAAAAAACTGGATGACGAGTAATTTCTTACTGCTAAATTCTGAAAAAACAGAGGTGTTAATTATAGGACCTAAAAACTCCTCTTGTAATAACCTAGAACACTGTCTAAGACTTGATGGTTGCTCTGTCAATTCTTCGTCATCAGTTAGGAACCTAGGTGTGCTATTTGATCGCAATCTTTCCTTAGAAAGCCACATTTCTAGCATTTGTAAAACTGCATTTTTCCATCTCAAAAATATATCTAAATTACGGCCTATGCTCTCAATGTCAAATGCAGAAATGTTAATCCATGCATTTATGACCTCAAGGTTAGATTATTGTAATGCTTTATTGGGTGGTTGTTCTGCACGCTTAGTAAACAAACTACAGCTAGTCCAAAATGCAGCAGCAAGAGTTCTTACTAGAACCAGGAAGTATGACCATATTAGCCCGGTCCTGTCAACACTGCACTGGCTCCCTATCAAGCATCGCATAGATTTTAAAATATTGCTTATTACTTATAAAGCCCTGAATGGTTTAGCACCTCAGTATTTGAATGAGCTCCTTTTACATTATAATCCTCTACGTCCGCTACGTTCTCAAAACTCAGGCAATTTGATAATACCTAGAATATCAAAATCTACTGCAGGCGGCAGATCCTTTTCCTATTTGGCGCCCAAACTCTGGAATAACCTACCTAACATTGTTCGGGAGGCAGACACACTCTTGCAGTTTAAATCTAGATTAAAGACCCATCTCTTTAACCTGGCATACACATAACATACTAATATGCTTTTATTATCCAAATCCGTTAAAGGATTTTTAGGCTGCATTAATTAGGTAAACCGGAACCGGAAACACTTCCCATAACACCCTATGTACTTGCTACATCATTAGAAGAATGGCATCTACGCTAATATTTGTCTGTTTCTCTCTTGTTCCGAGGTCACCGTGGCCACCAGATCCAGTCTGTGTCCAGATCAGAGGGTCACTGCAGTCACCCGGATCCAGTACGTATCCAGACCAGATGCTGGATCAGCACCTAGCAACGACCTCTACATGCCTGAAAGACAGTGGAGACCAGGACAACTAGAGCCCCAGATACAGATCCCCTGTAAAGACCTTGTTTCAGAGGAGCACCAGGACAAGACCACAGGAAACAGATGATTCTTCTGCACAATCTGACTTTGCTGCAGCCTGGAATTGAACTACTGGTTTCGTCTGGTCAGAGGAGAACTGGCCCCCCAACTGAGCCTGGTTTCTCCCAAGGTTTTTCTCTCCATTCTGTCACCGATGGAGTTTCGGTTCCTTGCCGCTGTCGCCTCTGGCTTGCTTAGTTGGGGACACTTCATCTACAGCGATATCGTTGACTTGATTGCAAATAAATGCACAGACACTATTTAACTGAACAGAGATGACATAACTGATTCCAATGATGAACTGCCTTTAACTGTCATTTTGCATTATTGACACACTGTTTTCCTAATGAATGTTGTTCAGTTGCTTTGACGCAATGTATTTTGTTTAAAGCGCTATATAAATAAAGGTGACTTGACTTTACTTGACTTGACATCATACCCTCGGCCGGCTGGCAAAGCAGATTCTGCCATAATTGTTGTCTGTGTTGCTTACGTATGTGTGGGTGGAGCTATCAAAATAGGGGCGAGACTCTTTTGGAGAAGGGTCAAGTTTGTTTTGGTTATTTGGAATATCAACATTGGCTATCAGTTATCACTTACCCCACCTTTAACTAATTATCAAGTTTCAAGATTATTTAATGAGAGGCTTAATTACAGCCATTTTTAAAGTTTATGGGACATATCCTAATGACAATTATGAATTACAGCTTTTTTCTGAATTGCAAAAACACTAAACCCCAATCTCTGAACTAAATTTTTACTAGCTTAAACCAATTTGTCGAATAAAACACTCTTTCTGCTGAACTTTAAACACATTCAGACTCTTAGTTAGGCTCTATTTTCTTTACTTTTTTTTGCAAAACTCTAAAAACATTCTCATTCACTTAAACACTTATCACACTGAGATGCATTTGTGATGCAAAATGCTAAACACAAGCAGCAAAAGTTAAACACAACTAAAGTACAGTTGTTATTGTTTACACACAACGATACAAAATAGTTAACACTTGTTTCTAATGATGTGATCGAACCAACTGTACCAAATTTGAGGCAGTTCAGAGTCCACAAGTGGCACAGGTGACTGAATGATGATGCGAACAATAGATGGAAGCAATCTGAGAAGGAGAGTAGGAAGTGTACATGTAAGAATTGAAGGATGAGGAGGAAGAGAAGGAGGAGAGAAAGAGTAAGGTTTAAGAGAGTTTAATCAATGCTGGATCTGTCAGTTTTTTTTTCTTTGTCTAGCAAAAAAGACAACATAACTTGTGATCTTGCCAAAGTCCTCTGGCCGAAATCAAGCACAAATACATGATGCTGAGACGCAATGTATCTCTCATTGACCCTGATTTTACAATTGCACAACTTACAGTATTTGAGTGTACTGTAATATTCTAATCATTTAGGGATTTTTTTTTACCTTTCTGGCCGTTGCAGTTGGACTGCAGTATCTTTGCAGTATCCAAGTGCTGAATATATACAAACAATCAGTATTACAGTTTTTCTCAATTGCTAAAACAATAGAACCCATTGGCTGAACAAAGTTCTCAGTTGCCTGAACTTATTTAGCTAATTGTGCAGTCTGTTGTCAATACCATAAACCATTTCACATGGTAAAACACAATTTGCAGATCTCACTTAGACTCTTCAGCAAAATGCTAAACATATTCTGCACTCTAATGCACATGTCATCCATACCGGTAAACACTAATGGCAAC